>NW_004524750.1:4080156-4115175 GCF_000260255.1 Octodon degus
AAAAAAAAAAAAAGAATTACTTTCAAGGTGAAGTCGTAGAGTTGAGTCTGCAGTTCGAATTTTCCACATGTGTGGTGTCCCTCGAATGCAAGTTAGTCTTTGGTGTTTGGTGCTTGCTCTCTAGCTGTGCTACTAAGACACAGTAAAATGATGCACAGGTGCATTATATGTATTTAGGAGAATTCAGAATCACAGGTTACACGATACTGAGACTTTAGGTTACAAAATTCTAGGATCATTAAAACCTCACATCCAGAAGAAAGCCATTCCATTTTTGATGGGCACTCAGCAGTTTACAGCCCACAATCGAATCTATCTTGGAAAATTTGTTTTCTATGTTATTTTGCCTTCTAGAAGGCTATTGAATATTTACTTTATGCTGATATTAGTCTAATATATGCAGCTAGGAAATGAAGAAGTGCTAAAAGTATCATGAGATGAGTGTGTGTGTAGGGTAGAGGTGGCCACTTCTCAGAGATTGGTTGCAGGCAAAAGGGTTTTGATGTGCTAACATTTTTTGACAAAGTCTTATTTTGTAAATGAAAATTCTTTTTAGTTAATTTATATTTTCTGTGATAATGCTGAGAAAAGGCTTTCAATGGGAGGATCGGAGCTGGGACACTGCCAAATGCTCCACATAGGTCGCTGACTCACTTTTTGGGCTGTTAGGGTCTTTGGGGTTTTGATGTTTCTTTTTAATCAGCAGACAGCGTATCCCATTTTTATATATTTACCAAGGTTCTTTTAGGAGAAAGAGACTTTATGTAGTAAATAGATCATCACATAGTTTCTCAGAATTAAATCATGCCTTTTTTTGTTAGATGTTGATGTTGATGTTGCTTCACAAAATAGTCACTAGAACAATAGATGAATTACTCAAAATCCAAGTCATCACCTAAATTCATTTTTCCTCCTGTATTTAGGACAGGGTCTACAGGGCCTACAGGGTCTCACTACGTAGACCAGACTCATAATGATTTTCCTATTTTCAGCTTCCCAAGTGCTGGGATTATAGGCATGTACCTTCATGCCCGGTTTTGGTAGCTGGCACGGCGTGTCTGGGGTTCCAGAGCTGGCATGGCAGGCAGTACCAGGAATCAGACCTGGTCCTTGAACTGACCAGGCAGGGGCTTAGCCCTCTCAGCTATCTCCCCAGCCCATCCTGTTCATTTCTAAAAGCGTGTGTATGGCATTTAGGGTCGTGGGACGTGCAGAGGTTCAGCCTCAGTGTATCCTGCCAGTTTCCTGCAAGGTTCCAATCTAGAGTCATAAGAAAGTGTACGAAGATTTTGTTACTCTACATCCTTGCCAACACTTCAAAGCATTCTTCAGAAAAATACTGCATGATATCACATATGTGGAATCTTAACCTTACAAATGATTTAGTAGAAATAGACAGCATAATAGTGGTTACTAGCGGAGAGGGGAGGTGTGCTTAAGGAGAATAAATTCTGATGTTCTGTTATGTAAAGTGACCATAATTAACTGTAATGTTGTGGACATGTTCTTATACCAAAATAACGATGAATATTTAGATGATGTCTAATGAATCTAAGTGCATCACACAGGAAAATATATGTATTTAGCACATTTTATCCCATAATTTTGTACAATTATTATGTACCAATATAAGAAAAGATATAGTCATTCATGTGGGTATTTAATCACATTTAATTTTTTTTTTTTTTGGCTGGCTCAGCCCACCCTGAGGGTGGCACGTGGTGCAGGACTGGAACTGCAGCCCCCTGTGCCTGGCTAAGCTGGCCTTAGCAGGAGCTTTAGACTGCTGAGCTGTCTTGCCAACCCTCAATGTTGGCTTTGATTTGCATTTCCGCAGCAGTGATAAAAGCAAACACCATCTTATTTCATCAGGCTTTTGTCCCGTGTTTGAAATCTTTGTGTGCTCCAAGGAGTAAGAAAAATTTATTTCGGATGTGTGGAAGATCTGTGTGTGTGTGTGTGTGTGTGTGTGTGTGTGTCTGTCCGTCTGTCTGTCTCTGTCTCTCTCTCTGTCTCTGTCTCTGTCTCTGTATCTCCGTTTGTCTATGTATCTGTCTATATCTAATTCCACATACAGATATTTTCATATATTCAGTTGACCTGCTGCTTATATCGAAAAAACATACTTTTCTTGTGTATACCACAATATTGAATTAATCATAAATTTAGTGACTATGTGCGCTTTTGCTTCTGGACTCCATTTTCTTCTGTTGGTTCATTTGCTAGGTTTTGTGTCACTTTTACCACTCTAATTATAGCTTTATGAGAAGTATTGATATTTGGTAGTCCAAGTTCTCTGTCTTTGCTTTTCACATTTTTTCAGCAGCCCTAGGCCATTTGCAGTTCCATTTATGAATTTCTTTTTTTTTTTCAGAACCGGGGATTGAACTCAGGTCATTGTGTTTGCCAGGCAAGCACTTATTCCACTGAGCCATCTTCCCGGCCCCAAGAAACATGTCTTCCTACTAACCTTTTTTTTTGTGTGTGGAACCAGGGATTGAACTCAGGCCCTTGCGCTTGCCAGGGAAGTGCTTATTCCACTGAGCCATCTCCCTGGCCTTGCATTTCCACTTCTGAATCAGGGAATTGGTATCTACAAAGGCATTTCCTGTGAATTTGACTGGGATTGCATCAACCCTGTGCCCGAGTGTGAGAAGAGTTTGTGTCTGTAGCCTGCTGAGCCCCCCAGTACATGAGCTTCTACATCATTTATAGCCATCAAAATCCTATGGCAAAGTGATTTTATTTTATTTGTAGATATCTTGCAAATCTTATGAGGATTTATTCTTAACAATTTGATGTTTTTAATGCTGTTGTCCATGGCATGTTAAAACGTAATTTGCAGTCTGCTGCTGGTTTGTAGTGCCGAAAGAAAATTTACAATTCAAGGGTAAATGGTCACATTAAGACTATTCAAGGCTATTGTCCTGGAGAAGAGCAGCCAAATTTAGTATTCATTTTCACCAGAACAGAAATGGAATAGTTTTTAAGAGATAAGGAACATAGGCCACCTGCATTTATTAACTGACTTTATCCAAAGGAAAAATGAACTTTGTGATGGCTCCACAGTCAGCCTCCTGTCTTCCTGCAGAGCAGACTGCGTGGCACTGGCAGACAGTGACACTTTAGAACATTAGATGATACGCCTTTGAGAAAGATAGCCCTGGTGCCCAGAATTTGCCAGAGACTTAGAAATACTTCCATTACAGGGGCAAAGAGATAATCAAAGACGTATTACTCCATTGCACGTTCTCAGTAATTTGTGCCATCTGCAAGAGGAGTGCTTGTAGACCATCTGGATTCTACAAGGGGAGGGACAACAGGGCAGTCGGGAGTCCAAGACCGGAAGAGCCCATTTCTCCATTAGTCAAGCTGGGACAGCTTTGAAGGCGTTTGGGTCATTAGGAAGACAGTTGATTTCCTATATCTACCTTTATAACTCAGCCTAATTAATTTTCAGTTTTAATAATTGCCTTCTAAAGTTTTCCATTACCCAGCATAATCTTTTCTCGGTTTGTCATGAAGTTGGAATACTAGTCAAGGTGTCAACAAACATAATGTGGGTTCTTCCCTAACTTCGCCATCGGGCTCACTATCTGTGACCCAGCCCCAGGCAGACAGAACTGCTCTGACGCTCGGTACGTGGCCAGGCTTGAGTGCACGTGCCTGGTGCAGCACTTGGCTGCCACGTACATCCTCTGAAACTTCTTTCCATTCCCTGAAATATGCACAGCTGTATTTGAAGTGAGAGAGAAAGCAGGCAAAGCACCTGACAAATCGTAGAAACATTAGAAATGAAGTTATCACAGACTTTCAAAAACTTTTCCAGA
The DNA here is from genome assembly GCF_000260255.1 of Octodon degus. Taxonomy (NCBI): domain Eukaryota; kingdom Metazoa; phylum Chordata; class Mammalia; order Rodentia; family Octodontidae; genus Octodon; species Octodon degus. The sequence goes on from NW_004524750.1 coordinate 4,083,987, forward strand.
ACAGCACTTATGAATACAAACATAATAATGATATTTTTAAATTTGCTGTATCTGTGTCTGACACTAGTAAGAGATACCACCAGGTGTCTTACTGAAGGAAGAAAATGCATAAGTGAATGCTGACATGTTGGGAAATTGATTTTTATATCCTAGGTAATAAAACTTAATTCAGGGTTTAGAAATCCATAAATTGCACTTTAAATTTTTGAGTCATTTTTCATGGAAATTTTTTTTAAATAATGCATGCTTTTCATAGACATTTTATTGGAAGAAAGTACATTATTCAAGAATTTGCTGCAGAATTTGAATCTTAAATTTGTACTGAAAAACAATAACCTCTAACGTAAATTCCAAATATGTTTAATCACATAGAATTTCATAGTTGTCACTGTTCGGCTGGTTAGCATGTGGCCTTTCACCCCTCCTAACGCCACAAGTTTCTTCACTCTTTCACCTCTGCATAATCTAGTCCATGCTTCATTTTCCATGACTTAAGGATCTTTCTTGGTAGAAGAAAGACAGAACCCTGCACAGGAATCCTTTCTTATTTCTCTTTTTCCAGTCTCATTTTTATTAGCACCATGAGAACGTAGTATGTTATTGTTTAATTGCATCACATAAGAAATGTAGCTGTCACCAACCAAAATAAAGTACTAGATAAAAAAAATATATAGCTGAATGCCATTCAGTTTGCTGAAACCTAGTTCACTGTTGTTTTCCATTTTCTTATAAATAAGGGTGAAATGTGTGTGTCTTGCGGCAGAAAGTGCCGCAAGTGCTGTGCTTCCTAAGGGCAGAAGGAGTAGGTGTCAGAGGAAAGTGGGAAAGAGAAAGTTCCAGAAACTATTCAGAGTGCAGATTGCGTATCTATTAGCCACAGATATTTTAATGACTTTTAAGTGGAGCAGCCTCTTAAATTGTTTTTGAAAAATATCTTTTTACTTGTTCTCAGAACTTAAGATACGTTCATCTGAATCAAGTTTTGAGCTTAATTTAGTAAGTCCACTGAGTTCACTTACTGTGCTAGTTCATCGTATAGTTAATGTTCTGTAGTTAGCACTCAGATTTGGTCTGCCCTCCTGATTTTCCTGTTTTTTAGTATTAACCAGTTTTCTTTCTGGGCCCTTGTCCTGAGAACAATAAAAGATAAATTTGATGGATATGGAGGTGGGGAACACAGTGAACATGGTTTTTTAGAATGAGGCAATGCCCTCCCTAGCCAACAGGGTCTCCATGGAGAGATACAGAGGAAGCGCCAACTTCAGGGTTTGTGCACAGACCTTGTGAGGCTATCTCGGGGTGCCCATGAAAATGAAACAGTGAAACAGTGTGGATGGCACCTTCAGCCGGGCCTCTGGCCTTAGGGAGGACTTCCTGGCCCCCAGCCTCCCAAGGCTTGACTCAGTTTTCCCAGGCCCTTGGCTTTGAAGTGCTGCACTTGCGGTTTGTAGCCAGGCCGCGGGTCGGGAGCACAGCCTTCCCTGCCCTGTGTCCAGTCTTCCTGGGCTTCTTGTGGTTTCCTGTCTCTGTCTTGGCTGTGCAGTTTCTGTCTGTGGTCTCACTGGCATGATTAGGCACTCGACTCTACTCCTCTTCTCCAGTCCGAATTGATCCCCAGGGCTTCTACAGGTATTGTTTAAAGCGTGTTACCGGTGGCAGCTACTTTTTTTTTTTTTTTAATTTTTTTTTTATTTATGCGTGTGTGTGTGTGTGTGTGTGTGTGTGTGTGGCCAGCTCAGCTCAGCCCACCAGGGGGCGGGGCTGGCTGGCATGTGGTGCTGGGGGATTGAACCACGGTCCCTGTGCTTTGCTAAGCTTGTTTTAAATAGGTGCTTTAGACCACTGAGCCATCTCACCAGCCCCGGCAGCTACTTTTGATTGATTTAAGTTAGGACAGCCCCATACTGGTGTCTGTTTTGACTGATCTCCTGTTACTGATTTACAGCACTGTTTCGTTAAGTTCTGAAGGACCTATATCCTGAAATCGGTGATCACTGTCAAATTGTATTTCTTTATGTGTAGCAGGGATAGCCTATTACTCTGAAAATAAAACATGGAAAGCCTCATTCTGTTGCTAAAATCAGGCTCTTGATGTAGGAAACCATACTGAAGATTACATGACAGCACATCTTCAGAATGCTTCCATCCAGGTCCTAGGTGTGAGTGAGACCTAAGGCATTGGTCTCGCTGATGGAGTTGCTACCACTTGTCACCTGGAAGCGTTACCTCTCCCAGGTGGTCTGCATGATGGTTTTGTGTTAGGGTTTACTGTGCCAAAAAGAAATGACTACCACTGCGGCCATTCAGGGCATGCAGGAACTGCCCTCAGGTTCTAGGTGATGAGAGGGGCGACGAAGGAAGATGGCCCGATGCGAGCGAGTAGAGCTGAGCCTCTCAGGAGCCCACGTGGAAAGCTGCAAGTGCTTTTGGTAAGAATTCTAATTCCTGTCTCCGGCCTCTTACTGATTACCTCAAGGAGCAGCCACAGCAGTCCTCTGCTTGGGGATGTGTCGTGAGTGACTTCCACAGCACACTATGACACACCAGAGTGAGACCTTTGTCTGTGTTATCACTCTCCATGTCCCTATGCTTCCGTTCTGCCCCCATTACAGAGCACAGAGACAGGAGGCACCTGCAAACCAGCACTGAAAAATGTTTTTCACTTCGCCGTAACATAGTTTGTGTGAAGTCTCCTGCGGCAGGGCTGCAGCACTCAAGAGATCCGCAACCAGCAACCCACAGGTGCCTTGGCGCCTCCCTCTGATGCAGCTCTCAGGCTCATTCAGCCTGAACCACGAGCTGACAGGCCCCTGCTCCTGTGACAGGTACTTGAATCCACAGATGCCCAAAGGCACCGCCAGGCCCTTCAGAGTACCAGCACCATGAAGGTGTGGGGCGGAGAGCTCTTGGTTGTGTCCTGTCCCTTCACATAATGGACCACAGGCAGAACTGGGGCCGAACATCTTCGCAAATAGGTTCCACCTGCTCCTTGCAGCGCCTGCCATTGTCTGTTCATTTTCACTTTAAAATACTCCCAGTGACGTTGCTGTTTGATCTCTGGATATTAAGTGAGGGGATTTGATTTTCTTTTTTTTGTTTGGTACCAGGGATCAAACTCAGGACCTTGCACTTGCCAGGTAGGCGCTTATGCCACTAAGCTATTTTCCTGGCCTGGAATTTGGTTTCTTAAAGAAAGGACTGCAAAAAGTTACTGGAGACAAAAGTCTTGTTCAGAAATACTGAAATTATGTTATTTAGACCAGAGTCCAATGTTACTAAGTTGAGAGAAAAAATAAATAGCAGTAACTACAAATAAACTCATGAATTCTCCTTTTAGTTACTTTTAAGATTGGGTTCAATAGTGAGAAAAACTTTTTCCAGAAAAAAGTTGTGTGTGAATGTGTTTGTGTATGTAGAGAGAATGAGCCAGGCTGATCAGCTGATTGTAGGGAACCGCCTCATGTAGTTGTGGGGCGGGCAAGTCAGAATCCTCCAGGTGACCAGCAGCCAAGTGAGTCACGTAGCAGTTGCTGTGGCCTCGTGAGTATGAGGCTGAAGGCAGAATTTCTGTGCAGCAGCCTGGAGACAGAATTCTTTCTTCTGTGAGAAACCTGTTGCTTACATCTGAAGGCAGGTTTGAGGAGGGCCACCAACGTCTGCAAGGCCACCTACCGAGCCTGAAGTTTCCTGATTGCAAGTGTTACCCAGCCCCGCAGCATGTCTTCACAGCAGCACCTGCTCTAGCACTCGGCCCGCCTCATGGTCATCGTGGTCCAGCCAGGTGGGCCCGGAAGCTGGACACGGAAGAGCTTCCACGGCTCCTCGCTCCTCTCCAAAAATGGATGTAGTCTGTGTGCCGCTGAAGTGTTTCTTTGTACACAACCTTTGAGGAAAGAAAAACTGACTTCATGACCTTGGACAGGTGATTGTTTTTCAATGTATTACTTATTTAATTAGGTTCTTAGAAATTTAGAACACTAATTTATGAGCGTAGATTCCATTTGTTGGGGCTAAAATGGATCACAGGTAGCCCCAGAGCTGAGGAGCAATTTTGATTTTTGCTAAAATCTGAGAGTCTACCGCTTTCTGATCCACCTTGCGCTGCTCTGAAATCTGCTATCTGTCTTTCTCGGTGTCAAAGATCTCGCTCTCCTGGTATCTAGGTTCCCACAGCTGCTGCTTCTTGAAGTAAGCATTACTGCAGTGTTTGGGGATTTTTACTTTGTTGATAGCAATTTTTGTGGTGAAGGCAATGAAAAATTTCTGATGTGTTCTTTGTAGAGGAGCATGACTAAGGCTCAGAGGCCCAGTCACAAGTAGTAAGCCACTGGCCAGCTGCTTCAGGAAGACCATTCCCTTCCTCTGTGATGCCCAGTGAGGATGATCAGATGGTGCCAGGAGTGATGCTAGCTCGAAGTGTCCTCACATGCTCCTGAAGGGTTTCCTGCTGTGGGTCTACAGCTTTTGGGGCACATCTTCAGTAAGGTAGTATCTAGGCTTTTTTCAAAGCTTCTCCACCTGGGTACCGCCATTCTTGTCACTATCAACTGGTTTTGTGATGGTAGCAAAAACCTTCTCCTTTTTCTTCTCCGCCTTCCATTTAGCAGCGGTGTACTTTCTCTGGTACAAAGCCTTCTGGAATACACAGCAGCTCGTGAGTATCTACCAACTCCTCTAACCAGGACAGGATTTCACCTGCAGTGGGGCTGCGTTTCTTGGACTTTTTTTGCCTTGACCATACCCTTTTTGCCAGTGCCCCTGGCAGCAGCCTTCATGGCTTCAGGTTTCTTCTCTTTAGTATCTGGCTTCTCAGTGTTTTTGTTGGCTATCTTGCAAGATGGTAAAAAGTTGGACAGGTGAATTTTAGGAGATTTATTTGTATATTATGAGGTTTTTCTTCAAATACATTAAATGGAAGGTTCTCAGGGACCATCTACTCAGCCATATTAGTTATTGGATTTTTTGTTTGGTAACAGGGAAATGTGTACAAATGAATGTGCAATTTCTTCCCCCACATCCTTAATTAAATTTTTATAGCTCCATTGCTTCAAGGAGTTGATAGTTTCTTTCATCTCTAGTGCTCTGGAATCACATGTGTAGACACACAGTATCCTGGGCCTGGAGGCTGTGAGGTGGACCTGTGACATGCTGGGAGCCGGGTGCTTCTCTGTGGCAGGATCGGCAAGTGATAGAGAAACTGCCTACCTCCCTTCCCCCAGCCCCTGCGCTCTCTGTGCCTCTTCGCTAGGCCTGAGTCTCTGCAGACGTTGGTAGCCCCAGCAGGATTCCTGGGGCCAAACCTGATGAAAATCGGAAGCAAGTGAAGCTGGGCTCTCATAATGCAGAGTGTCACAAAGCCGTCATGTAGTTTCTTCTTTCTGTTTTTAATTTTTATTTGCAGCGCTTAGGCACATACTGAAGTGTTTGGCTTGAGTTTATTAAAAAAATCAGTACCTTCTATTTCATAACCATGTGCTTCTTGTCTTAACATCACCACAGTAGCTCAGAAAACAGAATCCAGTTGCATAGGGTAGGCAACCCCTGGCAGTAGAATTTGCAGTCCTTTTGGAATTTAACATTAGAGTAGAGGAGTGGCCGCTGCTTGAAGAAACGGGGGATTGTCTTTTGCTCCAGAGTACCATCTTATAGTGAAAATAGTTTTCAGAGACCCTTTTACAATGGAAGTTTTATAAAATACAAATCAAGAAATACGTGTTGTTTATTCCCCAGCATGTAGAAGACAGAAACAGAGATGGGGAGAGACACATATTCAAGAAACGTATTTTTTTTTTTTTTTAAGAAACATATGTTGATCAAAATCAGTTAACATTTATGAAATGTCTATAGAGCTCTGTCTCAGTAGAACTGACGCCAGGAAAAGTGAGTCCATTGCTTTTGCCCTTCATTTGCCCCGTAGAACGGCTCTGTGGAGATCCTCATGCCTGATGTTCACCACATGACGCACACCTCCCTCGGCCTTCATGAGTGTAGTCTTACAGTGAAGCCATCCACCATGTATGGCTGCAACTCTGCTTGTTCATGTTTAAATGCTGTAGGGTCATTAGAGTTGTAAGTCTGTTTTCACAGAAAGTTACAGAGGAAGCAGGGGGCAGCGTATAGACTCAGAACAACAGACGACCAACAGAAATGCATGACTGGCTGCTGCGTGTTGTCAGAAGCCGGCAGTATGTGCCGGAAGAAGAAGGAAGTACTGCAGTCCAGTGCGGCAGAGATGATGTGGACACAGCAGAACATGGCCTTGGCCTGGAAAAGAGCTCAGCCCTGGAAGGGGCAGAGGAAGACTCCCGTGCTTACGTAGAATTCTGTGCTCCCTGCAGCCGGCCTCTCTGTACGCTGCCCACCCCATGCCTGAGGGACTGGTTCTGAGCTCAGTGTGACATGGTCATCTCTTCATGTGTCCACAGTTAAAATGCAGTCTGACTCTTTGAGGAGGGAGTGGTTTACACGAAGTAGATTGTGTTGGTGATTATTTTCCAGTCCTGGGGATTGGACTCGGGCCTTGTGCATCCCAGGCACGTGCGTAGGCATGAGCTATGTCCTCAGTCATCCTTGGGTTCTTGAAGTCCTAATGGGGAGAAAAGGAGTCAGAAAAATGTCGGAATTCTTCCATTATAAATAAATGCACCTATACTAATACGGTTATTTTGGGGACAGTAGAGCATTAACTCTGTTGGAAGTATTAGATTTAAAAAAAAAAAAAAACAACGAATTTTCTTGGGCCAATAAATGAATCACATTTCTTTTTTCTGAATTTGTCTCACCAATATTCTTTATGGCCCTTTCATGATACCAAGACTATGGAGCAAATGGAACCCATTTATTCGTCTTAAAAGCATAAAAACAAAGCACATCTCCCCTACAGAGTTGTTGCTTGAAAATAAGCAAAATGGTAGGCAAGTATGGAGATGCTGATAATTTTCCGTATTTTGGCATTAAAGTGTCTGTGTAATCCCAAGAAAACTGTAAGAGCCAGTGCCCTTAATTTACACACACACAGTAGAGATCACTTTTGTTTTTCTAGTGCTTAGTTTCAAATACAGCACATATTTCAAAAGAACATGTTGGATTTAGTTATATTTTTGTTGTAAAACTTTGGGGTTTTAAATATTTGACATAGGTTCCACCAAAAAAACAACAAATATGGGACATTGTCTTCCAGCAACAGACCACATTGTTTTTATGATTTCCTGAGTGGAATTTTTCATTATGGTAACAGTCTCAGGGAACTACGAAAGCAAACAATGATTGCTTGCCATGTTTTCTGTGGCGCCAGTCTTGTTTTCTGTCTCTTCCCACGTAGGCTCAGGGTCATAGACACTGAGGGGCAGGTCTTAACTTTCAGACTACTTACCAGTCACTACAGGTGAAGCTCTGAGCAGCTGCAGCAGTGGGAAGATCAGGACCAAACTTGTCTTTTGCTCCAGAGTCACCATCTTATAGTGAAAACAGTTTTTAGAGACCCTTTTACAATGGAGGTTTTATAAAATACCAATCAAGAAATACGTGTTGTTTATTCCCTAGCATGTGGAAGAGAGAAACAGAGATGGGGAGACAGACAGAGAGAGATTGATTGAGATTTACCACATTATCGTAGGAAAATAACAACTCTTTGCCCTAGTTGTTTGCAAAGCTGAATAATAACATTTTGTACAGTGGTAGCAATACTTTAGCTTTACAATGACAAAAGTTATAGTTACAAATAATATAAACCAGGAATTTAGATACTGAGAAGAACGCACATGGTATTTGCTTAAATTGGCCAACAGTAACAAAAAGCACACAGCTGGGGTTGTGTGATCTGAAAGGCGCTCCTGTGTACCATATTCGATTTCATTCCCATCAAAGGTTGGTACGATTTCAGCCTTCCTCCCAGGCCGCTTTGGTTCGCCTTCTCGTGTCACAGCATGCCCCGGGGAGGCTGGGCAGGGGCAAGGTGCCGCCAGCTCTGTTCACCGCTGCAGAGGTTCTCAGCTGGACAGAGTACTCACCGGCGCTGTGTGAGGTAACCTCACGGATACAGAGTCCTCCCCTTTGCAGGGCTTCCTGCTTAGAAAGGGAGTCCTGTGGTCTGGCTGGTTGTCTTGCGTCAGCTAGGCGGGCGGGGACCGCTGCCACTTTGACTCCCAGCTGTCACTGCACTGTGCTGCAAACCCATGAGATGAGAACTACTGGAGCTAGAGAAATCCAGTGCAACATTACTTGCTTGCTGCCCAGTAGCTCCGTGTGACCACCTGCCAGTGCAGAAGCAGGGCTCTCGGTTTCCGTGCCGGGCCAGCATGCTGGTGGCTCTGTCGGTCCTTGCTTACTTTTACCACATCCCACGGGCAGAATGTGATTGGGAAGAGAAATTCAACTGCAGTTAAGGAGCTTAGCTTTTAAGGCCTAGTGTAATTGATAGACATAAGGTAGAAATCTTACTTTTGTTTCTCAAGAGCAAATTTGCAGAATAGGGACAAATCCTGGGTTTTAGCATGGAGATTTGATTATACAGTAGCAATAACGATAAAAATAACAGCACTTACCGAGGAAGTCTCATATGGTACACATAGGTCATATCTTCATAGGGATCATCTAATTATTAGAGTATATTTGCAAAGTATAGAGTGTATGGACCAGCTAGGTGTTTTGTTTGTTTCATATTTGAAATATGTAATGAGAAGTCTTGATATATTTATGTACGGTGAAATAGTATAATTGACCACTTAGTTTTAGCTGATTAAATTTAGTATAATGATGCCAAGAAAATTTAGTCCATTTAGCAGGAAATTAGTTTGTAAGTATGTTGTCTTAAAACAGCAACAAGGAAATGGAAAGTTTGTCTTGGGAGAAAGCCAGATCTTGCAAGAGGATTTAGTCGTGTGAGCAGACTGCTGGAAGCAGAAGGCTCTGGTGTACAAGATCTTGTACACGGTAGCTGGCCATGCCAGCCTTTTCGCTGTGGACATTTGATAGGGCTAGCATATTTCATGTTTGTGTTAGGGTTAGCTTCCATCTCGGAGCACCTCCACTTCATCAGTTCTCGTAGGGAGGTGTTTGTGCAGGATGCGTTTGTTGTGGCGTCACCTTGGTGCACATAAACTCTCGTTTCCCAGAATAGTCTTTGAAAGTCCAAAACGTTTTGGGCTACTTAGTCGGCTGCTGAAATCGAAGCTAGCAGCGCCTTAATGGCAGGTAGGTCTGGCAGAGCCCCACAGGAAGCTCAGGCGATATGGCTTCTTTCTCTTAATGGTATTAAGGCCTTTTTTTCTTCCACGTCTAAGACTTCTGTAGAAGTAAAACGAAGAACATCACTCTGAGAAAATAAAAGAAAATGAAGTGTTATGTATCATATCTACCATTTTATTTGGAGGTGAAAACATCATTTCTTTTTTTTTAATTTATTTTATTTATTTATTTATGTGTGTGTGTGTGTGTGTGTGTGTGTGGCCAGCTCAGCCCACCAGGGGGTGGGGCTGGCTGGCATGTGGTGCTGGGGGACCGAACCACGGTCTCTGTGCCCTGCTAAGCTTGTTCTAAGTAGGTGCCCCAGATCACCGAGCCATCTCACCAGCCCCGATCATTTATGATTAGATTATAGCACATTTTGTCTGACATTATTCTTAAAAGGGATGCCTAAAACTCAAAAAACATCAAAGCTAATGTATAAAAAAAAAGAAAAAACACTGGTGTCATTTTTCCTTTGGTGACCAGTGGTACATTTTATGCCTTAGTTTCCTCATGTACAGAAGCAGGATAGGAAAAAGAATTTACAATGTGATTATGAAGAATAAATCTAAAAGGTGTGGTACCTGACATGGAATTGATATGACAATATTTAAGTTAATTATCATTAAGTTTAAACTACTGAGAAAGTGCAGTAAGAAAAATGAGGTAGAACTAATGATTTCTTACAACAAGTGAGTACGTGAACGCTGGAGGTGCAACGTGGGGCTTGACCACGACGGATCAGCCTGCTCTGTGGTTACTCATCACCTGACACACAGCAGGCTTTGAGGACCTCAGCTGTGTGCGCTGTTTTGCTAATTTTACGAGTACTGCTAATGCATGTATGACGTGCTAAAGCACTGTATTGGCCACTGGGAGCCATATAGAAGACCAATGATCTTCCCTTAGGGAGTTTTATTATAGATTAGATTAAGGGATTTAAAAAAAATAGGTCACAAACCAATAGGTTATGCTGGAGCTCAGCCCATATCATAGTTAGCAGCAGCGGAATTTATCGGGGATCCTGAGGCCACTCCCGCCCCGGAGGCACCTGCTGGGGCAGCATGCTTTTTGTAGGGCATGATACGTCTTCAAAAACCAGTCTTTGTCTATAAATAGAAAAATTATATGTGAGAGTTTTTTTTTTCCTGTGTACAATATGGAATTTCTGAAGTAATTAATAATGATCCAACAGCTGCAGTCCTGGTGTTGTGAAAAATGACTCAATCTTTTGCAGTTTATTAAGCAATTTGTATGTAATGCCAAAAATATTCTAGGATGTGGCCGTTGTTGAGCAGTTTTGCAAGTTCTTTAAAGTGGAGCTTATGATAATTGAAAACATAAAACATCCCACCCAATTCAGAGTCAAGACGGAACCTGTGTCCTTTGCAGCCACAAAACTGCCGAGATTACCAGGCCTGGAATGAGTTCATTGTATCATCTTGAGTTCATTGTAATCACCCTGAAGGTTTTGCCATTTTAATGGATTCCTAGAAGACCTTGATTGATACATATTGTGGAACTGCTAAGTTTCCTCAGAGTACATGGATTCTGCTCTGTATCAGGGCTTCTGAACACCGGCTTTTGTTTGTTTTGCTGTTATGGGAACATTGGTTTTATTTAGCAATCATTTGTTTAGTAGTATTACATGCCAAACACCAGTCTTAGTGCTTTAAAACATCAAGTTATTTGATACTTAAAATGATTTTGTTATTCTCATATACTGAGGAAGTAGGCAAAGCATCCGGTTCTGTCGCTGGAGAGTGGTGGAGCTAGTGTCTTCAGTCTTGTAGGAATCTTTTTTTCTGAAGGAATATTTCTGTTACACTTTCTCTTTTTTAAATTTTCTACAATGGTAATTATTTTTATAAACTTAAAATATGTAAGTACTTCATGGATCTGTTAAAAAAGAAAATGGAGTTGTTTATGAGAACTTTTTTTTTTTTTTTTTGCATTTTAGAGAAGGGTCTGCAGGGTGTTCAGGGTCTCACTACTAGATCGGGCTCGTAATGATCTGCCTGTTTACAGCCTCCCAAGAGCTGAGATTACAGGCGTGTGCCACCATGCCCAGTCTCAATTGCTGTCTCATTGCACCCGAGGGGCGGGCTGGCATAGCAGGCCTGGAAATGGAACCCCGGCCCTCGCCTGTGTGCAGGTGCTTTAATCTGCTTAAAAACATTATAGTGCTATAGCAGTTGGTATGTAGCGAGTGTTTAATACATGCTGACCAAAAGGTAAGTAAAGGAGTGTGGCAGTTCTGCCTTGACTGAGAATCCTTTGATACCTGGAAACTCTTTACACCATTAATCCTGAAAATTCTGAAACCCAGAATTTATTTTATTATTACCGTTGTTTTTGTATTTTGTGCAAGTCTCGCTGCGCAGCTTGGACTTACCGTGAGCCTCCTGTTTTCAGCCTCCCCAGTGTTGGGATTACAGGTGTGCACCGCCATGGCCAGACTCGGTCACTGGTTCGGCGTGCCCCTGGGGTGGGGCTGGTGCAGTGTGTGGTCCCAGGGCTCAAGCCCTGGTCTCTGTATTTGCCTCAGCAGGCACTTAGTCCAGTGAACTATCTTACCAGTCCTTGAAACCCAACATTTTTAAAAAGGAAAAAACTGTCTACATGTTTTTTCCCCACTCTCTCTAGCAACCAGTAAGTAAGCTTACATAGTATAGAACTAGAAAAAAATATGATGGAAGCCCTTAAAATATCTATATTAACATTGTGATATATTTCTCATAAGGTGAATTAGTGATTTCTTCTTGAACACTCTAATTTATTTGTATTTATGACATTCTACTTAATACATATAGTTCCTTTCTTATTTATTTATTTATTTATTTATTTGGTGGAACTGGGATTGAACTCAGGCCCTTGCGCTTGCCAGGCAAGTGCTTATTCTACTGAGCCATCTCCCCGGCTATCGTTCATTTCTTGTAAGCTCATTCAGAGCCTATGTAGATGATAAAACTGAAGGAAAGTCCTGTTTATGATGATAACACAGTTATCTACTGGAGAGTATTGAGTTTCAAATTATATTTACTTTTTAAAAAAGCCTAACATACAAGAGTAGTATATTTAAAGTGATAAATTGATAAATATTTAATGTAATAGAGAATAGGAATTTATTTCTATTTAGAATTAAACTGAAAATATATCCTGAAATGAAGGCATGTACACAAACATGAATGTGTAGCTATACCAAAAAAATCTATGTATCTATGTATCTATGTATCTATGTATCTATATATCTATATCTATATCTATATATCCTGGAGAAAAAAATCAGTAGATTTCTATTTTATATTGTGTTAGCATAATCACAAACTGACAGATTTAATTTGTTTTCCTGGTTGGAATTTATCCTGTATGCTACAGATAAATATTTAATATTCAAATTATAATTATTGATGGAATATATGACAAAGACTATGCTTATAGTGCTTAAATATTGAGCATGCACCATAAAATCACATATATTCCAGAAATTGCCATTAACACCTCATTCAGCAGCGTATTTTTCTTTTTATCCTTGCTGTGCCATCAGCCCAAGGCTGACGCCTGGAAGCCGAGAGGCGGCCCCTGCACCGCTGCAGGGCGTGGATGCTGAGTGCGCCATGCCACGGAGCTGGCCGCTGGCTCTCTGCAGGGTTCCATGAGTGGAAACCGGCAGCTGGCCCGGGGCCCGCCCGCAGTCTGAGCACTGTGGGAGAAAGGCATTTTGTTAATTGGTAAGTTGTAATTTCTGAGAACCCAATCCTGCTCTTATTATCGGGTACGTAGAATTATTTGGAATGGTGAGCAATTTCTAATCAGTTATCCTAAAAGTCAGATGTTTACTGATTAATTTTTGCATTCTACAAACTTATCACAAGACTGAGTGCAGAGGAGACTGCTGCTCACAAATTCTACTGAATTAATAAGTGGTTGATTTAGTCTTTCAGCCTTAACGATGTCCAGTAGCTGGACATTTCAGCTCAGCTCATTTGTGCGGAGCATTTCCAAGGGCTGCCCGTATGTTGCCATTGTTGGATCTGAGCATGTATATAGAACACATTGCACTCAGCTTTACTGAATTCAACATTTAGGGCCATAACTACCTTTTAATTTGATAAATTAAATAATTAAAGTTAATTTTTCATTGTGATTCATTAACGTAGAGCTTTTAGGCTATAAGTCATTAGCTGCTGTATATGTAATTACATTACTAATTAATCCTCTAAAAGTGACCAGAGCTTCATATCAAGGTCCTTTAAAATTTCATTTAGCTCATAACCTTAACTTGGGGTTAGCTCTTTTTGGGATTATTTCCCTTCTCTCCATCAGGTAATTAAAGTTCTGGTGCTTAGCAGGTTTTCATTTTATTTCTGGTTTAATTCTATCTTTTATTTGTAATGCTTTCTCCCAAAGTGTTTTAGACAAAGTTTCATAAAAATTAAAAAAATAGTAGCTTCTCATTCTGAAGCTGTTGCTTGTTAGTTGGTTATCATTGCATTACATAAACCATAAACTCAGCCTTTCAGCACTCAAGAAGATAGTGATGATGAATTATTTTCCAAAACAAAAACCCCAAAATATACTGATGTCATCTTAATTCTTTGAGACTGTTAACTGCTGCATCACTGACCTTGAAAAAATTGTTTTCTAAGGATCACATGTCCACAAGAAAGTATACTAATATGGCCACTTAAAATGGAAAGACAGTTTGAGTTAAATCTGAGAGAACTGGGCTGTGAACAAGAAGTCATTTCTGATTTGTGGACATTACTTGTTTTACTTTGCATTATATCATTTACTTTAAAATACAATAATGACGTTTTTCCAACGTGAGAAGTTTTATACTTCTTAACCTTGTTTCTTTTCTGATTTACTCTCCATTTTCAGGCACTCCTTGGCAGAAGTATATAAAGAAAGGCAGGGAGAGATAGAAAGCCATATTTCCTTGATCTGACCCTCCAAGACCTTTACTGTCAACACTGAAATAAAAGCTCCTCAACGAATCTCCTCTAAGTTTTGATCTTCGTTTATAATATCAAAAAGAGCACAAGTATTATAGTCTGGCATAATTTAATCTCTTGTCAATAATCTTTAACAATATTCCTGTTCATATAACTTACGAGACTATTCCTGTAATTCTTGTTGAGCCTGGAAAACAAGTAAATTCTCTGTGGCTTTGGGAAAAGTACAATGAAATTCACTTGTTAAAAGAAATAGAAAAGCAATTTAATTATATTGCTTCCACGGTTCGGATCATTATACATTGTAGTGGAAGAATTTCTCATTGAAGAGTACATCTTGTTGAATAATTTAAAAAGAAAGGTTTTCTTGGGATCTGGAAAGCATATGTATCCCTGCGAAATTAATTGCTGTCAAGAATATTTCAGAGCTTTTTTTGAGACAGTCTTACTGTGTAGCTCTTGTGAGTGCTGGGATTACAGGCTTGTATGACCACACCCAACAGAAGAAATGTAACTTCACCTGCTTGGACCCCTGCCCTAGAATCATAACTGCTGAGACCACTGGATTGTTTGCTTAGATCTAACATGTAGTCAGTCAGAGTGCTTTTCAAAACGTTATACAAATTGGGTTTGTAAACTTTGTGTTCTTAGTTTCTGTTACAATTCCTTGGTGTTTGTCATTCAACAGTCAGTCTCTTCAGTGGACACTCTGCCCCCCAAACAGAAAAAACTATGTTAAAGTTGACCCAAATTGGAGGCTTGAGAAGACCTTTGAGCAAATGCAGCTAAGCAGTTGTGCACCTTGGTGAACACAGAAGGTTTTGTTTGTACTCCAGTAAAGATCAGTTCCCTGTCTGCCCCTCGGCCATGTCCCCTGTGGAGGAGGATCTGCCCGCAGCAGCGAGAGTGATCATCTGCCCGTGGGTTCAGGGAGTCTCTCAGCAGCGGGCTGAAATGAGAGGCCTGTAGTCACAAGTGTAGGTTTTAACGGGGCAGTTCTAGATTATTCTACTTCATTCAGTGGGCCAGGGTAAGAAGCCTCTTGGGCAGAAGCGCTCTAAGTAAGAGCACACCTGGTTTCTGTTGGGAAGGTGTACACCACATGGGGACAGAGCTGGCAGAGAAGGTGCAAGCTTGCAGTTGTAGTACTCTGGAAGGCAGAGGC
This sequence comes from Octodon degus, assembly GCF_000260255.1. Lineage (NCBI taxonomy): Eukaryota > Metazoa > Chordata > Mammalia > Rodentia > Octodontidae > Octodon > Octodon degus. The sequence goes on from NW_004524750.1 coordinate 4,099,335, forward strand.
AGGAGGATCGCAATTCTCGCCCAGCCTGGGCAAATTGGGGAAGCTGTGTCTGAAAAACAAACAAACAACGGGTCTTTTAAAGGAGGAGCTGTAACTCACTGCAGAGGCTCTAGGTTCAACATCAGTATTTGGGGAAAAGATAAACAGGAAGGAAGAAAGAAGGCAGGCAAGAAACATGTGATGACAAAAGACAGATGTATCCCTGGAGCTCACTGTTTATTGCGGCTTTCCTCAGAAAACTAGACGGTCACTTAAGCAGTGGAGGGAAGCGTTGAAGGGGCATCTCTTCCTGCACACCAGGAAGGCGATTGCCAGAGACCTCAGGGAGTGGGGCTTGGGGACCATAGCCCAGATCTCCGTGTGGACAGCGTGGGTCTGCACCTGCGCGGAGTTCTTTGCCGCAGCGTGAGCTGACCTCATTCTCTGAGTTCCCCAAGCTCTACTGTTGACTTGGTTTTTCATCCTTTTCTTTTTTGTTAAATATAACCAACTCTTTGTGAGCCACGCTTCCCCTCCTGGCACGAGCAGCAGCAGCTTTGTGCTCGCCCTTAGGAGGCAGGTGAATTGTAAATACCTGACTCATTCTGCTGCCAGGGTGAGAGGAGGGCAAACGGCTGCAGTCTTCACCACGGGCTTTAATGACCACTGTGGGCACCACAAGGAAGCCCCGAGCCAGAAGCAGCTCACCTTTGCCCAGCAGACTGTCCCGGTGTGCTTAGGAAATGGAGCGCCCCTGCCTGCTCAGTTACTTGATTGCTTCCTCGGGTCATAATATTTAATTAATTTAACTGTACAAAGCTATTGTTGGAAAGTACACAGTTCACAATAATTCATTCAGGTGTATTTCTTTCTGAGACTTAAAAAGGATACTTTTTTATGTTAACTAAAACTCACATAGATATTAATCATCAGTAATACAGCCCGTAGCCACGGCTGCTTCAGCGTGGTGAAATGCTTCATGCCTTCCCTTAATAATCGATGCTCAGTGGCGCAGCTCCTTATGTCCATGGGTATTTCATTTGCATACTACATTAGATTCAGAGGACCTAATTCTGTAAAAAAGGAGCTAGACACGGACTGATTTGGTCAAATGATGGGAACTGGCTGATCTGAGGAAAGATGAAGAAAACAGGTGAAAAGGTGAGCTGTGAGGTGTGAGTGGCTGAAAGACTCTGTCTCTCCTACCTGCCTGCTTGTCTGACTGCCCCTGTGTATGTGTGTGTGTGTGCGCATGCACACACGTGTTACTAGCTCTGCATGCGCTGGCAATGTAGCATTTGATATCCTTATTTAGATAGTAGGGATTCTATGAAACACTCTTAGCAAAATAGTTTTTATGATTAAATGAGTTAACGTAAATATGATTAGTACCTGAACATAGTAGGTTCCTGATAAACGTGCTGTTATGTTACACACACACACACACACACACACACACACACACACACACACTCACATCCAAAAAAATCAGAGTGGGCAGCGCCAGAACCCTTCAAGTGGGTAAATGCACTTGCTAGCCAGAGACCTGAGCCAGGTCCTGGTTTCCTTGCTCTGTTAACATGAAGGTGCTCCATAATCTCTACAACCCTCCATTTATTTATTTTGCAGATTGGGTTGACAGAAGAATCTCCTAGTCTTAGGATGGCTCCAGATTTTGGGCTGCTTTCCTTGTCTGGATAGGTCTGTAATTTATGGTTGAGGTCATGCCTTCCCTCCTGTAAGATCCCTTCTGCTCCTGCTGTGGACTCCTGCCCCAGTGAGTGAAGGATTACAGGGCAGCGTGAGGCAGTCTGAAGATGCCAGAGGAGGGATGCTAGAATGTTTATGTTTTAGAACAATTATTTACAGAGTCAATGCAAGTTTCATACTAAACTTTCAATAACTGATACTTATTACTCCTCTTTCAAGCTGATCTTACATACTTTCAAAGCTTCTTTGTCCTATATGTGTACTATATAGCCACTGTGTAAGCTACAGTGCTGTTCCACTGAAGGATAGAAAGATGAACTATTTCCCTGAATTCCAGGAACTTGAAATCAGGCTGAAGTTTGTGCTTTTGTTTAAGCCGTTGGTTGTAGTTTCAGGACGGCTGGACGTGCACCTGGTGCTTGCCTGCCCTGGGGTACCTAGCACAGTGCCTGAATCTGAGCTGCTAGTGAGTAATTATCATTTGCTGAGTGACTGAATGCGTGAGGCAGAAGACCAAATAAAGGGGGAAGTTTTTTGCCCTTTCTTTGTCTACTTACGTTTGTACCCAAAGGATCCCGCGGCCTTAGACTCAGAAACCCTAATCCTCCAGACCTCCTCAGGTATCTGCACAAGCAGACTCACACAGCATGCTCGAGCTTGACATTTCACCCTGAGAGGTGCTCGGTTTGCAAACGCTAGTGCTACTGAGATGCAAATGTCCCGGCTCTCTGGCTCGCCATGGTCTAGCAGATTGTGTTGCACATACAGCCTGCACCTCCTAAGGATTTGACAGAAAGTGGGAGTCTACAGCGTTTCTAGATCTGACTAGGGATTTTATAATAAACCTGGCCAGCATAAGTAATGGGCCAGTGCTGTTCCTCTGGAAATCACGGTAGTAGGGCTGGGGAAACAGGACGCTGCAGATCTGTGCTTCAGCTCTGAGAACACATTGCATTGCTTCCAGGGTGGTTTTGAAGAAAGAGTGTGTGGCATTTTTGTTAATGTCTCAAAAAGCTGGACAGTTAGAGCTTAATCTTTCAAGCTGCATGTTACAGACCCATGGAGGAGTGGCCAGCTCATCACCCTGCAGAATCTGATCAGGCAGTGGTTTGTCTTGCTAGCTTGCTCTGGAGCAGATTGGCAATGAACCGTGTGTGGTTCAAAGCATTCAGCTAGTTAGCATACTTAGGTGAGCTTTGGAAACCTTTGTCTGGGGCCGCATGAGGAAGCATCCCAGACCCGGAGCATCTTAGACATTAAGACATTCTGATAATTGTTTGAGAAAGGTCATCTGAAAAAGCAGGTTGTTGTTCTTGAAGTTAGCTTGTTGTTCTTTCTTTGAACAGATTAAAAGGAAAATTTTACTGAAATTCCCATGCAATTTATTTTAAAGCACTTTACAAAATACCTTACAACGTATATTCCATATTAAAATCTAAGTCTGCTCTCATCTTCAGAGGCCACCTTCCTGCTTCATTCTCTTCTCCAGAATAACAAAAATGTTTACTTGGACCACACTAACGTGCAGAACTCCCTTGCCCAGAACTCCTTTAATGGCAGAGAGGCAAGGGAGGCCATCTGATTTCAGATGCCATGCAGCCCCTGGGACACCTCAGAAGGCCCGGGTGTGGGCAGGTACCCGTCCCCTCACCCCACACAGCCAGGTGTGTTTCCATTTCCAGTCATGGCTTTCTTGTCTGTAAGAAGGTGATTCAGGAGCACTACAGATATTGTTAGTAACAATGGAAGGAATTATGTGTAATTTGCTTAGCACTAGTACAAAAGGCACTCAGGAAGCGAGTGATTCATTGCTGTTACCATGGTCATTCCCTTTCTTGCCATCCGTGGAACCTCAGGGCCAGAGCCACAAATTAACTGGCTTAGTCTCCACAGACAGATTAGCATCCGGAGCCCTCTTCTGGCTCAGACCTCCACACAGACCAGATGTGACCATCTGTGCTAGTGCTGAGACAAGTACTTTCCTGTGTAAGAGAGAACAACTGGAACAAATCAGCCTTCCTCCCTAAGGCTGAGTCCAGACAGACTGCCCGGAATGCAGGAGCTTCCTTAAGTTATATGGAAGTGTAGTGTTTGGTGGTGTGTGTGTGTGTGTGTGTGTGTGTGTGTGTGTGTTTCTCCAATTTATATTGTATTCAAGTACATTTGACATACTGAAAAAAGTGTTCATGACCCCTTGCAAAGCTCAGCTTTTTTTTTTTTTTTTTTGGTCTTTTTGAGATAGGATCTTGCTATGCAGTTCATGCTGGCTTTGAGCTCACTTTGTAGCCCACGCTGGCCTCAAACTGCAGTGATCCTCCTGCCTCAGCCTCCCAAGTGCTGGGATTATGTGGAATTATAGGGGTGCACCACTGTGCACAGGCTAAGCTTAGCATCTTTGACTGAATCTTACTGTACTGGCATAAATGTCTTTTGGAATATTTTTAAGTAACTAGTGTGTATTCAAGTGACTGCGTGTGCAGTCAGCTGCTGTAACTGTGACCACTGGAGGCATAGATTTGCTGGCCACTCAGACCTTTGTTACTTTCTTATGGCACAGACGCTATAAAGTGCCTCAGTATGAACCAGCAAGCATGTAGGAGCAGGACTGATCCCCACACCCTGTGTTTGCATTATTACCAAAGCCAGTGTCATGCCTTGTTTGCATTTGTAAATAAATGACAGATGCAAATGTTTTTCATTGTGGGAACCAAGATGATGCACTAAATACTTTGCTGATGGTGAGTGTCCCCTAAAGGAGGTCGTAATTTAAGTCTCTGGTGTCATGAAGTGGTGGTGGAGGGAGATATAATAGGATTCAGTATACTGTTTCTTGCCCAGGATTTTCCAACTGTGTGGCTTTCATCAGATTTTTGACCCATTTGCATTTCGCCATTATTATTAGGAGGATAAATGTTTGAACTAAATAAAGTCTGAACCCCCTTCAACAGGGGTTGAAGGCAGAGGACACGAGAGGACCTGGTAGCTACAAAATCTTAACCAAGTCTCTTCTAACTTGGAGCTTTCCATCTCCAAGTATAAACAATTACAAGTGAACTTATCAGACCAATCCACTTAATCAGGGCTCTGTAAATTTATGGTAACACCTAGAAATAGCTTGCCCTTCTGAAAGTTATTACGTACAATTATGTCAAAAGGATTCTGTTTCTACGCATGCTTTGAGAGAATAGCGATGTTAAATTCTGGAAAACATCAGAGGACTCCTATTGATGTAGAAATACTTCAGGTCAAGTCTACAGACCGTACCTTGGACAGAATTCTGAATTGCCCCTGTAGTCTTGGAGTGTTTTCCGTTTGATCTGGAGCTGTCCCTGGCCATCTTTACCTGTGGCATTAGCTATTTCTTGGCCCTGGCACAGATGGGGACCAGAGAAGGCAATGGAGTAGGCCTGTGCATTGGGTCTCAGACTGCTCTGGCTTTCTAGGCTCCTTGCATCACTGCGACTCTCTTCCCAGTGCAGCCTGACTCCTCCTGCTGGGGAGGGTAATGTCCTGCCAAGGGTGCCTGTCAGGTCCTGGTACTTGGTGGGCAAGTGACCAACAGACTAGATACCTTGGGTACTTGGTCCCCAAATGATGGTGAAACAGGAAAGAGGCTTATCCTCCTAATGCTTGGAGCAGGAAGAACAGAACAGATCAGCTATCTTCAAGGTGCTCACAGCAGTTTGGAAGGGAAATAAGGAAAGAACTTTAAATAAAGTGGGGAGGAGAAATGATGCAGAAAGATAGAAAGGAAGACTGATTGGTCTGGAGGAGCAGAGTGGCTTTAGTTGGAGCAAGGACTAGAGATTCCTTGGACTCTCCTAAGTGTTGGGGAGTGGGCGTGGTAAGTGCTGGCGGTTGATAACCTGCTTGTGCCGGTGCTCCTGTAAGTTCTGAAGCAGCCTCACTTATTCTTTCTTTCCTATGTTCAACCTTGAAGGTGAAGAAAGAGATTAGGTAAGTTTAGGGCTAAGGTGAATTCCTGGCCCTGCTGTGTGCCCCATCAACTCCAGATCCCAGCTTCTGCTGTGCTGTCTCTTGGTCGGCGATCAGTCCAGCATACCTCTCGTCTTTTTACCCAGGTTCTCCTTTCTTCTCTGAAATTCTGATAGCCTCTGATTTTCATGAGAAGAGCAAGAATACTCAGTGCCCAGCTGCTGCCGTACTCAGATGGGTCTGCAGAGTTTAGCACACGGACAGCCAGAAAGACAAGTGATTGCCTCCCAGTTTAATTGTCCTTTATGTTATAATTTATTTTAAGGACAATGGATGGAATCTTAACAAAGTGACCAGCATCATGCACATGGGCTGTGAATGAGCACTAAATAATTGTTAACCATTGAGAGTCGTAGTCATAGTCTACTTCTTTTTCAACAAATAGGTGTATGCTGCAGGAAGAGTGATATTGCAAAAATAAGGATAATTTTTCATATTGAATTATATCTTAAGAGGGAAAGAATGCTCTGTCCAGTTCATAATATATATTATTCTTAAACATTAAGTGTTTATAGGTAAATATATGTGCAGTAAAACATAAAAATTATACTGAAAACAGAGAGTAATGACACTGTGTGATTAAAAAAATATAGTGGTTGATAGATTTTTGTCCTTGTGTTGGGGAGATGTACATACCCTGTGATGTCAGCTGGCCCACTGTCTTATTCTTCTCGTTGCTTTGACAAAATACCTGATAACCAAATGAAGGAAGAAAAGATTTATTTAGCTTACAGTTAGTGGGGGTTTCAGTCCCTACTTAGCTAGCTCCAGGGCAGAGTGGCACATGGCAGAGGGCAGCAGTTCATGTTGGTGGAAAACAGCAAGAGAAAAAGGAGAAATGGCAGCTGAAAGCAAGTGTCTCCCTTATGTTGCATTCAGGCTATCTGTGCCAGGCTGGGAGTAGCACTCATGCCCATAATCCCAGCACTGAGTCAGAATTAATGACATAGTCTAGAAGTCTGTCCTATGACTGCATGAGACTTTGGGGGGACAGCTAGACAAGCATAACACCCAGCTTACTAGTGGCCAGCCCTCTGACACTTTCCCCTAGCATCTTTCAAATTTGTTTATTATAAACATTAAAACAAATACACAAAAACAAAAAGAAAAAAGAGAAGATACTTATCTAAGTGTTTCTATTAGATTCCCTGTCACCTCAAAAATAAGTTTTAGATTTCTGTTGTTCTCCTACCTCTTTTCTTTCAGTAATTATGTTGTCCTTATTCTGTTTCACATGTGTGTACTTATCACCACTGGCTCTAGAATAAGCTCTGTTTGAGCAGAGTAAAACAGCGTCATTGCCCATTGCTGTTCAATGTGTTCTTCTCCTTCGCTTGCCACACCCACCTTTTCTTCTCTGCCCCTGGCTACTGCCAAGGCCTGGTAGCTTCAGGAACTGTGAGTCTGGTGGGGTTTTGCGAAACAGTGAGAATGTGTTCTGTACCCAGAGACCAAGGGCCTCACTGGATCCAGAGGCAAGAAACTGCTCATGTGAGACTGGTGCTGTGCATGGGAGGAGGGGAGCATTCTTGTTCTTCTCCCCTTGGTAAATATTCTCAGGCTTTTAGCTTTAGATGTTGACTCATAGCTGAAAGGTATGGGCTCTAACATAATGCAAGAGAAGGTCATTTGCTTTAACATCAGTGGAGATAAAATTTATAGACCAACATGTTAATGGACTTAGCACAAGTTTATCTCTGAGTTTGGCTGGTTATCAAGGAGAGCACACACTTCACTCAATATTTTCCTCTGAGAAAAATTGTATCTCCACTAATAGCCACCTTCTGGGGCCCCAAACAAGTCATCATTGTTTTAAGACTTTGCCAGTTGAAGTCTATTCTAGGTAAAATGGTGCAGTTTTATCTAGAAGACCTTTAATGCAAATGCTGTACTTAGAATCCTTATTTCAGTCATTCTGATGTGTAATTTCAAAACCTGAGACTTTCAGATATCAAATGGCTTGAATATAGTCTTCATAGTACAGTAGTAAAATCATTTGCAGCTAAGTATTGTGGCTCTATTGTCTGAACTACATTCCTTTTTTCTTTTTTCCTTTGTTTTTAGTTAACCTTCTGACATGTGATGTTTTTCTTCAAGCCTTCTTTATTCCAAAGCCAATCATTGCTATTAATCTCACATTGTAAAAGAAATTGCATCTTGTGTTTGAGTGGAGAAAGCCTTTTCTCTACTCAGATGGAAATCTCAAAATTCATACTTTTTAACAACAAAAGTGTCTGGGTTTGATTTAAATAGCAGCCATCCAGGCTTGAAAAAGAGTCTGCACAGATGTCCTTGGGAATGGTTGAGCCCCAGTGTGCAGACAGTGGCGCTGCTGCTTACATTGGTTGGTGTTTTATTCATCAAAGCTCCATAGAAACTTTTTGAAGTCAGTTTTTACAAATATTAATTTGCTTTATTTTCATCTTTATTGGCAGTGCCTGCTGATGCATATGTGGAGCTTAGTTCACCGGCCTGCTAAGGTCTACCCACAAACAGGAAACATTTGGCTCCAAAGTGCATTGTAATCCATTCTGAAAAAGTCTATGTGGGTGAATCGTGCTGAGCTTCCCCTCTACCAGTTTTAGGTACTTGGAAAAGAAATGTTCAGCCGTCAATAAAAGTGTGATATTTGGTTCTGTAATCAGAATACCCAGAAGTACACATAAGATAGAAAAAGATCCTGCACCGGATTGCCTCACGTCATAGCAGGTGCTGTCAGCCCTCCGCACCCAGACTGGTGTAGGAGGGCTACTGTGGCTGCTAGGCCCTCGTTGGAATTCCTCTTCCTTGTCATTTTCCTCTGTTTTGATTTAGCCTCTTATGAAACAGTAGCATCATATGCTACATTAAATGGCACAGGGCAAGAGAGTTGTTTGGGTTTAGAAAGGAGAAAGGTGGCTCCGTGGAGGATAATCAGAAAGGCTTCCTAGGGCTGGCGAGATGGCTCAGTGGTCTAAAGCACCTACTTGGAACAAGCTTGGGAAAGCATAGGGACCGCGGTTCGATCCCCCAGCACCACATGCCAGCCAGCCCTGCCCCCTGGTGGGCTGAGCTGGCCACACACACACACACACACACACACACACACACAATAAATAAATAAATGTTAAAAAAAAAGAAAGGCTTCCTAGAGAACAGGAACTTGACGTAGACTTTGAAGGACTATGGACTCAGCAGGAATAATGAAGGACTCTGAAGAAATTGATGGCTTCATAGATCTTCTCTTCAAAAAAGTTGGTCCCTTAGTGTATACATCTGGAATCCAGATGTTACCTGACTCTTCATTTTCCTCTTTAAACTCTCTAGACAGAATCAGCTTTCACAGAAGCCTCGGTGAGCCATGGAACTCACCCAGGATTTCCTTTTGGAGAGAGTAGGATCCCCTTGCTCGTGCCCATGCTGAACGCATTACGTTGACCTGTGCTCCTTCCCCCACTTCCTTTCAAGCCTGGCTTCTGCCCCAACCACACCTTGTGTGTTGCATTCAAACAAGCGCATTCTGGCTCATTTCATCACTGCAGGGTTGAATTCCCTTGACTCAGAGGACAACTTTTACCCAGGTGACGTACCAAAGTAATCTCTGACCAGAGCATCTGTGTAATGAAACTATCCTGTGCATCGCTAAGTGAGCATATGCAGCCCACAAGGAAAGTGGTCCTGAGGAAAGCTGAAGTGTTAGCATTGCGGTGGCTGTGGGAGGCGAGCTAACTTGGTCAAGAGTCGCGAGAGACGCAGGACCCTTGAGCGCAAGTCAGGCTCCAGGGCGTCTGTCCTGAGGTCATGCAGCGGCGTGGGAAAGGCTGCAGGGGCAGTTGGCCAGTCATTCAGAATCCCCTTGGCTCAGAGCTCACTGCACCCACGGGAATTCCTGTGGGAAAACATGGCACTGAAGTGGAAGATAAATGTCAGTCTCTGGTCTGAAGTTCCAGAGGTTGCTATCTCCCACAGGAAAGCTAAATGAACTTAAAACACAAAGTTAATTACTTTAATCCTCACGAATACTCTTCAAGTTATGATACTTGCCTAAGAATATATTCTAGACAACTAAAAATAAATACCTATCTTTATATACAATTATGTTGACATTTTGGGGGAAAATTTAAAACATACATATTAGACCTGGCTTAAAAATGGAGAATAAACCCTGTTTTCTTTCACTGAATGCTTTGCTCCTGTCTCAGCCTTCTCTCTCTCTCTCTCTCTCTCTCTCTCTCTCTCTCTCTCTCTTTTAAATTTATTTATTATTATTTTTTTACATTTTTAGGAAAGCATCTACAGGGTATTCAGGGTCTCACTACTAGATCGGACTCATAGTGATCCACCTGTTTACAGCCTCCCAAGAGCTGGGATTGCAGGTGTGCGTCACCATGCTCCGTCTCATTCTTACCATGTTAGTGTGCCCTCAGGGGCGGGACCAGCATGGCAGGCCTGGGGATCAAACCTGCTAATCCGCTGAGCTATTTGGCCAGCCCTGAGCCTTTTCCCTTGGAAAATACTAAATGAGGCAGATGAGGAGATCCTTGTGTGTGAAAGGGAAATCTGTTTCCTTATGTCATTTTTTTCTTTTCAGTTTATTTGGTACAGGGCCTTGCAACACAGGACTTGTGATGATCCTCCTGTTTCAGCCTCCCCTGCACTGGGATTACAGGCATGTGCCACCACGCCTGGTTTTCCTGGCCGGCACGGTATGCTCAGGATACTGGGGACAGCATGGCATGCAGGACCAGGGATCAAACCCCTGTCCTTGTGCTCGCCTGGCAGGTGCTTAGGTTGCCACAGAGCTATCTTCCCCAGGCCCTCCGGATGCCATTTTAAAGGAACCGCACACACAGCACAGGCCGTGAGAAGCCCTGGAAAGTCATGTGGCTTTCTCTTGCCTTCTAGGCATGACAGTGCTGAATGCTGTTGGCGCGGTGACAAAGTTGGTCCGGCACTTGAAGGTGAACCATTCCTTCGCCAGAGTCAACCGTAAAAGCTCTTCTTATTGAGCTCTTTCTAGTATGTCTAAAATTACTTTCCAGTAATCTAATGTCACCTACATGGCTGCGGTTTATTGTCTCTTATTCTGTCCTCAGGGAAAACAGAGAACGACTAATTATTTGTGCCATTATTGCAGTGGTTTCTAGTGTCGTACACGCTTAGAGACCTAGACTTCACAAAGTGAGGAAGAGCCCAGAGCCTCTCAGGGCCTGCTGACTACTGCAGAAGCCTGAGCGTGCAGTCAGTCACTGACACAGACCTTTCTGTCCATTGTAAACTGACGCCTCGAGAACCTTAAAGCTGAAGGACTCAGCGTAGTCTTCCATAGTCCAGGTGGATTGGGGCAGTGAGAGAAGGCTCTGGGGTTAGCTTTTGGAAGATAAGGTTTTTCTTTTGTTTTAGACAACAAAGGGGAAGGGTAGTTATGTGTGGTTTGGTCCTGAAGGAGGGCCCAGAAGAAGCTTGCCGGCGTGGACCTAGAGACAGTGCCATTGCGCGAGCTCGGGAGCGGCGGGGCAGGTGAGCTGTTCAGTATGCAGGAGGTGTTGCAGGTTACGCTGGGCAGCAGTGACACTGGTAGTGCTCCTAGTTCACTTAAGGGGCTCCTTAGTTCATTTAAGCTGTTTGGGCCACCAGCAGCGGGGCTGCACCTGCATTCACAACTAGTCTGTCTACCATCCGGGGTCCTTCGGGTAGCGCGAGTCCAGACATTCTAGTCCTTGTGTGCTTAGTGTCCGCGGGACCCGGCCCACAGTCCTGGGAATGTGAAAGGGCATTTAGGTGGCGTCCAAGGTCGAGGTTTTCTTCAGGAACAGATATGGTAGTGTACTCGCAAGCCTGTGGGTCTCAGACCTGCCCTGGAACTAAAGCTGAGGCCAAAGTTATTGTGCAGCTCTGCCCAGATCATTCAGCTTCTTTGAGCCTCAGTTTTAGTTCTAATAAAGAGAAAATAGGTCTTTCAAAATCAAAGACTTAGGGGTGTTAATGAGTAACGTCAGCACATGAAGCGATAACTCCTGCTCAGTGTTCCCTTCCCTCTGCCCTGTCCTGTCCCCTCCCCCATGCAGTTCTTCTTGGCCAGCACACACTGTTGGGCGTTGAGTAATTCTCTGAACTTCGCTACAGTGTGCCCAGGAAAGGTGCATAAACTGGGACTGACCCACCAAGCTAAGGAGAAACCAAACTAAGTTTCCAGCCAGGCATGGTGGCACAAGCCTGTCGTCGCGCCAGTGCTTGGGAGGCTGAGGCAAGAAGGTTGCTGTGATTTTGAGGCTAGCTTGGACTACAAAATGAGTTGAAGACCAGCCTAAACTGCTTAGCAAAACCCTGTTTCAAAACCACAGAAACACAAAACTCAGGAATTTCCTGGCCCCAAACCCAAACAGACTCAATTCAAATCTCTGGAAGAAGGACCCTGAAATCTATATTTTTAAATAGCTTTCTTGTGCTTGAGCAAATTTGAGATAATTTTTTTGGTGCACTGCTCTTTATTCTGTTCCTGTGCATTATCTCACAGTGCTGGTAGCTTGGAAATGAAAAAAAAAAAAATATTTTTACAGTTGTAAAAAATGTGATTCTCCAATCCCTTATATTGCGTGAGGTACAGAGCAGAGTCCCAAGCAGAAGTAGCCTGCAGGGATGGCAGGGTGTACAGACGCGCTTACCGCTGGCAGGAGGAACGACTGTTAGGTTGTGCAGAGTAAGCTTTGCACGGCAGTGGGCACTGCAGAAGGCCGCGGCTGTTCGGCTGCTGCTGCTGGGAGTCTCGTTTTCTAGAAATGTAGTAAGTTTTCAGTGACTCATCTGGAAAATAACCAGTGTACTCGTTCCCATGCATTATAGTCTGAAATATGATGCAGTTTCGAGTTCAGCGGGGGCTGCGCGCGGCTGGGCCCTGTCATTTGCTCCGCCCTGGAGCTGGGCGGGGGCCCTGCCGCTGGCTGCTTCGGGCTTCTGTGGTCCCCCAGGCCCCTGCCCTCACCCTTCAGTGTTTGGAGCAGCCCAGACGCTAGGGCGGGCCCTCTGTGGAGACGCTGTATTTATTTATTTATTGAGATGCTTTGATATAGAAGAGTTACATTTTATGTTCTTATCAAGTTAAGTGAAACAGTGTTGATTTCTTGTAGGGAACAAAGTTGTTGGTTGGTTGCTTTCCATCCATTGTCCATTTTTTTTCTTTGAGTATAATGCAGTAATAAATAACAGTACTGAAATGTGAATGGAGTCATTTAAATAGCTACACAAGTGACAAGCTCTCTGCTCCCAGAATGTAAGAGAAAGGCAGTATCTGGGGCTATTTCTGCTGTGTTCACTGTATAATTTCCTGAAAATGGACGTGATCTTAGTCTTATCCTCTGTCAGTGAGGATTTTGCAGTTGTTTCAGTTTCAAAATGTAGTCTAAGCAAATTGCACTCAACGAGAAAATTTAATTAGAAGCATTATTTTGTGGAAACTTAGAATCTGAATAGAACAGAGAAATTGGAAAAAGTTGAGGGTGTGTGTTGTGAAATTAACAGTTTCTGTTGGCAGGAAGTTCCTGTAGTCTTTTCAATTATGAGGATATTTTCTCATTATGCTGTACTATTTAAAGCTCTCTATAATTGACTTACATATTAAAGAAAATAACAGCGATAAATACACATCAGGCTGCCTGTGTCTGTTTACAGTGTGTATAGAGAACCCCTTTGAGCAATTTATCCAGTAAATGATTTGCTCAGTTGCAGGGAAAATTAAATTCAACAAAGGTGTAAAAGATATTTTTTTCTGCTTATAAGTGTAAAGTTCTAATCATGTGATTGCAGGATTTATCATCTTTTTTTATTTGGCAGTATCCTTTGAATGATGCTAAGATCTAAATAAAGGTATGTTACTACAAGTGACAAATGACATAGAACTTCCATTACCGTCTCCCCCATAAACCGTACTCCATTTTGAAAATGCAGAAGAAAAGCGCAGGTGGAATGGAATGTGTGGCCTGCTCCAGAGACACGTACGCGACCTGCTGCGCTGTGGACAGTCACGTTGCAGTGTTATCCCGGGGCCCGAAGGGTGCCCTCTCCCGGCAGCTGTGTTGTTAGGGAGCTGTCTTGCAGATGGCCACTGTGGAGTCCCCACTGGTGCTCTGCTGTGAAAGTGTTTTGTTCAGAAAGAGGTTGAGGAGTGTGAGGCTACAGAATGCATAAAGTTTGCTTTGCATAAGCAGTCAGTACACACAGAACATCCTCATACAGCAGAGTGACGCCGTGATAAACCATTTATTTGACCAGAACCACTATTTGTGTATGTGTCACAGTGTCTTCCTGGGCATTGGTGGTTTCAGTGGACACTAATGGTGAGGAAGGTGAGCTTATTAAGAAAAAGCAAAGGCAGATTCATGGGGTTTCCTTTTTGGAAAAGATAGGAATTAACAGATATCTGCTTGCTAATCCAGCATTGTATACAACCCCTGATATCCTTTTTGGATGGCAAGCAGAAAGGACAGCACTTGGGCTGAAATGATGATTATTAACATGTTTGCTAGTGCTATTCAGATGAACATTTTCTATTTGTGACAAATGCTACTGACAAATACTACTTTTTAAATTCACATTAATGCTATTCAACTTTGTATTCAAATGCTGTTGAAAAGTGAAAATTGAATCTATTTAAAGGCAGGTATCATGCAAATACTGACAAAGGTAAGATGAATATATAAATGTGAAATTAAATTTAAGAGCTTTTAAGGATTTTCCTAACTATGAGGTTGTATGAAAGGCAAGCATAACTGTTTTCCTCCTTAAGCAAAGCAATAGAATTCAAATTTTAAGCTGTGGAAGATTGTGGAACATATCCTCAGACTTCTGAGAATCACAGGTCTGCAGAAGCATGTCCCTGGCTGGGCGTGAGCAAGCAGATAGACATTTTAAATATAGACGTTACATTGTCTTCTTCTCTATCTTAATGTCACGGCAGAAGGTGATAGAAGCACGCCTAAGGATCACTTCTTTCCTTACGTGAGGTGGCGTCTCTTGCTTTCCTTTCTAGTCGGGGAGATTCTCCCTGTGAATGTGCTGGTAGAAGTTGCCCAGGAGGCGCTGCAGCTGCGGTGCCGTGAGGCCACCTGGGAGGGGCCGGTGCCTCTCTCCCAGTTCTCTGGCCAACGCGTCCACTTTCCTCTGCTGCTTTCCCCGTGGGCGCCGCGGCCTTGGCGCGTGCTCTGTCCTTCCTGCTGCGGCCATCTGCCCCTCCACTTGGGCTCCCTGCCTTCCATCACCAGCACTGCTTTCTCCTTCAGTTCTCTGCAGCTGCAAAGATCTGTAAACCCTTGAAGCAGGTTCCACTGTAACTGCCAGTAAGGACAGGGCACAGTAAGGACTGTCTCCCTGTCACTTTCCTTTTTCAATACAGAAAATAATAAAAGTCACTCTTACTGAAAATTGTGAATTCTGAGGTGCTGGCTATTTACAGAATTTATATGTCCTTGCAGGGTCCAAAGAAGGCGTGAGAAGCAGAGGCGAGCACTTGCTGGCCGTGTTCTGCTTACCCTCTCCCCATCTTTTTATGTTTTAGTGGCGTAGCTGTCACATTCGGGCAGTGTTTTGTTGCTCGGGGTGATTTCGTTAACAAGTACACTCAGTTGCCGATTCCCGGAAGATCAGCGTCTCCTTGCGTAGGCCTTCACATGCAGGAGTGGCTGGAGTGAGTCTCGAGACCAGACGTGGCGCTTCCTTTGCCCATCGTAAGGGGAAGCCTAGGTGCTTCTCAGAGATCATGGCAGTGGGTGGAAAATGTCTGCCGCAGGAATTTACAAGAATGGTAAAGCAATAGGAAGATAAAACTTTAAAAAACAAATGAAATATTTATGGGCTGGTGAGATAGCTCAGCGGAATAAAGCACCTGCTTAGGCAAGCTTATTGCAAGTGCAGGGACTGCGGTTAGATCCCCAGCACCTTTGCTGCACCAGCCTGGCCCCCGGGGTGGGCTGAGCCCACCAGGGTCTGGATAATAGCACAGGCCTGTAAGCCCAGTGCTGGGAGCCTGAAGCAGGAGGGTCACCAGGAGTCTGAGAAGCGTAGCGAGGTCCTGCAGCAACAAATACATAAATTAAAAAAAATATATATTTTTTTTTGTATTGGGGATCAAACTCAGGACCTTGCACTTGCCAGGCAGGCACTTAGGCCACTGAGCTACATCCCA
>NW_004524750.1:4115275-4126575 GCF_000260255.1 Octodon degus
ATATATACATTTATACATGTATTTATTATCAGCCTATTTTTTCCTTGAGAATTTTTGAGATGCTCTGATCACACATTGTTTTCTTGTTTTGTTTTTCTTTTTTAGCCAAGGCAGCTGGAAATCTGCCTAGAAATTTTTCTTCTTTCCATTTTTTTTTTTAAGCACTAAATATTCAGCTTTATTTTCCAAAGGATTTATTTTCAAAAGAAGATGTGCTGACTGGGAAAGTTGTTCACTTTCAAGCAAACAAAATATGTTGTTTTTTTCAGAGTGGTTTGAGTTGGTTTTCTTCCAGATGCCTTCTGCCAGTGGTTTTCACAACTCAAATGTGTGAGAAAAAGGAGTATAGTTATTCTTTGATATTGATTTTTTAAAGAAAGAGTGTGAACTAGTTTAGTCACCAAATAATAAATGGCCTTTTCAGCATGAAGGTGAAAGATCTTGTCAAATATTCCTTGGATTAAAAGGTCATCTGAGTCTCAGAAAGGCAAGTTGGCTTCGATCCTTTCAGAGTGTGGCCGAGGGAGGCTGGCTGCCCAGGTGTGGTGCGGAGAAGGGTGTGCGTCCCCTGTGCCAGTTGGGCCCATGGGCATACTTCTCGTGGGGTTTTCATTTGTAATCTTTTTTCTGAGATCCGGAGAAGGAAAATCATATGACCAGCGAGGAAAGCCGCATTTATTGATAGCTTTTAGCCACCCAGTATGTGTTATAAAGACATCAACAGAGGGAGACCCAGATATGTATCTTTTATAAATTGAAATTCAGACATACAGTGTGATTGGCACGTGTGCATGTGTGTACGTGAAGGAAGGCGAAGGTAGAAAAATAATAAAGGCAGGGATGGACTGGGCTAACAGGTACTGTCTGCCAAGATCAAATCATTCAAAGGAGTTCCAAGATTGTTCTGGAAAAGTAACAGAATAGAAATGTTAGTGTCAGAGAGAAATTTTACTGGACAAGTTAGGTAGGTAAAGAACGCCGTATTAAATGCTGTTGGAGGGGGCTGGTGAGATGGCTCAGTGGTCTAGGGCACCTACTTGGAACAAGCTAAGCTGGGCAAAGCACGGGGACCGCGGTTCAATCCTCCAGCACCACATGCCAGCCAGCCCCGCCCCCTGGTGGGCTCAGCTGGCCACACACACACACACAAAATAAATAAATAAATAAATAAAATTTTAAAAATAAATAAATAAATGCTGTTGGAATATTGGTCAAGGCTGTTTCAGTAGGGGAGAGAGACTGTCCTCAACTCTGCTGAAAGGAGCTGTAGGAGAATTATCTGTCAGCCACCATGAGAGAGAGCTTAGCTCAGTGGTGCTGAGCCGATGCACCCCGGCTGCAGGGGTCTTCCAGCGCCACTGAAAGCGCCAAGGCTCGCCCCAGCTGCTTGGTGTGACCTGCCGCCTGTGTGTGTCTGGTAGCTGAAGCTTGTGTGCGTAAGGCTCCCATGCAGCCAGTGAGACTGGCCGTTAGGGCCTGATCTTCCTTCTTGATTCTGTTTCAAAGGACTGGCTCCCAGTGTATTCCAGGGTTATAAAATGAGTAAGCATCTTAGAAAAGACTTACGTGGCAAAGGAATGGAGAAAGATTTACAATTACAAGTTTTATAAATTAAACGTTTAATTTCTAAATTAAATATTAAATTTCATCATAAAGTTAAATTAACTCTAAGAATAGAGCCCTTGGGGGCCCACAGTTGGGAATGAGCCTGTCTAAAGTTCAGTTCCCCTTCTTGGCCAAGGGTAAAGTGAGATTCCCAGTTGTATACAGAAGGCTGCACAGGCAGTAGCACTGTAAGGGCTGGAGTTGGGAGGAAGGATTTGGGTTGGTCTTCGAAGAATTTTATAAAATAATTGGCAAATGAGACTTCAGTCTTCAGAAGGGCACAGGAGCATGAACAGTTGGACCGAGGGGTGGGTGCAGAGGCACAGGACTGCCATTGGCTCTGTCGTCTGTTCCTGGCTTCTAGGCCAGCTTCAGTCCTCTACCTCCCCTCCTGTGAGTCTCAGGGTTCAACTTGGTTTCTGCCTAAAACTTCCAAGGGCTCCCCTGGCGCGGGAGCCCTGCTCTCCAAGGCCCGGCCAGGCCACTGACTGCCATGTACTTCCCCGCCTCTGCCCAGAAACCGTCTTGGTAGACGTGCTCTGCTCTCCTCAGCTGGTCCCAGTAGGGCTTCTGTGATCTAATATAAAGCAGAAAGGAATGCACTACTCCAGTTCTGGTCCCTGAGTCCTTTCTGGAGTGCTAAGCAGGAATTCCGTGGTACTGTTCCTTACATCCGTTAGCTGTAGCCCTCAGCTGCTCTTCAGATTTATCCTGCTCCTAGACTTGCAGGTGAAGACCAAGCCAGGCTAAGGCACAGCCACAGCACAGCTCCCGGCACTCACAGGGTGAGGATGACAGGGGACCTTAGCACAGGAGGCGGAGATGGAGAGAACAGGCTCTGGTGGTGTCCCAGACTACCACCGGCACGGAGGCTCCTTAGCGGTCAGCCTGGGCTTTCTGTCCAAGGCCTTCACTTCCTTGTCCTGAGACTTTAGCAGATGCCGTCATCCCTTGCACGCTCAGTCTTCTGATGCGCTAACTAAAGGGAGCTGCTGAGGCTGACAGCACGTTAGCTCAACATTTTGTAAATAGGATGGACTTGCGAAGGTGGCTCCAATCTCGTTCACCTTCTTGCCTGAAGCAGACCATAAGACCCTCATGCAAGAGTGGCCCCTGCATACTCGGATATGTGTGACTTTCTTTTGCTAAGAGATGTCTTTCAAAATAGGGGCCTCAGCTGTGAAAGGAAGTACAGATGAAAAACGTTTTTTCTCAGAAGAAATAATAAAACTGTATTTTTGTTCCAAATTCTTATTTTTTGACATTATTGCTTTCCTAGTGAAAAGCATTTGGAAAATTCAGTGGCACAACTATTGCTGGGAAATTGCTTGCCTTCTTAATTCTGGTCTGTGTGCTTCGTTTAGAATGGTTCGTAAGAGCGTCAGCATCGTCTCTGCATATTTCTGAACATTTCTGTGGTCTAAGGAGGCAGAGGTTCATTTGAGGGATTAAGATAAATTGAGAAAAAAAACATTATTCTGAGCTAAGCATAACACAGGATTTATATCTCTAAACTGTGACAGAAAAGCCTTCCGTACAGCCCTGCAGCAGGAGACCACCGGAGAGAGGAGACAGACCTGACTGAGGGGCATGCTTTGCTTCCAGGCCTTTTTCCTACCGTGTTGAGATGAATGACCCAGATGGATTTGCAGCAGCCTTGTTGTTTAGCGTTAACTAGGCCGTCAAGGGTTTTGTTGAACTAAAAAGTAAAACCACCATCCGTTTTCAGGTAGTGGTCTCTTGCATCTGAAAACGCGTACAGTTGCCAGCTCAACCGACAGGAAGTTTTCAGTGTATCCTGGGTTGTTACCACAGCTCCTCATCCCTCCCTGGTGCTGGGAAAGACCCTGATGTGCAAACAGTGCTGCAACCCTGGCCTCTTAAGTCAGTCAGCACATGGAGAGGCACTCTTAGCAGCTGATTGTCAGCTCATGGGTTTTTAGGCTGTGCTGTTGCTGGGGAATCATTGTATTTGTCAGTTGAAGTCAGTTTGCCACATTCTTCCTCAGAAAGACAAAGATTTATTTTCCTGTTAGCTCTTGTCTGAGTAGATGTTCTACCACACAGGCCCATGGAGTGGAGATAAGCATTGCAATTGCATGGGGACAATTTGCAAAGACCCAGTCCAGCCTTTGTAGCTCTGTGCTCTGCCGCTGCCCTCCTTTGACACTTACTGAATATCTGCTGTGTTCTGGGCCCTGTGGTAGGAGCTGGTGCTGGAGAGGTGCTAGATATGAAGACTTTTGGTCTCCTGAAGCTTAAATTTGTGATGGACAGCAGAATTAGCAGGAAAACAGTGAATCGAATAGGATACTTTCATATGATGAAAGCAAATCAACATGTTTCAACAGAAGATGACTGAATTGGAAAATTTTTAATTTGAGTGGTCAGAGAAGGTCCTAAGACATTCTGAATCATTTTCATGACTGTAGCATCTATCAGGTAATTCGGTGATGAGAAGGGTAATGTAGGTTAGTTATCTGGTCCCTACTACACACAGTAAAAGAAAGTATCGGATATTAATGAGTGCACTCTATGGTGTTAGCTCCTTGTGGATAATAAAGACAAGTCTAAAACTGGTATGTTAGCACATTCTTGTAATTGCAACCAACATCTTGTCTCAAAACATATATAAAAAATTCTTCATAAAGAACTTGAGTTTTATCTCAGTGCAGAGTTCCTGGGTCCTATCTCTGTTATCTCAGAGAAAACACAAAAGAGAGAAGGGAAGGGAGGAGAGAAAGAAGAAGAAGAGAAGAGGGAGAAACAAAGATAATGTCTGAAATTATGCTATTGAGCTATCCAGAATATGGGACTCCCTCCTGGTGTTCTCTTTTTTAAAATTTATTTTTATTTTATTGAGAAATAGTAATGAGACAGTTTTAAAACAGGATAGTAGGACAATTACAATAATTAATACATTGCATATTGTTATCTTTGTACTAGTTAGTCATAGTACAAGATGCAAACATGATATCCTGTCCAAACACTATTAGTACAAATCTTCTCATTGAATTAAGAGAAAGTAGCTGTATATCTAACCTAACTATTTTGTATATACAGATACAAAATGGTCCTTCATTTATATCCCCTTTTTCATTTAGTTTTGTCAGAGATGGGTATTCCCTTGCCATTTAAATATTGTAGGTGCGTGAATTCAGCAAAATAATCCAATACAGCCTAGTAGTCGTAGTGGATTATCCATAGGACTGTGTAGACCTCAAAAGTCATCTCTGAAATTGTTGGGCTCCAGACCTTATTTCCTGCTCTAGTTGTGCTTTCTACCACTCTCTTTGTTTTTTTGTTTTTGTTTTTTTCCATAATTTTATTGAGAAACAAATAGTGAGACAGTTTCAACTCAAATTAGTAGGACAGTTTCAATAATTAACACATTGCATTCTGTCTTCCTAGTGGCTATTTTTGTACAAGATATAGACATAATAACCTATTTACAAACACTATTAGAACAAATCCCTCTCTTCACTGAATTAAGAGAATGTAGCTGTATATCTATCTTAACCATTTTGAATACAGAGATACAAAATGGTCATTCATCTGTATCCCCTTTTTTTGTTTAATTCCATCATTTAAATATTATAGGTGTGTGAACTCAGCAAAATATTTTAAAATATTCCAATAGTCCATCATAGTATTGGGTCTTCTGCTTGACTGGCAATGTCAGAAGTTGTCGACCTGAATCCCCTACAGCTCAACATAACAACATGGCTTTATTTCTTGTACTTTGTTTTTATACTTTTCTGCTGGATGGTTAAGACCTATGCAACAAGAGTTGTAGCTTTTGGGTCTGATAAGGTCAGTAAAATCCCCTCAGGATTTATGCTGAGATCCTGTACCTCAGATTGTAGATCCTTTGTCAGTGTCAGCCATGTGGATTAGTCACAGCCATTGCTTGACTAATTTGCTCTCTGTGAAAGCCTGAGAGAATGTTTTCTCTCCATGTGACTCTCCTTAGGCACACTATACATCATCGATCACTTTCCTCTTTGGCCACATAATCTCCTTGATCAGAAAATTTGGGACACCACTGAATTATATCCCTCCTGGTCTTCTCCATCCAGGGTATGGGACTCCCTCCTGGTCTTCCCTGAGGCAGGTCTTTCATCCTGAGGGTAGGGAGGATGACCGAGCGACACTCCCTAAACCACTGTCCACATCGTGTCCCATCCCAGCTGATTGCTCTGCCCCTTCTCAGTCTGTGCCCCCTTTTCCATATGTGAAGAGTAACCCATGGATGTCCCAGAAGTCAGGGGGACACTGGGAGACCTAAAATGAAAACTGCTTTTCCCACATGTCTGTACTGTCTTTTCTGCCACAAATGGGTGATGGGTGACACCTGCCTCTGAACGCTGCTCCCCCAGGGTGTTGGTGAGGTAAGGCTGCCACAGCTGAAGTAGGCGGGCCCAGCCAGACCAGCGTGGGGCGGCGAGGTCAGAGCACACTGAGGGTGCAGCTGGCTTTAAGGAGACCTGTTGTTCATGTTACCTTGTCACAGTTATGGGGACTTTTTTTGTATGAGGGATTGAATACAGCCAACAGAGTCAGAGTGTCACAGCTCAGGGATGGGGGACACTGCTCTAGGAAGAGGCTTGGCGAGTTTGGGGGCTGAGCACTGAGTCAGCACTTCCCAAGGAGGACCAGAGGAGCCTGGGACCTTCCTGCAGGGGCCAGGACCTCCCTAGTCACAGCTGTCCTGCAACAGTTAGCTGTACTAAGGGGCCTGGAAGGGCGAGGCCTTACCATGAGGGCAGCACACTGGGTCAGGAAGAAGTGGTTTCAGGTGTGAGATCGACTCGCATTGGCGTGACATTCACACAGCATCAGGGAATGAAATTGCAGTGCAAGAGGACAGTCCACAATGAACAGGGCGCACTTCACCAAGGTCTTATGGAAGAGCAGAGTCCCTCCATCTGCAGCTCACACTTCCCAAATCCCTTTTATCCATTACTATCTCATATTCGATTAGCCACTGGTTTCACTTTTTAAATAGTTTTAATTGATGTACGTCTGTGGTACACTGGGAGTCTCTTCATTATGGAGTGTCTGCGCATGCACACAACCCATCCTGGGCCTCATCGCTTCCACCTACCTTCCCTCCTTCCCAAGCCACCAAATTTCTTCATCAGTTGAGAAAACTACGTAAGCACCAGGAGCAAGAATTTAGTGTGTGGAGAAATATGTGCCTCACACGCAGGTGCTGATTTATCTGAGTGCTTTGGCATTTTTCCTGTGCTTCCACTGGGGAAAAATCATTTCATTTAATGGGGTTCGTGGTCTGTGGAAAGAGCCATGGTGCTGTCCCTTTTGGAGAGACAGAATGATTAAGGGAATGAGATCCCTGGCCCAGTCTAGGCCTAGCGGGCGTGCTGTATGCCTGCCAGCAGGTCCCTTCCCTGAGCCCCAGCCGCTGTCTCACTGGTACCTCTTTGTCCCTGGAGCAGTGTGTGCTAGAGTCATGGACACGACTTTACTTTCTAGACTTGTTTTAGTGATTTGGAATCTGTCAGCTGTCCAGGAGACAAGGATTAGCAAACAGTTCTTCTAAAGGAAAAGAACAGTCAAGGCTATGAGAGGCCCCTTTTCTAGTACAGGCAAGGGAATAATGTTTATGGACGTGAAAGTTGTAAGTGAAAAAGACGTCTGTCTGTGTAACAGCAAAGCAGTATATGACAGAGGCCTTCTGAGGAGTCATTCACTGAGCATCTAGAGATTCACTACTGTGGGCATCATTTTCATAAATTACATTTTAAATTAGTAGTAGACAATTCTGCAGAGACAAAACGATCAGACTGTACCACTGGCACTGGGTTCATTGCCAGGGGAAGAACAAATGACTAGACAAGAAAACAGATCACCCCAGTGCCAGAGGCGTGAATTGCGTGTTGGGTTCATTCTGTCCTGGAGTCTTATCAAGGATTCAATGAGCTGCTGTTGCTGGTTTCATCGATAGTGGGTAGTTTGCTTAGGGAACCAGGTTGAGACCCTCTTCCATATACAGTAACTGGTTTATTCTGAGTTCCGTAGACTGTAAAGAGCAGCTAAGTGGCCCAAGAAGTATTCTTCCTGCCATTATTTGTTGCAATATGGTTCTCCTCCTCTGGCCACTGCCCCAGATACAGAAATGCTAATGTGTGCTCGACGCCTGCGTGACTGCAAGTAGTGCGAGAGCAGCCACGCGAAGGCCGTGCCTGCAGCGGGACCACAGCTGGGGAAGCTTGGGAGAAAGGCAGCTGTTGAGAGCTCTGCTGATGCCGTAGCCGAAGAGGATGTGCCCTCCCAGAGGACGTGCCAGGAGATGCGGGCCGAGCACCCCTGGGGCGCCTGTAAGTCGAGGGTGTGCAGGCAACGCTCTGCCAAGGCAGGGAGTCGTCACTGCGGCTGCCCCTCAGTTTGTTAGTTTGTTAATATAACCAGTTTGGGTAAAGAAAGCATAAGAGTGTCAACACATAGAGAACTTGTTTCTTCCAGAAATGACAAGAAGAAAGCCAGAGGACTTAGTCACCTAAATGGGCTGTATTTTAGTAAGTACCACGTACGATTAGTGAGTACCAAACGACAGAATATTAAGCACTTGTGCTGGAAGACACGGAGAGGCTGTTGGACAGTCTGTTGTAATGTCTCTCCAAACCCTTCGAGTTAAAAGCATGATACAATATTTGTTCCAAATAAAGAACAAAAATGTTAGGTATTCTCATTTTACAGTTGCCAGGTGAACAGTACTTAGTTTTCAGAAACTATTGACATTTGTCTTCTCGGAAAATAGTTGCTCTGAGTAACGTATCCTGAATTGAGGTAAATGAAATGGAAATCACATTAATCACTTACATAACAGACACGGAGGGATTTTTAGGAGTGACAAAATGCATGTGGGCACACATGTGACAGTGTCACCTTTTGACAGTGGCTGTGTGCGTGACTTGATTCCTGGGGAGGATTAGAAAGGCTGAAAACTAATTAAATGGAGGCCTAGTCATGAATGTGGTAATTAATTTGATTTCTACAAGTAGCTTGCTAATCAATGGAGATAGGAAAATCTGGTTATGGCTGGAAATTTCAGATTCCTCCAGCGAGGTAGCTGTGTCATGCTTGTGCCACATGCTGATATATGGAGACAAATTGCCTGTCACGTAGTGTGGAAGATACTGCTTACGCTGTACATTAGATGCATATTAAGTTGTACTGAAGCCCACATCCAGTCTGTCTGCTTCCTGTAGGTAGTGCAGCTCATGCATAATGTCATTGGCTTGGATGTGCTGAAGGAGCTAGAGGCGCGTAGGAGCCATTCTCCATTAGCGGGGTATGTAGGAAATCACTCTTTACTACTTTGCAGAAGGGCAGAGGCACAGTGGGCAGGGCTGAATTAATGCACACTAAGAAGCCACTGGAGCTCTAATTAGCATTTCCTGCTGGATCTGGAAGCAGGTGGGAGTAAAGGTTACATATCTGAAGTGAAGTCATCCCCATCTGACAGCTTGCTCACACAGGCTGATGGGACAGCCTACAATCACAAAGGCTTTCACATTGCCGCCCGAAGCCAAGAACCCAAAAATATTCTCTAAGACCCACTGTCAGATTATTAACACAACTTCTACACCCTCAATTTTCATGAATTCATTTTTTAAAATATAGGTTTTATTTGTTAAGATTCTTAATCGGGACACCTTTGTACCATCTGGGATGCATGCAGCATATTTAAAATAGCCATTTAATCGCACATCACTGCTCTCCGGGTGACAGGGGCTGACCCACGCATGGGTTGCCCCGAGTCGTGGGAGCCAGGTGCAGGGTGAGCACCAGCCTCTAAGGGCATAGCAAGGATGCAGCTGAAACGGGCCCTGCAGGCGGCCATGACTCGTCCTTCCTCAAGGCCCGCAGCGTGAGCTGCTTTTCACTGTCATCCTCTCTGCACCATCTGGACCACCATAAAGATGCTGGTCTCAGCGGTGAAATGAAAGGCAAAGGCGTGTACTAAATAAAGCTTACATAGTGCGGCAAAATTGGCATTGTTGGTGCTAATCATACACTTCAGCTTCTCACTTAAAGATATTAAAAGATTCTCCAAGCATCATTCTTGGTTTCAAAGTGTGAGGATTGATGGTAAAATTGTGGCTTAAGAAGTTTAAGTGGTTTGGCAACAAATGATGCAATATGAGTGAGAACAAATGCTTTTACTCGTTCATGTAACCATGTCCCCACTTATACAGACAGTGCCTCGACATAAATAACAAGGCTACGTAATTTATCATCTTGGACACAAACGAGGATTGAAGAAGATATTAATAATTATATGAGGACAAGATACATACGAACCAGGACCATCCAGGAAAATTCAGAAGCTGTTTTAATTTGGATCAGGGCAGTGAAACTAGGATGGAAGACCTGTCCCACCTGTGCCGAGGTTGAAGAACTGATGGCCGGCGTGGGCCAGCACGCCCTGCTGCACCCACTCACTGCGCTCTGGAGAAGAGCATGAAGGGGGGCTGGGAGGGGAGCCCCCCCCAACGAGCAGCTCCGGCTCTTCTCTTTGAGCTGGGGCCTTGAGGATGACTGTTCATCCTGCAGCGCCAGCCCTTGGACCTCCTGGGTCAGATCCTTTGGTCTCCCTGCATTCCTCAGCCTACTGATGCGGATGTGGCTGTGGGAGCCCGGTCCTTGGCTGGATTCTTTGGATCTGTCACAGGTGGGCAGATTTCACGTGCTCCTCATGTGACTCTACTAAGCCTGACTGACACACCCCAGTCTTCTTTAAGTCCTTGCCCACATGTCAAAAGGTCAAATTGAAATTGTGGGTCCTCCTTTTACTGCCACACTTGAGCTGGGAAGCCTTCTGTGTGTCTGGAACATTCCTGCCTGCGGTATTTACTAGCTGCCCACTTATTATATAATTTATTTTATTCTCTCTGTCTCAATGTTTCAAGGACCTTTTACACATTGCTTCTGTGCTATATTCTTTATACGTAGTGTGTTTAGCTCATAGAAAACGCTGCGTGACTGTTGGGTGGATGTGTTTACTCTGGACCTGTATTGGAGCCTGTTTTCATACTGGGCATGGTGTTAGGTGCCAGATGAATGAAGATACGCAAAGCTACCGTTCACCTTCATGGAGCACACCAAGTTATTAGAGTAATTATTCCTAAACGTGATGTAAGATTTGCGGCAGTTCTGTACCTTAGGGAGGTGGGTGCCTTAGGACCATGGTGGAAGCCCGTGGCACGTGTGCTGCAGGTGGCTGTTGGTTATCACTGAACACTGGAAAAGGTTTGCCACCCCTGCTTGAGGAAATACAATTCAAACATTGCAAAGTATAATATATAACTAAAAACTGATCTTCTTTCATACTTTCATTTTCTCAATTTTGTTACAAAATTTCAATAATAATTTTTAATGTCAAATCACCTTATGTGTAATAGCAAAGAGATCATTGGATAAGAGTTAAATATAAAATGAATCAAGAAGTCTCATTTTATCTTGAATGTTAGAGGAAAAGGCTCAGAAACTGAGCTTGGGTACATAAAAAGATTTTTTAACAACAGTACTAATTTTTTTTTAACTTCTCTAAACAAAATAGTTCAAGGGAGTCCTAGCCCAGGTCCGGTGAGTGTATGGAGAGCTTCCTGCTACCCTGCGCCGGCGGGACCAGTCCCAGGCCAGGCGCAGTGTGGGCCGGACCCTCTCCC
>NW_004524750.1:4133050-4133918 GCF_000260255.1 Octodon degus
TCTTAATGAATAGAATGATTTGTTCTAATGGTGTTTGTAAATAGGATCACAAGTCCGCATCTTGTACAGCAATTAACCACTAAGAAGAATATATGCAATGTAATATTTGTTGAAACTGTACTTCTGATTTGATTTGAAACTGTCTCATTGCTATCTGTTTATCAATAAAACTTTGGAAAAAAAATAGTTCAAGGGAACTAACTTTTGATGCAACTTTCAAAATTTTATATTCTCCGTCTGTTGCTGTTCCTGAGGAAAAGTGATGGCTGTCACCCGGATGTCAGCAAAAGCGGGCTTTGCTCCAGGAGGCAGCTCTGTGATGTGGGTGGGAAGGCAGTGTCTTCTCTCGCTTCCAATCTCTTGTTCATGTGGTTGCCCCTTCTCTGAGTTTCCTGGTGCCGCGATGTCACAGAACCAAAAACAAGGCGGTTAAAACAATACGGCACTTCTCGTTTCACACTTTTCGACTCTGAGCTAAAATTTCAAGTCCAGGGCCGGGGAGATGGCTCAGTGGAATGAGTGCTTCCCTGGCAAGCGCAAGGGCCTGAGTTCAATCTCCGGTTCCACCAAAAATGAATAAATAAATAAATATCAATAAAGTTTCAAGTCCAAAGTCAAAATATTGTCAAGGCCATTTTCCTCTGATGGCTCTAGGAAAAACTTGTCTTCCAAGCAGTTTGTGTCAGGGCTGGCTGGAAGTCCCTGGTCCTCCTGGGTTGCTGCGTGCCTCACTGGAGCCCCGAGGTCCTTGGTGTCTGGGCTGGCTGGAAGTCCCTGGTCCTCTGGGTTGCTGGGTGCCTCACTGGAGCCCCGAGGTCCTTGGTGCCTGGGCTGGCTGGAAGTTCCTGGTCCTCTGGGTTGCTGGGTG
>NW_004524750.1:4134018-4185106 GCF_000260255.1 Octodon degus
GCCTCACTGGAGCCCCGAGGTCCTTGGTGCCAGGGCTGGCTGGAAGTCCCTGGTCCTCTGGGTTGCTGGGTGCCTCACTGGAGCCCCGAGGTCCTCTTCTCCTGTGTGTATTCTCTTTACCTTTTTTCTGTGCGTGTAGGTAGCTGCAGTCACTACTCAAGTTTGAACAAAGGTAGCAGTCATCTTGGATTGCAGCCCGGGCCAGCATGTCTGTGCTAAGCCCTTAGGGATTGTCCTCATCTCTGGATAGCACACCCAAGCCTCTTCATGGAGCAGAGGTCCGCTCTGCCTCACCCTTACCAGCTGTGGGCAGCTGGCTCCCAGGCAGAACCAGTGTGGCGGAGGGGTCATTGAGGAAATCTGCCTCCATGCCTGCCAGGAAGCAAAGCAAGAAGCGGGAGCAGAGAGGGAGATACCCCTTCAGGTTGGCTGCAGCAAGCCACCGCCCGGGGGGCAGCCTCAGATCCTGACAGCAACTCAACTCTTCCGTACTCTTGATCTGGCTGTCCTCTGCAAGGGTGGCCAGTGAGGTTGTGAGGCTCTCAGTGTCTAGCTATGAGCCATAACATAGTGTCTCTGGCCCCCAAACACATTTCTTTATGAAAAATGTATCTAGTGCTGCTCCTGGAATTGCCCAATCCTAAGCGTTTCAGCAATGCCAAGAACTGAGAGGAATTTCAATGCTTGCAGTATCTACTGGTGCAGAGTGAACATTCCTATTCCAAAGAGGAGGGATAGGACAGAAACAAAAGGGGCCAACCTAAGATCAGTGCTGAGTCCTGCCGCTCTGGGTCTAGAACCTGAGGTGAGTTGCAGCTCTGGCCCTGCTCCGACAGCGCTGCTGGCTTTAGCTTACATGACCCCTCTCTTGGGTCAATTTTGTTGGCTCCTTTGGCTTTTTTCAGCTGTTCCATCTTCTTGTTCTGTCCAGCTTCCTTTAGTCCCCACTGTACTTCTAACCTTTGTCTCACAGGTTGCCTGACCTCCCAGACCTTCTGAAATACAGTTGAAAGTTTACTTGACCCCCCCCCCCGACTCTTGTGCTGTACACACCACATGTGAGACAACTGAGTTGTGCCTCTAGCTCAGTAGTAGCTGCTGACCGCCCTTGGATCAGCAGCCTTGGTGCCTGGAGGGCTGGATTCTTTTCTAGCAGGTGTGAATGGGCTTCTCAGCTTCACACCAAGATCCTCAGGAGGTGGGGGTCCCACTGATTCCTGCAGTGCTAGCAAGCCACCCTAGTGTTCCGATCCAGCGTACTTGATTTCTTTGCGTGGTGCTCTTTCCATCAGTCTTGCTCTGGAAGGTATCAGCTTCATAGACCTTTCTCTTTTGGGGACACTGAAAACTTTTGCAGTGGGTTCTGAGTTCCTGGTTATCCATGTAAATCTTGCTGACGGCGGCAAGCAGTATCCGCGCCATGCCTGAATGTTGGGCTGCGCTCATGTTCTCCTCCATGTAAGTAGTCCGCCAGCCTTACTCTAAGTCTCCCACGCAGGCTCACAACACAAGCAAAGTGCAGGCACGATTTCTGGCCGTGCGTAACACACATGTTCTAGGGTCCATTGCTAATGCAGTCCTGGTTCCCAACTGAGTCCTCTAGAGCCTGTCTTCTGTCATCAGCATTTTGTCAGCATTCTGACCTTCTGAGATCAGAACCAAATCTGTCTCCTTTTGAGTACAGTGTGTGGCATTCTGGGGTTCTGTAGCAGGAATTTCCAGAGCTCTTCAAATTCTTCTTGTGGATCTGTTCCAAAACACTCTGAACCACATGGTCAGGTAGGATCGAGGCAGCAACTCCTCTTCTCTGGCACCAGCCTTTGTTGCTGCTGGGTCCATGTCTTAGTTACTTTTTACTCGTTGCTGGGACAAATACCCGACACTCAAAATGAAGGAAGGAAAGGTTTATTTAGCTCACAGTTACTGGAGGGTTCAGTCCATATTCCGCTGGCTGCAAGGCAAACAACAGCAGTTCATGCAGCAGAAAACAGTTAAGAGCAGAGGAGGAGCAGCAGCTGCAGCGGCGTTCAGCAAGCCTCTCTGTTCCTTCTGCGCTGATTGCAAAGACCAGCGCTCCACAGTAAAGATCGTAGCTCCTCCAAAGTGGCGCGGCTGCCGAGATCAAGCTCCTTCGAAGACTGAGACTTCTTCATGGAAGCGGGGCGCGGCAGCAGGAAACCAGGCAGGGGGGCTTCCTGCCTTTCTCAATTCCTGGGCCCTGCCCACCTGAAGGGCGAGGCCCCCACGCTGCCCCAGCTGATTCAGCCAAGTTGACACAATGTATCAACTAACACAGTCCACGTACTTGAAATCCGTAACTTTAAGGAAGAGAAGTTTATTTTGACTCATATTTCTACTCCCTGGCGAGCTGGTTCCCAGGCAGAAGCAGCAGGGCAGAAGAATGTAGGAGGAGAAAGCCCCGGACTTAGTGGCAGTCAGGAAACAGAAAAGCCAGCGAGGTGGGGAGGCAGACCTCTCTTCCAGGTCATACTCCCACGACCTGACCCCTCTGCCCAGGACCTGCCTCCTAATAGCAAGTCAGTTCTGGCACCTGCATGGTCCTCCTTCCCAGAGGCCTGCCTGTGAAGGCCATGTGGGCCTGGCCCCTAAGAGCTTTTCCAAGACTCCACATAAAGTCCTATTCTGAGGGCTAGAACTTTGCTGGGGGCTAGCTTGCTTTTCTTTTTGAGCAGAGACAATTCAGCCCATAACAATCCTTTAGAATCCACCTGGCTGTGCTTCTAAGTAATGGCAAGGAGAATTCATGATGAATTTTATAAATGATATATTTTTTTTCACTATTATAAGGTATTTTTTAGAAATATTCTAGTCTCCATCTTTTTGTCTAAATGAAAAGACTTTATAATTTACTATGGGAAAGAATAATTTCCATGAAAAATATATAAATGGCTTGTTATTAATACTCTTTATAGTATATATTATATATTCTTAATATATAATTATATGATTATACAATAATATTATAAACATAAAGCCATGTATATTTATTAATGGTTTCCAGAGTGAGGCCTACACTAACACCATTGAAAGTAAATATTATTTAGAAAGGCAAAGCTGTATTTCAGTTCTTTCATTGAAGGAGGTAGACAGTAGTAGACAATGAGATGCTTTATACAGCTTGAGCAAATATTTGTTCAGGTGCTCATCCTCTGCTGCCAGCAAGGGATAGGGTGGGTCAGTGTCCCTTGGCTGCGGCTGGTGTACTGAGGCAGTGGTCTGGTGAGGCCAACAGTGCACGGTACTGGGTGGTTAGTGTGTACCAAACACCAAATTGATGCCTGAGGTAAGAGTCAGTTCACCGTGGATTACCATGCACTCATGTTTACAGGTTTCCTAGTGTATTTCTGAGACAGATTTCCATCTATATTGACTGTATTTCCTGTCAACTTTGAACTTTTATTTCCCTTTGAAACAATTACTGTATTGTCATGAGTGTCACATTCATTTGAACCACATAAATCTGCTGTAACTTTTTCTGTCTCTTTTCTGGCTTATATGAAAGTACTGTTGCCTGAACCTCAAACATAATACATTTTCATTCCTTGGCTAGTATTATTAAATAAAATGTGTTTTAAAATAGTATTGATCTAATTTTCTACTGGAGCTAGACACTTCTCAGCTATAGAAATTAACTACTTTCCAGGGAAACTGACATAATAAAGTTTTTTTTACTGTGTTAAAATAAGAAACTGACATCTTAATTTGTGTTTTATCTTAATAACTGTAATACTTTTCATTGATCAGTGAAGCCAAATTCAGTTACCTTCCATACCTCCGGAAAACCTGTGGCTGTGAGTTGTGCCATCTCCTAACACCTTTTCTGTCCCTTCTGTGGTTTAGAAATCTGTTGACGGATGATTGTGTGTGCTGAGAGACCTGTTAGTCTCTGGTGTGCATGCAACGATGTTGTTACTCGCTCTTACATGCTTTATGAATGAGGCCCCACGGTAGGAACATTTGCAACCTTCAGGCCAAAACTTTATGCAGAAACATTATTTGGCTGGCGTAGTGATCTCTCTGGCTCTCCTTGTTTCTTTTTTAATTTGAGAAATGATAATACTGCTAATAATAATAATTATTGTTAATTTTATTGTTGAAGTTTGAACCCAGAGCCTCATGCACAGTACAGAAGTCCTTAACTACTTCCTACCTCCCCAGACCTTGTGTGCTTTGGGTCTCTATTAGCAGAGCATGTTTTCTACTTTATTATACCCATCCTAAACCTCTGATTTCTTATCAAGTCCTGACTGCTAAAGAAAGGGGAGAGAAAAACCAAATGCTCATGTTCGTCAGAAATTTTCCTTTTGATTGAAGTGCACCAAAGGAAAGAACAAGATTGAGCCATTTCCATTTTTGTTCATATATTTCTTTGAGCTGTCATTCCGCTGGCCAATGACACTTATCCCTTACCTGTACCAGCTTCCTTTCAAATTGGGAGCACAGAAAGAAGCCTTCATTGCTTCCATTTCAGGAATATAATTTGTTTGGCAGAAAATTGAAAGAACAGTGCATAAAAATGAATGAAATGATTACTGTTAAGATTGGGTAGCGTTTGGAGTACTGAGGAATAGATAGATAGATAGATAGATAGATAGATAGATAGATAGATAGACAGACAGACAGACAGACAGATAGATAGATATAGATAGATATTTGTGAAGCATGACATGTGCCCTGAAGGAGTGCGCTGTGTAGTTTTGTTTTTTTCTTTTCTTTTCTTTCTTTCTTTTTTTTTTTTTTTTTCAAAACCAGGGACTGAACTCAGGTCCTTGAGCTTGCCAGGCGAGTGCTTATTCCACTGAGCCACCTCCCCGGCCCCCGATGTGTAGTTTTTGAGAGAGAATCAACATACACATCACCTACTGGAGTATGCACTGCGATAGGTGGAGGCCAGATGAGGGAAAGACTGTGAGCTCAAATGTCCAAGTTTAATGAAGGACATGGAGCTTGAGTTGTATGAAAGAGGAGTAACATTTACATATTTTAGAAACTGGTGGGATTTTTTTTGAAATGGTCGTATTATTCTGGTTATGCAATAAAAGTAAAGGTAGGAGTTACCTACCAAACTGACATCTGTTTGTCTTGAAAAATATCCAAAAGATAAAAACGAAAAGAATTATCTTCCCCTTAGCTGCCCAGTGACACCAACCAGGCAGGAGCAAAGCTGTGTGCTATTGAAGTGATGATTGTTAATGGGAGAGGAGCCACAGTAATAGTGAGGGCTAAATCTCCAGTCAGGTCATAAATTAAGCTCCACTGTACTTTCCAAGTACAGCACGTGAGACTCCAAACCACAGAATTACTTGCTGAGTTAACAGTGTTTAGAAGGCCAGCCTGGGTTCTGACCTGCTCTCATCTGAATCAAACGTTGCTCCTGCTCCAGATCATCGTGCCCTGCCACATGAGAAGGTGCCTCCCGACCCTGCGGCGTTGCCCCCAGGTGACGTGGCCCCCTCTGTTCTGGGCTTCAGTGTCTGTCTGGGCGCGAGTAAGCAGCAGCAGCGGTGCGTTCTGTTGTTTCCCAAGACCTCGCATGTGGTTCATTCACCAGTTCTAAAAAGTTAGCAACTTTTTATTCTTAGGTTTTTTTTCCTCTCAGAATACAGTAGTAACTAGCATAGATTTCTTTGCAGAGCAGAGCAAAATTTGGATGGGAGGGTAACCTAGTGCAAAGTCTCTTATAGCTTAAGCTTTTTGTGCATGTTAATCAACTAATGTTGAAAGTCTGGGTCCTTAACTTGGAATTTTTATTTCATGTGACTGATTTCCTGTAATGTTTTAAAAATTTGTATAAACATATGGTTTCTATAGATATTAACAGAGACAATGTCCATTCAATAAAGGATATAAAAATCTAAAGGAAACTTCAATTTATAACGTAAGATAAGAGCACATAAAATCACCAATAGAAAAAAAACATAACTAAATAGCAAAAACTACAATTTCTTTTATATTGATTAATTGCCACCACTAGAACTAAGTGGCTTGTTTTGGGGTTATCAGTGGCTAGGAATATGTTTCCGTGTTTTGCAAATACAAGAGAACATTAATTTTCAAACACTACAAGTTAAATATTAGAACATCGTAATTGTAGAAGGCCCTTGCCTCCCCTCATTTTACATTTCACAAGTTAATGTAAGGCTTTGGTGAAGGTGTGTCCATTTTATAGAGAAAGCAAGCCACGGCAAACTGAAGCTCCTTGGCCCAAGTAGCCTATTTTGCAAGGAGAGAGCCTGCGTTCCCCCGGCCTCCTCTGAGCCTGGCTGGAAAGCCATACTGCCCCTTCTGCAGTGTGCCCTCCGGTTCTTCCGCTGTTCATATTTCAGGAAAGTAAGTGAAAGTAGTTACGTTGATTTCTCTAGCAATTATAATTTTTATTTTTGGTGAATATCCACTTAGGATTAATATAATTAATTATCTGAAAGTTTAGTTTTGAATATTTATATCCTTATTTCATCAGAGAACTTTAATATTTTCAAAGCAAATGTCATCTGCTGGCATGTCAATTATCATCATTATTGGGCACATTTGCATTTTTAAGTCGCAAGCTAAGATTAGTTGACTAGAATGTACCTTTCAAATTAAAACTGCCTTCTAGAACTAATAGAATTATCTTAAATAAATATCAAAATATTTAAAATGTAATTTTCATCTTATTTATTCAGGAAAAAAATGGAGTAGAGTTACATAAGAAATTGAAAGCACCAGAAGGCCTTCAGTCTGCAAGCCTTTTAGTTTGCCTGCATAAAATTCTATTTTAAGGTATCATTAGATTTTCATTTATGTCCTATATTATTTCATCTCTTAGGAGTGTAAATCTCTTTCGCGACAATGTAAAAGGTGACTCCTTTAAAATCAATTGTGGTTTTAGAGGCCTCTTTGAATTACTGAAATTCTAGAGAAGGTGACCCCGCGGGCCAGCGATGCCCATCTGCAGGCAGCTTTGCAGAGCACTATCCTGGGCTGTTTGAGGTTGTCTGTGACATTCACAGTAACCCAGGTGGCCGCCTCGCCTTTCGCCTGGGAGAGTGCAGCCTGTACTGCTGAAGAAGGGGCAAAATGAGTTCCAGGAGAAGAGCGCTGCACCACTGCAGGTGGGGTGTCGCTGTGCGGGTCAGCGCCGAGGCTCAGGGAGGCGCCTCCCTCTGGGCCAGTGTGGGTCAGAGCACAGCCGTCCGCAGGCACCCCCGGCTCGCAGGGGTGCACCTCGAGCCCCACGTGGACCTGGGTTTGCTCTAGTTTTACGTAGGACTGGAACATGCACACGCATGCACGCACTCTTGTGCTATAATGGGACCTACTCATCCAGCCCAAGCACTTCACTCTATGAATGGCTACTCTGGGACCCAAAGAGGTTCAATAATTTACTGAAGTTTTCAAATACAGATCCTGTGACTTTCCACGCCAAGCATTCTCACCCCAGTTCAGTGCCATTGTGACACGTGGAAATGAGCTGGTCATTGGGGCCAGCAGTTGGAAAAGGTTACTTTAGTTGAAAGGCCACTGTGGTTGTTATTCTTTTCTTCCTGAAATTTCAGTACTTGATTTGTTTTAAACTCGAAAGGAAAGTTCATACCAGCTCCCTGAAAGTATAAAGTCAGTTGTCCGCAGAGTCCAAGCAAAACTGAGAGTTCATTTACTGATGATTGATTATTGTTCCTTATTTATCTGGAAAGCAGAGTCGTTCAGATTATAGAAACTGACTGCAGGTGGCCCCGGGGCTGAAGCAAGACTCGTGTCATACTTGATATATTATTCCTTAGTTTTTTTTAAACAAGCCTGGCATGTAAAATTGCTAATTAAATTTGGCAATGAATTTTTCATTAAATATTTTGTATAATATAGTTGAAGTTAAATTTTACTGTCTTATTAAAAGAAAGTGAAGGTTTTACATTAAGTTACTTGACTGCTGACATTTTACAGATACTTCTAGAGAAATGATGCACAACTGCGTATTTTAGAAAATATAAAAATAGCATTAAAGTGGTTACCTTGCATCACTGCTAGCCTGACAGCGTTGTAATTTATAATTAACATGCATTAGAACTGACTTTTCAGAGTGGAGAGGTAGCTCGGCGGGCAGAGCACGGGCCTGGGTCTATCCTCAGTCCCGCACCCCAGGCAGGCGGGTGCACCGCCTTGGCCGCTGTTCCAGCCCCCGAAACCTGGTGTGGTGGCGCACACCTGTACCCCACTCTGGGGAGGCCGAGACAGGAGAATCACTGAAGAGTCCGAGCTGCATAGCGAGACCCTGTACTAAATAAATAAATAAACAAATAGATGATTTTTCAAAAATTTAAAAAAGTTGACTTTTTAAAGAGAAGCAGTTGTTCAGTGAACGTTAACCGATCAGCACATTTTTGTGACTGCTCCAGTCAGCATTAAAGAGCAGTTTCTGTCACTCGCCCAAATGTCTTCAGAGATTTCCCCGTGCACATGCGCTCCTCCCACCTCTACTGGCGACATGCTCTGAATTATTCCCTGCTATAGTTTTAGCATCTTGAGAATGCCATCTAAATGACATCATGATGTTACAATGATATCAGTGGGCCCTCTGGAACTTCACTGGCACAAAATACGTCATAATTTAATGCAAGGAGGAAAGGCTCATCCTGGAATAATGGCCTCAGAAGCCTAGATCGGTGGTCGGCTGGCCTACGGCAGAGACACCTCAGCGCAGGGCAGCAGCCTCTGCAGAAAGGTGGGCTGGGAGGTCCATGAGCTGGTCCTCCCAGGAGTCCTCTCCTCCCAGGAGTCTCCTGGCCAACCCAGCTGACCAGACTGGCCAGCTTTGGGGGTTCTGTGCTTCCGTGGATTGTGTGTGACGTTTGGTGAGCTTGTGGTCTGTTTTACAGGCCTGTAGCTAGGTGTGAAAGTGCATATTCCAGCGTGTGTCAGCTTGGGAGGATGCCAAGCTAATGTAGTTCTGTTTTCTTCAGTTTTTAAGGAAATTAAGCTAGACCTATTACAGGAATGTAGGGCTGCAGAGATACATCAGAGCACTACATGGACCAAGCAGAAGAGTTATGCAGAGAGAAAACACATCCATGAGGTTCTGTGTGAGAAGGGAGCACCACTGCCCTAGGACAGTATCTGTGGTCCTGGTGCCCATGGCTTTCATACAGACGAACCTATCTCGAGATGCAGAAAGCCCTGAGCCTTATTTTATTTGTAGCAGAGAGTATGTGATGCAGGCCTTCGCAAACTTTGTTTCACTGAAAAACTTTGCCTAAGGTTTCAAGTGCTTTTAAATTAGCTTAGACTTTAATAGGTACTAATAAAACTGCTGAGTGTGGTGATGGATAATAAACTCTTGGGTCTGCATGGGAGTGAGTGTTTTTATTATTGCAAGAGAGCATGGGGCTTTGTTCGTTTTCACAAAATACTTCAATTTCATTGGGACCTGCTTTCTTTTCTGTCCCAAGCCACTGAAGCGTCTCAGATTTCAGGGATGTTACCTGCCTAGATAATTCCATAATCTAAATCTGTTCCTATTCATAGCTGGATCTATATTGGACAGCGTAAACAAGACGAGCTGCATTTTTCAGTGAAGAAGTGCAGGCAAGGCGGTCGCCCAGTGCCAGTTAGGGGTTCTGTGCACCGATGCTGTGCTCCGCGAGGCTGCAGCTGGAGACTGCGTGAAGAAATGAGCTCGAGGCCGGGGGGAGATGGCTCAGTGGAATAAGTGCTTCCCTGGCAAGCGCAAGGGCCTGAGTTCAATCCCTGGTTCCACCAAAAAAAAAAAAAAAAAACAGGGGCTGGTGAGATGGCTCAGTGGTCTGGAGCACCTACTTAGAACAAGCTTTGCTAAAGCACAGGGACCACGGTTCAATCCCCCAGCACCACATGCCAGCCAGCCCCGCCCCCTGGTGGGCTGAGCTGGCCACACACACACACACACACACACACACGCACACACACACACACACACGCACACACAAATAAATAAAAAAAAATTAAAAAAAAATTATGATCTTTAAAAAAAAAAAAAAAAAGAAATGAGCTCGTTTCCCCGCCCCCCCCCGCCCCCGCAGGCAGTGTTGTCTGGATCCCTGTGTGTGTGGTAGCAAGGAGGCCAGAGCTCACACTGTGGGCTGTGCAGATGGAGCTGGTGCACGGAGCGTGCTTATGGAGTCCAGAATTCTAAGAAACCTTGATCTGTTAGGGTTACCTGTTATGCTCATAAAACTTAAAATTGCTTCATAAATGAAAACATCATTCTGGTTGCCAAAATCAATATTTTATTGTTATAGTGGTATTTGGAAATAAGTCTGAACAAGTTGTTTTGTTTTTCCGCCTCTCACTGAGGGTCACATGCCCTGCCTTGGGCCTCAGAGCAGTGCATTCAGGACACTGATGCGGAGGCGTGTTTCTCCAAAGCATTTGCTAAACGTACGTACAATTAGTACCTACTAATTGCCCTGCATTTTTACTCACTTTTAAGAACTA
The DNA here is from genome assembly GCF_000260255.1 of Octodon degus. Classification (NCBI taxonomy): domain Eukaryota; kingdom Metazoa; phylum Chordata; class Mammalia; order Rodentia; family Octodontidae; genus Octodon; species Octodon degus. The sequence continues at coordinate 4,144,489 of NW_004524750.1, forward strand.
ACTGGTACAAAATACTAGATGATAACAGAATCCTATGTTCATGCACCCAGACACGCATTGCAGTGTGGGGAAAAATGGTAGTAGCGTTTCTGTGCTGAAAGGGCTGCTGTTTCTTGTAAGACTCACTTATTTCACCCGTTCTTTTGCTCAGTTACTTTCCATTCTTGACAAAGCAGACTGTCTTCAAGGTCCCTGTTCAGATCTCTGATCATATCTCTGCCCTCATTTTATCTGTGTAGCACTAGCAAGCCATAGCTAGCTGTTCCCCCGTCCTTTCCAGCTCTGAGCTTTGGTCCCCACAATGTCCCGCTGGCCGCTTCTGCTGCTCCTTCCTGCCCTTTCTTGCTCACGTCTCCTGCTGCATTAGCTTCTGCATGCTCGCCTGAGCCCCTGTCTGTGGCTGGTGACTTCTGGTCCATGGGGTGCACCTCTAAAGCGCGTGTCCAGGCCTGAGCTTTATAAGGGCCTCTGGATTCCTAGTACACCACCTATGTGACATTTTCACCCGTATGTCTTAAACTTTTCAGGCCCACTGGAGGCGTCTTATTTTTCTTTCCAAGCTTATAGTTTCAGCATAACTGCCGTGTCAGCAAATACAAGTACTGCGTACCTTGCTGCACAAGTCCAGAACCTCCAAATCACATTGGGTTCCTTCCTGCATGTCCACCGATGCACACATGTATATCGCAAGAGCTGAAAATGTGTGTGGGCCCGCTGCCAGTTGGTAGCATTGGCTTAGAAAGGTCTTTCTTTTTCTCTCAGCAGTGCAGAAAAGGATCATCTGTATTATATGGTGGGGCAGCCTCTTTATTAGCTGTTCTTTAAAATGAAGCTTTGCACTCTGTGCGTGTGATTTGGCACCCCCCTTCCCTGCCTGTCCCCCTCTTCTGTTGGCTCTTCCACAGTCCTACAGACCATCTTTCTATTACTTAGATAGTACCGAGTTTTTCTACAGAAGATTGTTAGAGAATTTTTAAAAATGGTCCACAAAGATGACATGACGGGTTTGTTCTTGTTATTTCAGTCTGGCTCTAGTTGTGCCACTTTAAGGAGAACTTTGTTGGTAGCCCATCATGTTGCGGGTCCCCCTCTGTGCCACCCCTACCCATCCTCCGTTCATGGTCTGCCACATCTTCTGTGTTGATCATGGTTTAGATCCCTGGTCACTGTTGACATTATCTTGTTCAGTCTGTTTGCATTTCTGTGCTGTAATCTTCAGGGGAATAGGCATAGAAGTTAGGAAAAGCCACAGTATTTTCCTCCTGTCAGGTAAGCATTTCTGGCACCCAGAATGATCCATTGTCCCCATGCATCGACATGTGGCTCGTGTCCTCTAATTTAACTCAGTCCTGAAGTCATTTACCTGAGAATGTATCATGCCCTGCAGCCTGAGGGTCTCAGGCCCACAGACTGATCTTTGGCTCAGAGGCTTGCTGTAAGCGGAGGTTCTGGTGGGGTCCCCATCTCAGCTTGGGGCTGAGCAGCTGCGAACACTGTTGTTGCGATTCCCTCCTTCAGCCCGAGTGGCTCACGGAACTCCGGAAGCAACTTCGCCTGTGTTGACCTGATACTTTTAGAGGATGTTGTAGAGGGTGCAGGCCAGAGCAGAACAAGGGCGGTGCTGCGGAGCTTCCCTGTCCTCGGGAGAGCCACCCTCCGAGAAGCAGCTCCGCGTGGCCAGCTCTGGTAAAGCCCCGGGAATCCCCTTTCTGGTTATTTGCTCATTTTCAGTGCACAGGCCCAAAGTAATGATCGGCTCAGCGGGCCGCCGGCGGGCCGCCCTCAGTCCATCGCTGGTCCAGTGGGCCGGCGCGGGGCCCCCTTTCGGAGCCAGCGTAGGTCGGTGAGCGCAGTCGTCGGGACTACGTGAGGACACAGCAGCAATTAGCCCCGAACGCCCGAAGGGTGGGCTCAGGGCTCCTCGCTCACCTAGGTAGATGGCAAGGTGTCTAGGACTGGGGTTGGGCAGTGGAGCTGAGGATTGTGCGTGTGTGCGCGCGTGCGTGTGTTATACGGCTGTGTGAGGGGGACCGTGTCACAGCTAGAACTGTGCCTACAAGGTGCATTTCCAACTTTGCTAACTGGATACATGGATACACTGGAAGCATCCAGAGACAAATGGTGTAGGCAAATTTTTTGGATTTGTCTAATTTTTTGATATTTCATCACCCTCCTGTGTAGTCTATTGTTTGTAATAGTCTGTTCAAACGCACAGTGTAACCTTTAAAAAAAAAAAAAGGCACTAGCCATTGTACTTGCCTGTACCTAATGTTTGTGTCACTGTGAGGCAGGAGTTCCCTCCTGCGCTTCACCTCCCAGTGGAAGCGGCCCCTCCTGCTGCCCTCCCAGGCAGGCTGCCTGCCACGCCCTCTCCAGACTCCGGACTCCCCTGCTTGCTCTTCTTCGCTCGGGAAGCCCCTGAGCAGGGCTGGCCCTGGGCTGGCTTGTTGGCTTCAGGGCACGGAGCGCCGTCCTGCCCGCGCGCCCCAGCTGACCCTGACTGCACCGCCGCCGCTGGCCTCCGTTGCTCAGTGTTCACCGCTCAGCAGAGCCTGTTTTATGTTTGCTGAGCCCTGGCTTACTCCATTCTCAGCAGTCACAGAACTGGAGAGCATGCCAGTGTTTTAGAAGCAGCTATTGTTATTCTGAAGGGTGGTAAATCATACAGTTCAGAGGTGGTAGGTGTTTTGGGACTTATTTTCCTCCTGTTGGTACATCTTTATATTCAAAATATGAATGAGAAGAAGTTAAGGCATGATCATCATAATTTAAATATATAAGATATATAAAATGTCACAGTCACACTTAGTATTTTTGTCCATCTGTTTGTTACACACACACTCATGCACACACATACCCTTGCTCAAATGATAGTGGCACTGTAAGGCCACTTAGAGTGACACTAGTACAACATTGCTCTCTTGGCTAACCTGCCCACTGCTGGGATGAAGTACCTGCAGTCACGATTTAAAGGAGAGATTCGGGTTGGCTGTGTTTTGGGGGGGCGGTTCTGATCCCTGGCCCTCTGGCTCCAGGGCAGAAGCATCATGGTGGAGTGTGTGCTGGAGCTGCAGGTCTCCTTTCCTGTTCGCCCAGAGGCAGAGCTCAGGGACTGAGTCCTCGTGGAAGGAACCCAGGTCTGAGAGAATCCTCAGGGTCACCCCTTCTGCCTGTCGAACTGCCCCTCATAGCTGCCCACTGGCCGCTCGTCAGTGGGTTAGCCTGTTCCTGGAGTTAGTGCCCTCACTCACCCGCCTGCGCTGGGGTCTCTCGGTCCGTCCAGGTGACCATCCAGGTTAACTGGCACAGCTGTGTTCTAATACTACATGTTTTTGTTTACAAAGGTAACCTTTTCCTATAGCATAAGTAATCCACTACTTGCTAGGCATTGTTTCTTCGCATATTCAGCCTCCACGTCCCTTCTTCCCTCCTTTTTCTCTGTGTGTACAGTATGATTAGGGGACAGACTTACACTCTGTGCTCTACTTTCCATTTCCACCGTACAGCAAATCTTGCCGGACAAGCAGAGGATTGCTTCCATGGCAGACAGCAGCCCCTGCGTTCTCCCGTTCACAGCGTAGACAGGAGTCATGGGACAGGGAGCAGCACAGTGTACCGCTAGTTTTGGGTGACGGGTCATTCAGAGGACAGAGCCCATTTCTACTGTCCTAGAATCTTTGATATAGATCAAACGATATAGGATTCAGCTTGACCCCTAATGGTAAATCCTCATGTTTGACCTCATTCCTCAGTCCTGGTTTGATTCTTTAACCTTGACTCTCTCGTGTATGCGCTTCTCAAGAATCAAGTGATTAATAACCGATTAGTGAACTTTTGCTATAGAGCTAGCCTCACTCTGATTGTGTTTTAGGATCTATGATTGATCATCTTTCAGGAACATACTTCGGCTGCCTTACCTGGCGTGTAGACAGAATATTCTGTACTATGCCTAACGAGGACTTCTTATCTGTCCTGTAGTTCTAGTGCAAAAAATTCCTCTGTAGAAAACCAGGGGTGGAGCTGGAGATGCAGCCCAGAGGAAGAGCCCAGCCCTGGCACATGCAGGGCTCTGCCGTTGATGTATGCCACAGCAGTTACAGCAGGGCTGTGTTAGTGAGAAATGTAGCTTTAATATTGTCTCTGTTACTACTTATTGTCACAGTACTTGCTAACATATCTGTTGTATGATTGATCTCTTAAAGTCTTTACTGTAGTTGTATGATAGCAGATATTGTTACTTTGTATTATTTTTTCCCAGAAAAATAATACTGCCATTATTTCAAACTGTCAATACCATCATGTCTGCACTGGCAGCCTGGGGCCATAGGTGGATACTTCCTCTTCAGACTCTTAACAGGCTTGGGATATGCTTCAAATTATGTATAGTTTCCAAAATTTTATGACAACTAAAATGTATTTGACACCACTACACTTAGTGGCATCCAAAGGCGTTCCAGGCCTGTAGTTTGAAGCTCTACCTGTCCTCAGAGGCCTTATTATGCAAGTAGTTAAAGTGACAAAATGGACCCTGAAGTCTTTTCACAGCCAGGATAGCATCCTTTCCATGTTGTGGTGCACACTGGTTATTGACGTACCTAGTTCCTTTGTCTAATGACACCAAACAACTGTTGGCGATATATCCCTTTGCCCTTTTCATTGCTTGAGAAATTGCATAGGAATCCACAGTTCGTCAGAAATTCAGTCACATTAATTGGTGACTAGGTGTCAATGATAATTCTGTAAATAAAGTACCTAACTACAATTTAATTAAAAGGCTAGGCTTTAAATTCAAGGAAGGGGCTTAAATTAGATTGACAGGCAGACACTTGACTATATCATTATTTTCATAACTACGCTATTATTCTCAAAGTATGTTAAGCTTAGTAACAGGAAGGAACACAAGTGAGGATTTAGTCTCTGAAGGACCATGTCAGCAGGGTTGCTAGCTGTCTCACAGTTAGCTGCATCGTCCTCTCCCTGTTCCTCAGAGTAAATCCTCTGATGAGGGAAGTGCCCTTTGCTTTTGGTGTCAGTGTCCGCATGACTGGAGCTGTCTGCCTGGTCACTAAATGTGTACGAGCTGTGTCTGGTGGGTAGTCATCTGCTGCCCAGATGGGAACGGACCAGCAACAGGGTATATGGGTGTGTTTCCTGCAGGAAGGCTTATTTTTAAGAATTTCTCTTTTGCTTCAGTCACTTAAATGTGGCCAGTCTTGGAATTGCCAGCCAGTGGTCCTGTGAGCTTTGCTGTCCAGGTCATTCTGCAATAATTGTATGAATTATTCCTTTAAAGCATCCCATGTTTAGTGATTGGTTAACTGTTGAGAGAAGAGTAGCTTATGACAGAATTTGAAGAGAAATTTATATTGAAACAAAAAGCACATTTTTACGAACCTCTCTTTCTTTTACATTTCTAAAATTCATGCTAGGACTCACATGGAAACAATGGCTGATTTTTTGTTTGTTTGTTTGTTTAGGACTGCTCTCAAATCAAATATACTAGACTGCCACTTCAGTCAAACAAAGACTGGAATTCATTCAAACCTGATTGAAAGTAACTCAGTTTCAAACACTCTAAATATTTAGCTTCTACTCATGAGTGTATTTGCCTTCCATTGTATTTTTTTCCAAGCAATAAAAAAGGGAAACGTATCCAGAATGGAATGAATTTAGAGTTTCTAAGACCTGTCTCCTTGCCTAATGATGCTTTTGGAAACCTATTTGCTTATCTCCTTTATTTTCTAAGCTCTTATTTTCCAGCTAGCTCAATGCAGGTGCCATTATTTGAAGTTCACCTCACCCACTCCAGCCTTCTTAAATTCTTTTCCCTCACACATGCATATATGTGCTATTTCACCACCAGTTCTGTTTCTCCTAGTGAACTGTAATGGGCAGCTCCAGCGCTGCTTTGTGGAGGATGCCTTTTTCTGTGCCGTGTAGCAGTTTTGTCTTCATAAATCCTTTCACTGGTAATGCTGACAATGCATCCTGTGTCGAGTATGCTTCTTAGCAGTATATGTGATGCTTTATATATTAACTCGCCTAATAATCACTACAGTGTTATGAGTTTTACTCTCATTTTACAGACGAGATTTATTACATACAGCATGAGTCTTTGCACCGTGTCATATAGCTGCTAAGTGATGGGACTGACATTCTCTCTGACAGGATCTAGATTCCTATATTCTTAATGATAAACCTCCTTCCTTTTCTGTGATTTAGTTTTCTCACTTGTTACATGAGTGCCCGGGTATTGATAGCAACTAAAAGTCTGTCGTACCCAAAGCAAATATGCCAAAGCAGGGTTATATGGAGATGCATATATTGAAATTTCCAGTCCATTTAATTAGAAAATATTATTTCATGTGGGTGTGATGACTCTCAACACCCTGGTTTTAGGATTAGTGATTTTGAAAGTTATTTGTTGCTGTCCTCAGCATAAGCCAAAACACAGTTCTCATGTGGAGGTGTGCAGTATCTGTTCAGCGTGTGATTGTGTAGCTGAGAATTGGATTGAGAGAAATTTGCTCTCTCTGTGGTTCTCACTTTCGGCTGCCCGGCTGCCGGGAGGTGACAGCTGAACGGACGGGCAGCTCCCGGCCAGGGCTGGGTGGAGCCGGCTGCGGCTTGCGAGGCAGCATGGGAATCGGCAGCACCGCTTGCCCTCCAGGTCACCGAGGTCACCGGGGACAAGAGCGAGCGGAGCGAGGCTGCTGGGGAACTTCGCGCCAAACGCTTTTCCTGTTCGGATTTGCAGCCTTTGTGTACAGATTTCCCTGAAGATAAAAAATAAAGAATTGAACAAAGTGTCTGTGACATCAGATGTGGCCTTTGTGTTGGTGGTGAGTAACCCTGCACCGGGACCGTCTTCCAGCCACGCAAAGACCGCCCGCTGCTGAAGTTCCAGTGATGTGAGCTCGGTGAGCAGAATCGCGCGGTGAAGTGATCGCGGCAGACAGAAGGCCTCACCGCCCTCGCGTGCACTGCCACGCTTCCTGGGGGCACCGCCAGTGGATGCCTGGGTCCTTGTCCACCGTTGTTTGTTGTGAGTAACGTCTGACCAGGCACAGGAGTGCAGATCCCCAAGTGCCACCGTCCTTTCCCCAAGTCGCGGGCGCCCTACTTCGGAGCACTTGCCTGCTGTTCTCCAGTGTGGCTGCCACAGTTTGCATCCATGTCCGAAGTACACACCGCTTTCAGTTTCTCTGCATTCTTCAGTTGCCAACATTCCTTGTTTGTTTGTAGTATTAATTATGTTTACATTTAGCATTTATATTTTATGTTTAGTGTTTGCTGTTTAATAACGGGATGTGGTGTGGTGCCTCACGGTGGCTCCCGTTTGCGTTTCCTCCGTACTGATCCTGAGCACCCTTCCTCGTCCGTGGCCACGTCCGGTGGTCTTTGGAGAAGTGGCTCTTGGTCTTCTGTCCATATATTAATTGGGAGACTTCGCTGTTTGGCCCTGAGTTGCAAACATTACTTATGTGTTCTGAATGGAGCTTCCAATCATACATTTGGTTTCTCACTATCTTCTTTCGGTCCATACATAGCTCTTCATTGATTTCCCATGTTATATATAAACTTTCTAAATTACATCCTATTTATCTCCTTCGTGCTTATAATGCCTGAACTTGAAATCATTACTAGTATGAGTTTTATAAAAGATGTTTATATACAATTTTTATGGTTTCAAGTTGTCTTTAATTGGCTTGGAGTTGATATTCAAATATGGCATAAGGTAGTTTTCCGAGGCCCTGTGAATATCCAGGTCTCCTGCCACAGCCGCAGGTCTGCTTTTCCCTGTGTTCTCTGGGCGCCCTGCTGCGGATCACCTGACTCTGTGTGCTTGGCCCTTTCTGGGCTCCGTTTGGCTTCACTGGTAAATGCCTTCCTTATGCCTGTTTTGAATACTGCAGACCTGTAGTGTGTTTCAAACTCAGGAAGTATGTGGTTTCTAGGTTTGTTCTTCTTTCTTTCTTTTTTTAAAATTAATTTTACTGAGAAAGAAATAGTAATGAGAAAGTTTCAAAACAGGATAGTAGGACAGTTACAATAATTAATACATTGCATATTGTTGTCTTCATAGTGGTTATCCATAGTACAAGATGCAGATGTGATATCCTGTCCAAACACTGTTAGTACAAATCTTTCTTCTCATTGAATTAAGAGAATGTAGCTGTATATCTATCCTATTTTGTATATACAGATACAAAATGGTCCTTCATTTTTATCCCCCTTTTTCATTTAGTTTTGTCAGAGATGGGTATTCTATTGCCATTTAAATATTGTAGGTGTGTGAATTCAGCAAAATAATCCAATATAGTCCAGTAGTCCATAATAGTAGTGGGTTATCCGTAGGACTGTGCAGACCTCGAAAGTCATCTCTGAAATTGCTGGGCTCCAGACCTTATTCCCTGCTCTAGCTGTGCTTTCTACCAACCTCTTTTTTTTTTTTTTCCTCATAATTTGATTGAGAAACAAATAGCAATGAGACAATTTCAAATTAAATTAATAGGACAGTTTCAATAATTAACACATTACATACTGTTTTCCTAGTGGCTATTTCTGTACAAGATGCAGACATAATAACCTGTTTACAAACACTATTAGAACAAATCCCTCTCTTCACTGAATTAAGAGAATGTAGCTGTATATCTATCCTAACCATTTTGAATACACAGATACAAAATGGTCATTCATCTGTATCCCCTTTTTTTGTTTAGTTCCGACATTTAAATATTATAGGTGTGTGAACTCAGCAAAATATCTTCTTTCCTATGACTATTCTGGATCTTTGGGTCTCATGTGACTGCACACTATTTTGTTTTTCCATTTCTATAAGAGAAAATGACATTGAGATTTTGTTAGGGACTGCATTGAAGTGGCAGGTTGCCTCCGACACAGTGGACCTGTTTACACCATGAAATATTCCAATCCATGGGAATGTGTTTCTATTTAGTTGTATGTGGTTAAATTTCTTTTTACAGTATTTTTGGTTTTTCCATGTAAAATTCTCTTACCTCTGTGGTTAAATTTATTCCTAAATAGTCTTTATCATTTTTGTAGCTGTAGCATATTCTATCCTATTCCTACATTTCTTTTCAGATTCTTCATTGTTGTTTGGGGAAGTACAAGTGGTTGTTGTATGTTGATTTTCTAAAGGAACTTTTTTTGGATTTGTCCTTCTGGGTTTTTTGTTTTTGTTTTTTTTTTTTTGTAAGATCATGTCATCTGCAAATAGATAAGTTTTGCTTCTTCCTTTCTGATTTATGTCTTTTATTTATTTACTTTTCTAATGCAATAACCCTAGGTAGGATTTTTGCTTCTACTTTAATAGAAATGGGAGGAGGAGACATCCTTGATGTGTTCCTGGGCTAAAAGGAAAGTCTCTGTATTTTTGCCTTTGAATACTTTAGGTGTGAATTTCTTCTATTCACATTCACTTGTTGTTACAAAGGGTATTGAACTTCTTCAAGTGCTTTTGGCATCTACTGGCAGACAGTTTTTATGCTTTGCTCTATGAATGTGGTATGCAGAACACTGATTGATACTTTGCTTGCTGAGCCAACTTCTCGTTCTGTGGTACATCCTGCTGTCATGCATCCCGTGTGATCCTTTTAAGTGCTGTTGGATTGTGTTTGTTGATATTTATTGAGAGTTTTTCCACCTATATTCACTATTGATATTGGCTTCAGGTTTTTTTCTGTCTTTGTCTGATTTGGGTATCTGCCTGATGGTAACTTAATAAAATTAGTTTGAAAATATTCTCACCTCTTCAAATTTTTGTAATAATTTGATATAGTTTAGCATTAATTCTTCTTTAAATGTTTCATGGAATTCTCCAGATAAGACGCCTGGTCCTGGACCTTTCTCCCTACTACCAAGAGATCAGTTGACGTTTTTTAAATTTCTAACTCAGCCTTCGTGGGTTGTATCTTTCTAGGAATTTATGTTTTTTCCTTGGTTATCCAGTATGTGAGCATATAATTGTTCATACTATAATCATCACCCCAGATCACTCAGTTTGGTGCTCTGCTGCTTTAAATGATGTATTTGAATTAGATCCAGTAATAAGTCTTTAATTCATCTTTTTTTTTCAGTCTGTTTGGCACAGGGTCTCACTGCACGGATGGGACTCACAGTGACCCTCCTGTTTGCAGCCTCCCCAGCGCTGGGATTATAGGCATGGACCACAATGCTTAGTATCAGTGACCGGCTCAGCGCGCCCGAGGGTGGGGCTGGCATGGCACGGGGTGCTGGGCATTGAACCCTGGTCCCTGCACTTGCCTAAGCAGGCGCTTAGTCTGCTGAGTTTTCCTGTCAGCCCAGTAATGAGTCTTTAAATTCATTTCTATAGTATGAGAATAAAAAGTTCTAATAGGACGAGATAATTAAATGAAAGAATACATGAGGATGCTACATTGAGCCACATGAAATTGCTGAGAATGAAGCATTGTTAATTATTAAATGTACTTTCATATGGCATTTCAACGTGATAGTAAATGCTATATATAAAATTTAATATGTTGTTAACAAAACCTAAGGGAGCTGAACACAGGTTGAAAAACTTAAAGCAATAAGGAAAAGATGACAGTACTAACTTAAATCTGTTCAGGAAAATATTTGGTTGTTCACTTGCATTTATTTTAGTGAAGAACTAAAAATTCAAAAAGTTATAAGATATTTAATAAAAGTACATGTCATACCTGCCCCGTCCCCAGGGTGCGCTAAGCCAGCAATCGAGACTAGGTGTGGTGGCACGCGCCTGTAATCCCAGCGCTTGGGAGGCTGCAAACAGGCAGGTCACTATGGGTCAGATCTGTGTAGTGAGAACCTGTAGACCCTGCATCAAACACATAGGAAAAAAAGAGTATAGCTGTGCATAATTTAGCAAACATGTTATTACACATATTTAAAATATTAATGTCTTCTTTTTCTGTTAAAAGCCCTACATGTTATCGCAGTGACTTGAAATTATAAAAGAATCAATAATAAAAATGACTATTTTCTTGTAAGCTAGATAGACTCAAAGCTATGTGGGTTTATTCCCTTTTTAGATTTTTATGACCCTTTTTTGTTAGTTTTTGTCCTCACCTGGTTAACAGGTAATTTTTTTATGTATTTACAGAACATATTTATATTTTATATTAATGTAGTTCTGTATTTTGTAGATGTAAAATTTATGTATTTTTCTACATACATAAACTGTACACAGTATATACACGCTGTGAGATCCTGTATCCAGGCAAAATCTGCAGTGTGTGCACATTGCTTTAGTCCTACGTCCTTCTGTGGCTATGTATCCATGCACAGTGAGTGCGGAATTGCCATCCTTTCCAGAGAACTACATGCAGGTATCTCTCCATCTTTGTACTGAGTACACACGTCCTGCTTACCGGAGTGAGCACTTAGAGAAGAGCATTTCTTAAAACTAAAATCCGAGACTTCCTGTGCGCGTGGGCAGCGCTTGTGTGGAGCCTGGCAGCGCTCGGCCGCTGTGCTTTCTGCAGCCTCTGGCCCCCTGTGTTATGGATTGGCCTGACTCAGTGGTCAGGTATAATACGCTTCTGTGTAATTCAATATTCACGTCAACGTTATCTTGACAGGTAATTACTGCTGAGTCATGTCAGTTTGTTTGTAGTATATTTTCCTGTTCAAAATCCACAGAAGCAACAAATGACTTGATATTTTAATGATGGTTTTATCTAGTAATATAAATTACATACATATTGTATAAAATCAGATGCTCAAATAAAATGCAAATATGCAAAAATGTAAATAAATTTCCATTCTTATGTGAACATGCCCAGTTTGGACTCTTAAGACATCTGAATAAAGTAAAATAATCATTAGACAATTACAAGTAGATATACTTCTCCATATGCTGACATTTCATAATGATTTCTGAACTTCTCCTTTTTTCCCCAAATCTAGAATACGAAATTACCTGTGTGCTTGAGATTGACCCTCGCAATAGGCTACTAAAGAAATAATGCCCTTTTTGAAATTAGTGAAATAATATTTCCTCTGATGAGGAGAAGACTATTAGTTGGACGTAGCTATATTTTTCTAGTTTATCTACTGTTTTTTATTGAAGTCACATAAAGACAGACAAGTAAATGCAAGCACTTTATAAGGTCAGTTAGTAAATTTTGTTTAGCTTTTTCTTTATAGAAGAATGACAGTGCACTTTCCACCTGTCTAGCAGAATATACAAAAGTAATTCTAGAGCATTAGCTTCAAGTGTGTCTGTTTTAATCAAAGATTATTAGCAGTACTTTTTTTAAATATGAAAAAACAAGAAAGACAAGCTAAATTATAATACAAATGTGATATAAACATTTGATTCTTTTTTTTCTCTCTCTTGTTTTAGTACAGGGTCTATAGGGTCTCACTATGTAGAGCTCACTCGTAGTGATTCCCCTGTTTTCAGCCTCCCAAAACACTGGGATTACAGGTGCACACCGCCTGGCCACCTCAGTCGCAGCCTCAGTGTGCCTCGGGGGCGGGGCAGGCATGACACACCCGGGATTGAACCCCAGCCGCTGCGTTCTGCCTAAGCAGGCGCTTTAGTCCCCTGAGCTATCTGGCTGTCCCAGTATCTTGATTCTTGGTGGGTGTTATCAGTTACTGTGTTGTGTTCTAAATAAAGGTAGGTGTACAGTGGCCAGAAATAGATGCCTGCCTGTCCCAGCTGCAGAAAGTAATGGCAAGATTTGCAAAGTACAAAAGAGCTTGTAAGGGTGTAAGTAACCAGGAGATGACAGATTAGCAAAACTGAAGCCCCAAATGTTTAGAAACTGTTAATCTTGTCAAGATCTTCTAAAAATAATCACCAGAATTACCTTAGCAGGCCTTTGAGAAAATAAAAACAGATGCTGTGTTTGAAGCATAAAGGAAAATATGCTGTATTTAATTTGCACACAAGCCAGATATTCTGTTGTAAATTTTATTTTTATTTGTTTATTTATTTTTTGGTGGAACTGGGGATTGAACTCAGGCCCTTCTGCTTGCCAGGTTGGTGCTTACTCCATTGAGCCGTCTCCCGGCCCTATCCTATTGCAGATGTGATCGTTACCTAGGAGAACATGGCCCTTCTCGAGTTGCTGAGTTCCTCAGCATTTGCGACCATCTTACAAGCATAGATTCCTTTTTCCTGAACTTTTCAAGATCAGACGTAAGCATATTTTACTGAAGTCTTAATTTACTAAGTATGCTAATTAATAGCCATGTTGTGTCAAGGGGTGTTTGGTAAATTGAATATATGTATGGAACTCAGCTAGAGATCTTTTCCTAATAATGCTACTTACAGAGCTTGTTTATGTTGTAAGACAAATTTCTGCGAGTAAAATGTTTACTGGAGAAGTTCATGTTTCTCAAGTATCAGGTGTTGGCTCTTTAAGACACTAAAGCTCAGTAAAAATCATCCTTCAGTTCACTCTTCAGTTTCAAAACACTGAAATTATTATTCTAATCAGAAATTCCTCTCTATAACGGTATACATGAAATAGCGTTGCATTGGTTTTGAGCCTGTTCTTCAACTCCTTTGAAAGAATTAAATGATTTGGTGTTAGCTGTCATTCATTGCTATTGAAACAACATCTTTGTCATATAAAGTAGTGCTTAGAATTAGTTGGACCTCAGGTTCTTTGTACTAACTGCTCTCAAAAGACTTCTTTAGAATGTGTTGGAGCAAAATTCATCCACAGCAAAGGGTTGAAGAAAGCAATGTAATCTGAAGTATATATTCTTCTGTCAATGAATATGTATTATCTTTCTTGGAGTGTGGATATATCAAAGAGGAATATTTTAATAAGCTCAGTGAATAAATTTAATTGCTTGAGCCTGAAGTCCATTGAAATGAATAAATTTTACATTGTGTTTTTATTTAAGAAATTGACAGGTATGTTTTTCTATCTTCACTATTGAAAGAAGAAAGTTCTATGAGTTATTTCTCTTTCAAGGAGCCACTTAGATTCAACTCATGAGGGATGATGACCTCAAGCCATTGACATGACAATTGTTTGGCAATTAATGAGACATGCCAGTGACCTTGATCTTGTTCTCTTAGACATGTGTATATCATAATAAAATGTCATCCTCTCCTGTGACCCAGAGTTGTACAAACTGATTATAAACAGAAGTAGTTTGGTTCTTCTACATTTAAATTAAAATTCTGTTTTTTGTTTTCTAAATCCTGGAGGTGTAACAATCCAATTTGCACTCAGAAATTTTAATAGCATTAGAAACATTAAAACTTTCCATAGATTACTGCAGTAGAAGAGACAGTCACATCACATACAAAAAAGCATGTGTTCTGACATGGTAAGAGTTAGTTACTAGAATTAATGTCTAAGTCTTAAATTTTACAACACGATAGAAATTATTTATTTCTCCTAAGAAAGCACTACCTAGCTATTCTGCATTTATAGGACACCAAGCCCTAATGGATGCTATTTTCACCTAAGCAAAAAGGTTAAGTAAGGATCTGAAGGTGTTATGCACAATGTTGAAGGCCTTAGGTTACAGTCCTCGATTGTTCTTTGTTTGTGAGAAGGCAGTTGCTTTGGTCATGGAGTGTCAATGTTGTTTTATTTGCATCTCAAAAATGACCAATGATGATCAACATGTTTTCATGTATTTACTGTCCACTTTACTTCTTCTGAGGAGTTCCTGTTCATTTTGGTTTTAAGTCAGGCAGTATGCTAAGCAAAGTGATATTTTACTTGTCCAGGTAAATTTGAATAATTTTATCTTTCAATTCTGATTCTGAAGTATAGATAAATACTGGGGTATTTAAGGTAAAGGAATGATCAGAAATTAGCTGAGTATTTTTTCATGCAGAAAAAGTCAAGAACTCCTACACAGCTTGTGAAGGCTCTCATATATATATATAATTTCCCCCCATCTTAGTTGTACTTCATTTTTTGGTACAAAACAGTTTATTTTCATTTCCTTGGAAAATTTGAGTTTCTTACACTTGATATTAGTTGAAATTAGATAGAATTTAACTTAGGTTAAAATCTTCATACCAAGAATCTCTGATTGAATCTCATCACCAGCATCACTGTTGCGCGGGATCTACCTTAGTGGACTAGAGAAGTAGAGATTCAGCACCTTGGAGAGATCCCGGGCAAGCTGTGCCCTGATGGACAAATGTGTGCTCACCGTTGCCCTGGGGGATGAGGTTGTGAGATCTGCTTCATACATCTCAGTCATACACTCTTGCATTTGCAGTATTTATGTGAGGTATAATGCTTATACGCCTTTCCGGAGGGGTATAAAACCATTGAGAGTTATCAGTGGTATAAGAACTCTGTTTTACATTAATTTGTTTGTCCTCTGAGTTTCTTTCTTGATCTATACTAAATAAAAAAAACTACCATTGGTTTCCCCTGCTTATGTCCCTTGCCATTATAAAGTTCTTCCAAAGAAGATTTAAGCTAAGTTTTCTTACATCTTTTTATATACTTCCTCCTTATCTGTGGAGAGATCCTGGGGATTATTGCACTGTAGAACACTCCAGAAACACAGTAGGCTGCTCAGATTCCCAGGCTCAGTGACACAGAGGACACCCCCATAATTTCACTGATAAAGCAAAATAAATGAATCACATGTTATATTTTCCATGTACAATACACTCCTAGTAGACTAAATGTGACATGAGATAAATTATGAATGGGACACAAAATACCTGCCTTCAAGGAGCCAACTGAGATAATGTTCATCAGTAAATCAGATTAAAGTATGAGATAGGTTTTGTTCAAGTTTCAGGTCATCTTTTTGTGACTATATAGGAAAAATAAAAAAATATATCATTTTACATGGGCATAATTTAAAGTAGTTTATTAAGAGTTGTAGGATGGAAGAGAAACCACCTAAAAGTTAGATGAAGAAAACAAAAACAAAAAACAACAAAAAAGAAAGAAAACAGAGCATTGTGAATAGAAACATTGATACATTAAGATTCTTTTTTCCTTTTTTTTTTTTTTTTTTTTTTTTTTTGGTGGTACTGGGGATTGAACACAGGATCTTGTGCTTGCCAGGCAAGCACTTATTCTACCGAGCTATCTCCCCAGAAGGATTCTTCTTTAAAAAAATGATTTGCTTATCTTGTTCACTTTGGAGATAAATGTAAGGGGAAGTGTCGAGAATGACATGCAGCGGAGTTGTATTCCACTTCTAGAGCTAAAATCTTTCAATCATGTCGTTCTTAGGTAGAGAAGTTCAGCTTGAAAACAGTTGAACTTGAGTAAATCAGCAGCATATTTATCAAAAATGTTGTCTTCCCTTTGATACTAAGTAATAGTATTAGGTATACATTACAATATGGCTTGCTACCCACGTAAAGCAATGCAAGCTTATATGTCCAAGTTATGAATCATGGTTTACAAATGTGGAGGCCGTTATTACTGTGGTTGTGAAGCATTCTCTCACCTGTCATTTTTCCAACTCAAATTGACAACATGGTGAATGCTTTCTTTCATAGGTAATAAAGTGGGTCATCTGTATATTAGAGAGTATTTGAAGCCCTGCCAACAACAAATTGGAAAAAAAGCATGCCTGATGATACATTAGAAAATGTGCATTTTAATAGTGCTTTTAGGTCGTGTATTGTCAAGTTTGGATTTTAAAATACAATGCATTGAATATATCTTTCATTGAAATGTAATAATATATGCATCATCATTAGAAATATTACAAAGTCAAGTTTTATTTTATTTTATTTTGTTTTATTTAGTATAGGGTCTACGGGGTCTCACTACGTAGATTTGACTCATAGTGATTCTCCTCTTTTCATCCTCCCAAGCGCTGGGATTATAGGTGTGCACCACCATGCCCGGTCTCAATCGCTGTCTCAGTGTGCGCCGGGGGCAGGGCCAGCATGGCACTCCGGGGATCGAACCCGGCTGTTGTACTCTGCCTAAGCAGTCCAATTTTATTATAAAAGTCAAGTTTTATGTACTTAAGGGATGGATATGACTGGGGAAAGTTCCTCCAGAAGGTCATAAAAATGTAATTAAATGTGTCCTTTTAGTAAAAATAACATATCCCATGTGACTATTCAAACCTTGCTACTAAGAGGGTAAAAGGACCCCATTAATGTGACCAGTGGAACACATCTTGCCAAAGAGTAGGGGAGGAAAAGGTTCTGAGGCAGTTATTGTCAAATCGGAGGACTGTGTTTCTCTCTTATTTAAATAAGTTCAAGTTTAATCTATGTTCTGATAGTACATTCATTATCAATTCAAAGTGTAAGTATGAGTAATCAGTTGAAAAGATTTTATTTTAAAAATCGTATATTTAAAATTCCTTTTCTCCATTTTGATTCTTTGTAGCTGTAACCTTCTGTGCCTACAGTCCTTGTGTGTTTTGATTTCAGAGATACGATACTTATAAGTAACTTTTTCTGTGTCTCTGCATAATACTTTGTATAATTGCTATAGCAATGGACACGTCGTAGTTAATTATGTAATTGAATATGCACTTGGATACCATTGCCAGGCACGTATATGTATTCAACTATGTGCCAGGTATTATTCTAAGGGCTCCATGCAAACCGCTTCCCGCAGTAATCCTTAGGGATAGACAGTTTTCTACAGATGATGAAATTGAAGCACGAAGTGGCCAGAAGTTTGGTTGGTGGCAAAGCTAATGAGCAGCAGAGCAGAGATTCAAGCCCAGAGTCTGCTCTCTTTATTGCATTGCACGGCTTCTTCTAACAGGCACACCCCGGCCCTAAAGACACAGAGGGCTTAAATTAAGCTCACAGTCATTGGCTAGCAATCACTGAGAGCAGAGCTTTTAATTGGGGCAGGCAGGCTGCGGGAGAGAGGTATTCTTACAGGCAGATGAGAGATTCTAGGAACTCCAGGTGCATAAAGGTGGAAGCAAAGGATTGTAATGTAGAAGTGAGGTGAAGAGGAGGTTAGGAGGAAAGCAAGCAAGAAGGCTAACTCTGAGTACTGCCCATTTTACTTTTCTTGGTCTTATCCTTTCACTTCTTTTACTTTAAAGCAGTCTGCATTCACAGCATCCATGTTGCTGAAGAGAAGATGTTGCCTTCATGGAGAGAGTCCAAGGGCTTATTGTGGAAAAGAAGGCAGCTCATGAGAGAAGGGCCAGACAGTGTGGCCTTGAAGGTTCAGCTTCAAACCTTGACTCTGATGGGCATTTCCTACACAGCACTGGGGAGTCTCTCTCTCACCTGTAAAATTGGAGTAAACTAAACATTGCATATGCTGATTGTGAGGGCCAAGGAAAGTAATGTTTGTAACACACCAGAGGCTCGTTCTTTCCAGATAATAGACCTTGAAGAAGCTCAGAGACCTTGTTTTCAAAACTGTCTTGCTTATGCGCATCCAAGGATCCCCTGGGTTACCTAGGACAAGTGTGAGCAG
Source organism: Octodon degus (assembly GCF_000260255.1). Lineage (NCBI taxonomy): Eukaryota > Metazoa > Chordata > Mammalia > Rodentia > Octodontidae > Octodon > Octodon degus. Next base: position 4,162,890 of record NW_004524750.1, read on the forward strand.
GATAGTCTTAATGATGCTACGGCAGCTCCAATTAGAAGAGCGGCCCCTCTGTTTATAATTAGTAATCGTACGCACGTGAGTGATTGCGCTTCTCAAACTGCTTTGCTGCTTGAAGGGGGAGGACAGTCTGTCAGTAAGGCATCGCAGTGCTCTTCCCTGCTCCCTCCTTTCTACTGTGGACATTGCAAAGGCGTGGCTAATGGACTGCGCTGCAAATGTCAACCTAGTGGGGCCATAGGAAAGTGCAGTAAGGCGTTGCATTTATTGAAGTGACATAGACTATGCTATAGCTATCAGAAGTTCAGCCCAATAGCCCAAAGAACAACAAAAATATGAAAACTCTATGTTACTATCCAGATGAGGAGAAATCATTAGTGTAGATTGTTTTCGAAAGCTGCATCTTAAGCATGAATAAGATATTGCAGAGCTCCAGAGACCTTCTGCTTATGACCTCAAATGTAAGTGCCCCTCTCAGCTTTATGCAGCTGTTGATGATGCACACAGCAGTGTGCAGCAGAGCTCAGCTCAAACAACATGCTCTGCTTAGCTGGCTGTTCTGGTTTGCAAGGATATGCCTTTAAAAATCTCCCAGCATTTATTTTGTCCCCCAAAGAGAACTAAAATGAATTATTGTCATTAAAATCATTTTAGAAAATATCACACAATGCGTAATTGCACAAATTATACATTGATGTGTCCTACCCTCTAAATGACTAGAAGGGCATACAGAGGCGCCAGGCCTTCGCACCCATCAATCCCACTTATGAAGCTGGAGCCCCGTTACAGCAGCAGATCACGTGTGGAGGCCTTGGGATTTCATTGCCCCAGCATTTTCTGTGATATCAAAGCAGAAAAATAAATGAATGAAATATATATGCATGTGCATACTACAGGAGAAGCTTATCAGGTCACTACCAAAGTGATTTCTTCACTTAGTGTACTTTTCCTATACTTGAAACCTTTATCAGTAGATCTTCAATTAAAGTTGTGTATAAATGTAATCCAGTCATAAGAAATGCGTGTCAGATGTGTTTCATGAGTAAGCAAGAAAAATGGGCCTTTTGTTATTGTTAGAAATTTATCACAATTAATGCTGGAAATAGTGGTGCATGAATTGCTTAGAGTTGTTAACAAAGCACCAAAACCTTGATGGCTTAAAAAAAGTGTTTATTACTTCACGCTTCTCTACAGTAGAAATCTGAAATAAATCCTTAGCAGGACTTGCTGCCTCTGAGGCCCACCGGCGAAACTTCCCAGGCTGTTCCTACTCTTGTTGGCAGTCTGGAAATCTTTGGCTGTGGATGGCTCACTCTGAGCCTCCTTCACAACAGGGGTTGTTCTGGACTTCCCACCACTCTTCCTCGTCGCATGTCTTTTGCTGTATCTAAGGGAAGCGATTGCTTTGGACTAGGCTGTACACAAAAGACCTAATTCTAACTTCCTTGCTCCTGTGAAGAAGCTGTGTCCAATAAGGTCCATACTAAGATTTAGGACTTTGACACATATTTTTACAAGACACACTTTACCTTACAACAAGTAGCAAAAGAGACTATTTTGTAATCCTTTATATATCAGATACTATTTTTCTTAGTTGTTTGATGTTGCACTGCACATAAATACGTCATGATACACGTCACCAAGGTAACATTTTGTAGTGTTCTTGTTATAGGTTAGTGAGTGTATAATAGTGATATTATGGCTTAAAAATCTAGGGCCACCTCTGTTTAAAGGTTCACATGACAGAAAACTCATAGAAATCAAAACCAACATATTTTATAGTTTGATTTGATTTTATTTATTTTGGCAGAACCGGGGATTGAACTCAGGCTCTTGCACTTGCCAGGGAAGCACTTATTCCACTGAGCCATCTCCCCGGCCCCAACAATTTGATTTTATATGGAGGAAACTCAGTATAAGGAAATCTATACTTCTTCAAAAGTTATGTCATAAATAACTTTTATCTTTGAAAGATCCACTGATTTGCCAAAATGTAACAAGGAAATAATGAAAATGGAAATATAAAAATATATAAAACACATTTCTCCCAAACATTTTAGAAAAAGCTCTGTTATGTCAAAGCTGTGCACACCTTCAAACATGCTGATGTGTTACAGCTAGAGGCAGTGATGTAGCTCAACCTGCATTTCTCAAAAAAAGAACACCTATCCATGTGAACGCCTTGTCCCTACCATCCTGCTCCTGTCGAAGGCCCACACTGGGTGGCTCTCACACCTTCCTCCTGTCTGCTGGAGGCTATCACTGTCCTCTTTACCCCAGTGCAGGTGTGTCTTCAGCTCGGTGCACCTTTTGATTTTACATTCAATTTAAGAATAAGGCTATCGCCCTTTCTTCAAAAATAAACTCAAAAACCACATTATACAAGTATAGGAGACACTTTCAGATCCTTGTCTTGGCCCAAGAAGCCAATATTTGTAATCCCAAAGTTATGTTATTGGAATCCCATCAGATTGATTCCAATCTACCACTTTCAGTGCAACCCATGGTGAAAATAAAGACTCTAAATTATATTTTCAATCACTGGTGAGTCGAGGGGCTCTTAAGTCCAGCCATAAAGATGCCTTTCCTGAACCAAGAGAGCCACCCAGGGCCTCATCCGGTTTTAGTGGAGGAGTGGCTTGAAGAGAATTGAGAATTGTGGGAAGTAGGTGACTACTATGAGCTGAGCGAGGGGCTGTCCTACATTTACCTCTGCCATATGCAGAGAGGACATGCAGAGAGAGTAATCTGCACTATATACTATCTCTGGTGCTTCAGCTTTTTTTTTTAAATTTTATTTATTTATTTATGTATGTGTGTGTGTGTGTGTGTGTGTGGCCAGCTCAGCCCACCAGGGATGGGGCTGGCTGGCATGTGGTGCTGGGGGACCGAACTGTGGTCCCTATGCTTGGCTAAGCTCGTTCTAAGTAGGTGCTTTAGACCACTGAGCCATCTCACCAGCCCTGGTGCTTCAGCTTTGATGTAGTCTTTCAAGCCCCAGGAAGCCATAGCCTCTGTCTCGGGGCTCGATCCCAGCTTGCAATGCGGAGCATCAGCTCTTCTGTATTGTCTTGACCCGGCTCACATTAAAGAGCAGCAGGTGTAGGTTACCAGGAAACACGCACACCACCTTCAGAGACTATCACCAGCACCTCAGCTAGACCAATACACATTGCTTAAGGCCAACTGAAGAATAAACAGAAGTCCTGGCCAGCTCTGTACAGAACAATACGAGGAAGTAGGGTCAGGCTCAGTCAAAATGGAGACAGTCGCTCTTCTTTCAAGGAGGGCTGCTCAGGTGGTCCTCCACATACAAGAATCTAAACAATGCAAGATTTCATTAAAACTTTATCTTCTTTGAACAAAGTACAAAACATTTCCCTAGCAAATTCATTCTAAGACCTATAAAATTGAATGATACTCATAAGCAGAGGAAGTGAATGAATATTAAATTTTCAAGCCCTGTGAGAAAGAGACTACTGAGGTCATCCCAACTTAGATACATTGCATCATTAAATAGAATTACCAAATTTTCAGCAATTGCTAGAAATTTAAGTGCCTATTATATATGGCATATATATATATATATGCCTGTCAGATTATCAGAATCGTTTCATCTTATACTAGAGATCAACATTTGAATTTATTTATGACTTAGATTTAAAAAAAAAAATTATTGGGACAGTCGTGGGGCAGGAAGCTGCTGTTTAAAAGGTCAGCGGGCGCATCCTTCTCGCCTCAGCCCGGCTCGCCTTCGTCCAGCTCACCTCACTCTCGCCTCCACGCTGGCCTGGGCTGCCCGCCCCGCTGTGCTGTTCGGCTGCTGGGCCTGCGCCCCGCCTGCCCTCGGGATGCCCATCCGCCGCCGCTACAGCGAGGCGAGTGCCAGGATGACCCCGACTTTATCAAGACCTGGAGGGCCTGCGGCGCCAACATCACGGGGGACAAGCTGGCCGAGGCCCAGCGCCATGTGCGCGGCGTCCTGCGCATGGTCCAGCCCCGCAGCCGCGTGCTGCGCGGCTCCTTTCCACCCGGCGCGCCGACTGCGCCTCCCGGGAGGTCGTGGAGGGCTACAGCCCCTGAGTGTGGATGAAGTGAGGGCGCTGGCTTCGCTGATGACGGGCAGGTGTGCAGCGGTTGACGTACCGTTGGACGGGGCTAAAGCAGGTGTTAAAATCAACCCCAAGAGCTATTCAGACAATGAATTAGAAAAGATCACAAGAAGGTTCACCACGGAGCTGGCAAAGAAGGGTTGTACTGGCCCTGGCATTGGTGTGCCTGCCCTGGGCATGAGCCCCGGCGAGCGGAAGATGTCCCGGATCGCTGACACTTACGCCAGCGCCACGGCGCACTGTGAGATTAACACACACGCCTGTTACCAGGAAGCTGATCCGCGAAGCGGGCATCCGCGGGCGAAGCTCTGCAACTTGCCCAGCTGTTTTCCATGGAATTGAGAATTTCATCAACGAAGCTTCCTACATGAGCATTTTAGGAACAACACCTGGCTTTGGAGATAAAGTGTTGTTCAAGGCCTTGACAGTGCAGGCCTGCACACTATGAGATACTTACATCATTTTGGTGCTAAACGTGTTGGTGTTAGGAATCTGATGGGACTATATGTAATCCAGATCATACTGATCCAAAGGAACTGGAAGATTTCAAATTGTAGCATGGATCAGTTCTGGCATTCCCCAAGGCAAGAATATAGGAAGGAAGTATCTTAGAGGCTGACTGCGATATCCCCCTGCCAGTGAGAGGCAGTGGACCAAATCCAGTGCACCCAAAGTCAGCACCAAGGTCATCGCTGAAGGTGCCAATGGACCCGCCACTCCAGACGCGGGCAGGATCTTCCTGGAGAGGAGCGTCATGGTTATTCTCGATCTCTCTTTGAATGCTGGAGGAGTGACGGTGTCTCATTTGAATGGCTGAAGAATCTACACCACGTCAGCCATGGCCGATTGACCTTCAAATATGAAAGGGATTCTAACTACCACTTGCTCATGTCTGTTCAAGAAAGCTTGGAAAGAAAACTTGGGAAGCATGATGGAACAATTCCTATTGTCCCAACAGCAGAGTTCCAGGACAGGATATCGGGGGCATTGGAGAAAGATTTCGTTCACTTGGGCTTGGCCTACACAGTGGAGCGCTCTGCCAGGCAAGTCATGAGCACAGCCATGAAATAGAACCTGAGGGTGGCGGCCTGTGTCAGTGCCATTGAGAAGGTTTTCAAAGTGTACAATGAAGCTGATGTGACCGTCACATAGATACTGGTGGCCTGCTGCCTGGCCATCCCCTCCACCTGTACTTTCTGCAGCCCTCACAGTTTACATGTAACCGCAGCAATCTTTCCCATGACTCAGTAGATAATGGACCACTCTCAACCAGTCAGCCCAAATCAGCCCTTTAAGAAGAAGCAAGAGAAGGCTAGGGCATCATGCGCAAGATGTGCCAGGGAGCCACACAGACGTCCTGCCTTGAGCTACAAAGCCCCTCCTCCGGGCTGTGGCCTTGCTCCCAGATTCCAGTCTGTGCTGACCCAGAAGCAACTGTGAGCTAGCGCTCTAACACACCTAGGTAGTTATATGGCATCTTTAGAAGGTGGCATGGTCCTCAATTGAGTTACTGGTGTTTTACATCATCAACAACAAAAATAACTCAATTTCACAAGTTGCAAAGAAAAATAAAAGCTGTTCCTCCATGCATTTTATTCTTTTAGAGTAAAATACATATATGCTGCTGTAATAAATTGCCTTTAATCACTTAATAAGCCTAACCTTGACTCAAGTGGTAAATGCCTGTAAACATAATAAATGAAGAAAGCTGGTATTTTTATAACATATAGCAGTATCATTTATAGCTTATCAGTCGTGTGTTGTCCAGCAGGAACTACAAAACCCAGTGGAGGGTCGTCCTTATACCTGCAACCGTGGAGGCTATTTTTGTTAACCGTCAGGATTTCCTGACTATAATTATGACACATAGTCCAAAGAATGCAATAACTTCCTTATCATCACTCCCTTTCCTCCCCTTTGAAAGACCTGTTGTGTTGACTCATTGAAACACAGTGCAGGTAGAATGCCCCAGGAAAAACCACAGGGACCCTTGCTCGGAGCCTGTCTGGCTCCGAGCCCTTTGGGGCCTGGCTGGCCTTGCTCCACCCCATTCACCGCAGACTGGAGGACTGTTCGGGGAATTCTTTGGCCAAGGCCTTTTGAACTGTAGTGTCTTTTAATGGAGTACTAGATACTATTTATGTAAGGATGAGCACTTTTTTTTTTTTTTTTTTTTAACAATAATGCCCTTTCAGAAATTTCTAACTACTTCGTAACTGCATAACAACCTGGTGATAAAAAGTTATTAAAAAATCTACCTTTTCCAGAAAAAATTTTTATTTATTTATTTATTTATTTATGCACTACCAGGGATTGAATTCAGGGCCTTGCACTTGCCAGGCAGGTGCTTATTCTACTGAGCTATGTCCTTGGCCCTTGATTTAGATATTTTAAAAGTGCTTTGTAACCTATTGTGTAGAGAGAGCTTGTTGAGAGTTTGCAAGTTTATAACATTTGTGATGTGGAGTATAGTATCTGATATGGTTTGGCTATCTGAATAAAAATATCAGTCAGTATACGGCTCCATGGGCATCGTTTGCTGAGAAGGTATTCTTTGGATTTAGTTTTGCCTCCTAAAGCATCCCAAAGTGCTTTATGAAAACGGAGCGTGCAGTAGCTTGTTGAGCAGGGAGTTTGGGAGTCTGTAGAGAAGGTCGCATGGTGCAGAAGCCAAGAACTGACTCAGGGACACACGTCGCAGGCATGTCCCCTTCTTATGTGGTGGTGAAATTCAGTTGCTTCCCTGAACTTTCCGTTAATCATTTAACATGGGAAATTAAGAAGTTCTGAGTAAAATAAAAAGCAGGAAAAAAAAATTTTTTTAAAAAAAGCAGAATTGTTTTCCATTTATGCAGAAAAGTTTTTAAACAAGTTACATTTTTTGATTAATTACTGAAAGAAATTTTGGGTTGGGATTTTGACAACCTTCTTTGCAAGTGACAATAATATTTTTAATGATATTAGAGCCCTAAAAGATTATTTATAGCTATATTCCCTCCCCACATTATCTTTGTTGTTTTCCTTTTAAGTAAAATTTTGGTAAGTGATTATTTTCTGAGGTTTTGCTTTATGTCTACTAGTAAATATGTTATATGATTGTGGGAAGTAGCGGGTTCTGTTCCACAGTTTTCAGCAGCCACCATCCAGTAAATAAAAAACTATTAAAGACATGTTGAAATAGTTACTTGAGCAGAAGAACCTGATCACTTTACCATTTGCATACGTGACACGTCGTCGTATCTTACACGAGGAACTGTGGACAGTTTCAGAGGTGCTTTGTCTCAGAAGCTCTCCAGCAGGAGTCTGTAGCCTGGATGTGCTGAACTACACGGAAGCTGGCATGCATGGACTGCCTGTGAAATATCAAAGCTAGCATCCATTGACTGCACAATTTATGTTACATACTAGAATACACGTTCTTCAAAAATCCTGTCTCTATAGATTGAACAGCAATAGTGTCTAAAAGTGTGTTAAATGGAAGTATTACAGTTGAGCTACCCATTTTTTTTTTTTAAAATTTTATTTATTTATGTGTGTGTGTGTGGCCAGCTCAGCCCACCAGGGGGCAGGGCTGGCTGGCATGTGGTGCTGGGGATTGAACCGCGGTTCCTGTGCTTTGCCAAGCTTGTTCCAAGTAGGTGCCTTAGACCACTGAGCCATCTCACCAGCCCGAGCTACCCATTTTTTGTAGGTAACTTACAGCTTAAAGTCTGAACAGGCAGTCTGGCTCAGTGTTCATAGTCTGACTCAGTGATTTTTGCTTTTTGTGCTCTTAATGGTCTGGGTCAGCTCATTCTTTAATTTTGGAGGTTCTTGTTTTCAGTAAAAGCTTTAGCATCTTGCGTGGCTTGCACTCCGGAGGTGCCATCGAGTCCTTCTCACTTTGACAATCAGGTATGTCGGCAGACATTTCAGATGCCTCCTTGTGGTAACAGGAACACCAATATGACCTGAAGGATCTCAGCCACTACCTAACTAATCCATGGCCTGTTTTGTACGCACCATCTCTATATTTCTAATATCATGCCTATGAAATAGAAATGGTAAATAAAGTATCACCTAAGCTTTCATGTAACAATAACTCATAAATAGGGAAAATATAAACAAACTAAATGGTGAGATCTGAATTTTCTCTCCAAAGTCATGCATTCCAGTGTGAAAAAGCACAGCCCTTTGGAAGCTGCGGAAGTGCTGAGAACTGTGTCCCCTTGAGGAGGGCCCTGCCCGCTGCTGCGTAGAGCCGGTGTCTCCTGCCTGCCGTGAGCAAGCCCCGGCCGGGACGTGCACGAGCCCGCCTCACGCTGCTGTGAGCTTGCAGCCTGCACAACTGTGGCTAGCACCTTGCTGTTGCTGATAATTCCCAGTGTAAAATGCTTTGTTACAGCAGCCAGTGTGGATGCATACCCTACACCCCACGCACTCGCGGGTTTACAGCACTATGACTTAAAATTGAAGGTAGAGAATCTGGCCAACAGTGTGAGGCGACAGTGACATTGACCCCTTACATTTAATGATCACCTCTTAAAGGTTAGTGCTGTGGCTCCTTCCTAGAAACTCCTTAGCACCCTGAGAGTGCCGCTCTTACTTCCTGTCAGTATGATTACTTGGGGAAAGCTAACTTTTAAATAGCTACTAAAAATATATATGAAATGTTTCTGTAGGCTTTAGAAAGTTAATCTTTTGTTAGCTGCCCAGGACTGAGAGACAGAGACTAACTTTGGTCGTCCTTTCGTTACCTGCTGTGATTTCACTTCAGAACTGAATGAAACAACAAATGTGGCTGAATAGTTAGCATGCTTTTCCCTTCTGGGAAACCATCCCATTAAGGAAGTGTGAAAGGGAGCCCTGGAGGACTCTGTTTCTTCTGTCCTCTTGCTGGTGGCCATTTCAGGAACATGCGGTGTGTTTCAGTTTCTGAGAGCCCCTGCCACGGGCAGTCCTGCACACAGCCCACAACCAGACCAAGCCAATTTAACATTTCTTCCATGAAGTCTTCTCACCGATAGGGCAGCAGTAGTAGCTGCCAAGGAAACTAAGGTAGGTTGTAGGTCTACTTAACTCTCTTCTGAATCTTGGGTCATTAAGTGGTGGCACGCTGGGCGGGGCCCTGGCTCACTCCTTGCTCTGCTGACTTGACACAAGTGTGAGCTGGTCACCGCACCCGACACTGTCAGGCAAGAGAGTGCCTGCAATAAAAGTACACCTCAAGTCGTAATCCAGAAGCAGATGCAACTGCTGCGTTTATGAAGTAAATGCTGCCTTCACGAGGTAATGTAAAGAAATTGTCGCAGAAGTAAACTTAGAAGTATCGGGGTTCAATATTGATAGAATCAACTTATATGGCATGGATCAGAGATCACTTGATTGCCAAGTTGAGCTTTGAGTCTGGATTTGAGATAATTTATAGGAACAGCAAGAGGAGGAGAAGGTGAAAGAGGACAGAAGACCAGAAGAGGAGAACTAAGAAGTAGGTGAGGAGGAGAGGAAAGGAAGAAGGAAGAGAGAGATGGAGGGAAAATTGAGTTCGTCCAAGTGGACAGAGATCTGTTTTCTCAGAAGGTACAAGCTAAAGGCATAAAAATGAGCTAAAGGAAAATCAGCGTATGCCTCTAATAGCGTATCAGAGCACATCTAGACTGCTGAGTAATAATTAAAGTAGGGTTTTAAACTGTGATCTGTAGACCTACCGACCAAGAATTAATCGAAACCGTGTTATGAAAGCACCTGTGCTTCCAGAGCCTTCCAGGTATTCCTCTGATAGTCCTGGTGTAGAATCCCAAGATGGATTGAGGAAGGAAGAGGCTCAGCTGGAAGGAAGCTGGGCTGGCTGGGTGGGGCCCCTGGGTGCACAAGTGCAGCCTAAGTGCTTGTTGGTACGACCTCTGGACCACAGGATCAGAGATGGGGGTGGGGGGATGGAAAGAAGGGTGGATCTGTGAGGCTTGGAATGAACAGCTTTTCCGGAATCTATTCGACACCTGCTGGGTCACTTATGAAACTGATTTGATGAGGTTGATGAGCAAATTGTTATCTAATTATATTTTCACGTAAGACTCTGAAGAAGGTTTTCAGCCATAACAGTAACTATGAAGAGCTTGTTTTTCAAAAAGAAATCCTAGGCTTCTGCTGGTAAGCCATATTACCCGAATTGCACATTAAAGTTGATGTAAATGGGGAATTATGCATAGATAATACATTGCATTTTTGGCTGTTTCCCTTGCATCTCTTTAAATATACTTCATTTAGGAACACTGAGGTAGATGAGATTCCTTCCTCACATTTCTTTGCTGCTGTTCAGGGAGAGTAAATTATGCTGTGATAAAAAAATAAGTAATTGCTCCTTGTGTTAAATTGATTTTTTTATAGAAATTACAATGCAGATTTGATTAAAGGAAGATAGTGCATTACCTATGGTTGATTCATAAGACACATTATGGTATGACGGAGTGCCACCCAGCACGGAAATTATGCCCTCATTTTCCTTGAATGTGTTGAGTGGGAGATATTTAGAATTCTTTATGACTTATAAACACTGCAGAATGTTTTCCCCCCATCTAAAGCAGTATGATAGGGGCATCTATTTTATAGCCATAACATGCCCTGACTGTTAAATTGTGGAAGATTTTTGAGGAATAAATAGCTAGTGGTGTATTTTAAATAAGAAAGAAGGTACAAATTTGATGCTGACAAATGATGTACCTTGAATCAAGGTCAGTCTGGAATTTTGCTAGATAGGTCCTGTTTGAGTCAGATACAGCACAGAACTCTGGGAAAATCTCTGATAGATAAAGGCGTTTGATTCTCACTCTTCCGCTCCATGTTTCACAGCCTGGATAGTATTGATATTTTGGGCTGCTTAATGCTTTGCTGTGTTGTCTGTCCTGTGAACTCTAGGATGCTGTGCAGCGTCTCTGCCTCTAAGCTGTTAAGGTGCCAGAAGCAAATCCACGGAAACGTGTCCCAAGTCCCTGAGGAGGCAGCACTGCTCCTGAGTGAGAACGGTGGCTCCGTCTCAGTGGGAGAAAAGCCAAGCTTTCTACTGCTTAAAACGACAGCAGCACATTTGGCGGATAACTCCTCTGCTCAGATTCATGGCCCTGTTGAAGTTCCTTACTTTTTAACAGATTTTTCTTTCTCTCTAGACCAGAAGTGCCAGGAATTTAGGTTTCTTCCTCCCATTTGATAGCTACCTTCCTGCTGTAGGAATCGACTGCAGATCTGTTCACAAAAACCTCCGCCCGAGCGAGATGTGGGGAAATTTTTCATCAGCCACTTCATTTCTTTAAAAGAATACATCCTTTTATATTTGAGGTCTTTTTATGATGTCAGTGGTGATACAGTCAAGCTAGAAACGAGGGCGTGTCTTGAAGGTTTTCAGAATCTTAGGCCTTGTGGATTGGAGTTCCTTGGTGAGCCACTCTCCTACTGGTTTGGGCTTCAGCCAGAGGTGAGGCACATGCAGCCCAGGCCCCTTCTCCACCCTTGAGAAGGCCTGGCGGCGGTGGGCTCCAGGCCAGTGCCTGTCCCCGTGGAGCGTGCGGTTGTCACAGCAGAGGGTGAGCGGCCTCTGCCCAGGGGACAGCAATGCATTGTCCATGCCCGCCTACCCAAGAGGCTCTTTTGTGACACTTCTGTTGCATCCGGTTCTCATTTCTCTGGGAATTTCCACCCAGCTGACTGTTGTGCAGTCTTCCTCGGACCACTAACTGTCATGGGTTCTCATCAAGGGTTGCTGCTAAGGAGCCGTCTTCACCACAGCCCTTTCATTAGGACTAGACGTGAAATTTGTAAGGAATGGTGAGCTTCCCTAGACACGTGTCTTACCGACCTCACAGACTGAGTCTTCCTCCTCTGGCTTGCACCGGCTGGGAGGGCTGACGCCAGTGTTTAGAAGCCCTCCCACGCAGAGAGCGCTCTGTGTAGCGCAGGCTCGCGATCCGTGTGGGGCGTGTGCTGGCGGGCTCCAGGGCCAGGCGTCGCGTAGGGCGGCGCAGACTCGCACGTGCGCTCAGACTTACTTTGTTGGCACAAGTCACTTAAAGTTGTCCCATTTCAAAGGTAAAGAATCCAACTTTTTAGAGTTGTTGAGAAACTCAAAATGTCTTTCTAAAGTACACAATGTTTTCGGGGCCGGGGAGATGGCTCAGTGGAATAAGTGCTTCCCTGGCAAGTGCAAGGACCTGAGTTCAATTCCCGGTTCCAGCAAAAAAAGTACACAATATTTTCATGAAATGAGATTCCTTTATGTTTTCTCAATTCACTTGTAATCAGTTTTGAGCCTTTCATTCTGTTGAAAGGCTGCCTCAAATAACTAAAGATTTTTTGTCTATTTTCTAATTTATAATATTTCAGAAAATTTATTTCTTATGCATGTCTGAATATTCTCTCTTTATATTCTCAACTATGACCGGTATCATCTTTTTCCATTTTTGTGTTATAGGAGATACAAATTCATTTGTTATACTGACAAAAATCTCAGAAACCAGACCACAGTCATATACTAATAGCAGATACATATTTAAAAACTCATTTATTCCTTTAAATATACAGTAATAAATCTACATGGTATGAGGCACTGGAGACAAAGTTATGATTAGGATAGGCAGGATCTCTGTATAACAGACTTAGAATCTTACAAATAAAATAAATGGTGGAACAAAAGCCAATGAAGCAGTTTGTTATTTTCTGTCACTCAGTTAATGATCACATTTAAGATTGTACTTTAGGGCTGGAGAGATGGCTCAGTGGTCTAAAGCACCTACTTGAAACGAGCTTAGCAAAGCACAGGGACCGCGGTTCGATCCCCAGCACCACATGCCAGCCAGACCCGCCCCCTGGTGGGCTGAGCTGGCCACACACACACACAATAAATAAATGTAATAAATAAAAATAAATAAATATTTAAAAATAAATAAATAAATAAATTTAAAAAAAAGATTGTACTTTACATTACTTTCCATACTTCTAAAATTCTGCTTTCTCATACATAATTCTAGATTTACATAAATGCCCAGAGATTATAGCTTGCATGAAGCCACAAAGCTAATTAGTTATGGAGACCTTGGTTAATGTTGTTTTAGTATATTTTGTTTCAAGTGGGATTTGAATTTATTTATTTGTTCTGAAGTTCTTTTGTTCCTTTCCCCTGTATTGCCTTCTGCGCTGCCACCTAATGATTCATAATGCCAGCTCATATTTCAGTTATGACAGGACTGCATTTCTAGAGGACATTTTTTAAACCTCTGTGAAAAATAAACAACACAGAAATGTATATTTCTTTGTGCTTCTGAATGACAAAGGAGACCCAGGTCTTTCTCTTTCAATTAATTCAAACAGATAAAGACCTGTAGAAATTGAAAGTTGGAATAAAGGCTTTGAACCTTTAAGCAAACAATATTCTTTAACAAAGTTCTTAATTTTAAAATAACTTCTAGATTTCTACATTCAAGGGAGTATAATTGGAGCTATACAAGCTGAATACACTGTGGAGAAAAACTTTTTTCAGTGAAATCTCTGAGTGGATTCAACCCATTGAGCAATACTTGTCAGCAAAAAGTCTCCCGTGGCCTCTAGTGAGTGTGTGTTTTGCACACCTAGAAATGCCCGCTGCGCCTGATCTAGAGGGGGAGGCCCAGAGTGCGAGCAGGATGGGGCCAGGCGCCTCCCAGAAGGCCAGGAAGGCAGATGCGTGTTCCGGGGATGGGGGAGCTGTTCTCCCATGTGTGGAGACCTGGAGATCCGCTATTAGGTGAAGCTCAGCACTTGCATTGTCTTCTTTTTTGGTAGCAAGCACTTTGGAATCAATTCCAGCATTTTGACTGTCTCTGTCCCACAGGGGAGTGTTTCCTTTTCCAGTTCCATCTTTAGTAAAGCAGTTGCATTCACACTGAACTCTAGAGTTGACTCTCCCAAGCTTTTGCTCTTGGTTCCATGCACTATTAGTAACTTTCTTACTTTTGACTGTTTTTAACCCATTTACTACTGAAGTGAGCAATCATGTAAATCCTGGTTCAGTTTTCCCTTTTTTCTGTTTTTATATATTTGAGGAAAACATACCAAAAAGGCAAAACCTCAGAAGTCAGTTACCAGTATTTATTTTACAGTGTTTCCCTCCAAAGAACAAACAACTTTTCCTAATGGATAGCAGAGTAGAAAAACTGGAAATAGTATCTCTCTAATGACTTCGGCTTTGTTTTTATTCATGCAGTGGGAAATGAGTAGATAGAAATTGGGTTTTATGAATCCAAAATCTAGAGGGCAACTGGGGAGATAGCTCAGCAGTCTAAGCACCTGCCTGGCAAGCACAAGGGCCCAGGTTCAATCCCTGGTACTACATGCTGTACTGGTCCTGGAACCCTCTCTGCTGGCCCCTGAAACTGGGCATGGTGGTGCATGCCTGTGATCCCAGAGCTGGGGAGGCTGAGATAGGAGCCTCATCACTATGAGTCTGAGTTGCAGAGCAAGACCAAATAAGTAAATAAATAAAAAATCTAGACCACAGGGAGCCTGGGGGAAAGGAAGCCCATGTGATGGAAACAGACGACCAGGTCTGCGAGTCCTCAAGCACTTCCAGCTCCAGGTGTTGCCACATGTCTTTGGGGCAAGTTAAATTGTCCAGGGAGGATGGACAGTGGCTTAGGGAAGGAACACAGGAATCCAGGGAGGCCGACCTTATGGCCAAGCAGCTGAGGCTCCTGGAGCTGACACTGCCCTAGCGGCACACCCGGGGTGCCCACGCCCGCAGCGCCCACATAGAGTGCTGTGCAGAATAAAGGCGGGTCCTGCTTGGGTGCTAAGGATAAGAGTCACCATTCCGCTCAAGGGACGGAATGGCGGAGCCCTAAGACGTCAGGGGTTCCAGACTAAGGGCAGGCGGAATTTACTCTTCCAAAATGACCTCCATTTCATTGTGCTCAGGTACACAATTGATTTCCAAGATTTTTCTGTAACTGGATTTCTCAGGTAAATGCTACCTTTTCTGGTTGAATTTTCTTATGTATTTTTCCCATTAGAAAGCAATTGCTTCTGTTATTTGAATGGGCCCGCCTGGCTTCATTGCTGAGGTGTCTGCTGTCCACAAGATACCTTGGCCTTCTTCTCACCAGACTCCAGGTTAACGTGTGTGTTCAGGTGTGTGCACAGTTCCGTTCGTGAACACTGCCGCCCACTGCCGCACAAAGGCGCTGCCGTTAATCTCAGTTTTATTTCAACTTTGGGATTATGTATGTTAGAGCATTCTCTTCTACTATAGCATAAAGCGACACTTTAATTTCATTGTCACAAGACGAAAGGTGCAGCGTTAGTTATAGTTGTGGCTGCCCTGAGCCAAGACTGAATGCAGCTGGAATCTATTTAGACTTGCCTTGTGCCTGAAAGATGAGGCGTCAGTGAGTCTGTTGAGCCGCATCATTTCCTGGCTGCATTTAATAGAAGGAAGGACCTCTTGGACGTCACAGGTGCGTTAGATTTGCCCTCTTTCTTCTTTCCAGTATGTGGAGGACCTTGCCACCCTGAATCAGGTTTTGGGTACAAGCAACCATTTATAACTAAAACCTTCAGCTACTCTGGAGAGCAATGAATCATTTTTTAAAAATGTCTTTCCCTAACGGACATCCTTTACGTTGTTACCACGTCCTGGCGTTCACCCTCATCCCTCCCAGCCCACATTTGCATCGCCGTTCCCGGTCCTCCACACAGCTCCATCTCTGTATCACCTGTCAGGAGCCAGAGGCAGTGCCTTGTTCAGAAGCCTCCTGTGCCCTCAGTTGTACCATAGTAGGTACCACGGTGCTTCCATGCTAGCTGCCGCGTGACCTTTGCTTTCTAAAGCTTCCTCTGGGTGGATCTGTGGCTGTGGTGGATGGTGGCAGCTCACCAACAGTGGGCTGTGTACATTTGTATCTTACAGGCAACCTTTGTGCTGATCTGAAGAGCCACTTCCCAGAAGGCTCATTCTTCTTCCCCTCTGTTGTTTCTGTCCTTCTCCCTCTCTCCCTCACCCTCCTGCCTGCCCTCCCCTCCTCCTGCCCTCCCCATTTGCATCCCTCCATACACTTTGATACTTTTAAGTCAGAGACAAGAGCCAGGGATGTTTGGAATACAGACTGGCGGACCTTGGGCCCACCTGCTAGCATTAAGCTCTATTATAAATAAGCAAGTTTTCTATGGAACTGTTATGTGCTGCTGAGGCACTGTCAACGGAGAGCTTTTGGCAAAGCCCTGTAAGACTGAGGAAGAAGATGGTGTAGATAAGATAGAATCGATAGTGACTTGCTCATATTTTGGAGCACAGAACATCTTAAGTTGCTGATCTGTATAAAACCACCGCAGATGACCCCATGGAAGTTTCATAATGCTTGTGTCACTTAATTTTTATGGCATGCTGAGAAGTGTCAAGATCTCTGTTTTCCAGTGAGAGCCGGGGTTTGTGGGCTGAAAGCCATTCAGACAGAGCAGGTCACAGGCACTGAAGGCAGTCCTCAACCCTCCGCTGCACGGTGACCTTGCTCGGGGGAAGAAGCTGTACTACATTTCTTGGCATTTCGGGGTTGTTAGAAAGCCTTGCATTTTTAAAAAAGGATATTTTCTTTCTCTTTTTCCAAATTAGTGATCAGGGAGAAAATTGTTCTGCTTTAACTTACTTGATAAATTGAGCTAGATGTTTTTCTAGGTTTTGTTAGTTTGGTTGGTTTTGCCAGAAAGCCCTGGACAGAGTGACACTTGGCCTAGCCGAGCTGTGGCCCACTTTTGAGAGAGTCACGTCTCTGACCAGAGCCTTCGTGGCTCTCCAGTGGTGGAAGAGCGGCCTTTCTCTTGGCATCTCTTTCAGCAGGACAACCACCCTCACTTATTGTCTGCAGATGTTTCCCAGTAGCAAGGGTACAATGTTGGCACAGTGCTCCGCCCACAGCTGCCCTGCTGTCCTGCTCAGGGGGCTTGCCTGCTCAGGGCCCCCCCTGGTCAAGAGGCCACTGACACCTTTAATTAAAAGTGCATGCAGGGAAGCAAATGACATCTCCATCTGTCACGTGGTTCCAGCTCGGTGTCCTGTTTCTCTGCTGTGCCTTTCAGCAGACTGACTTAGCTAATTTGAGGGAAGTATGGTTTACCCATTTATAATTCTTATGCAGACATTAATCATTGTAATTAAAATATGATAGCATCTGGATGTGGAAAGCACAGGTGGGACACATTAGTGTAGAAAGTGAAAATGGGAAGCTGCCTCACAGCTTACACACACACACACACACACACACACACACACACACACAGACGGTCGTGTATCTCAGCTCAAAGCTGGAAGCGTTTTCAAGCAGGAGGAACAATCCACTTGCTGGTTCTTCTCCAAGAATTGTCTACATCCTATAATCTTGTCTGCAGCTGGATGGCTGACAAGGGCGTGGAGGTAAAGGAAGGATCATTACTTTCATTCCTCCCGTTTATAAAATTTTGTCCCAAAACACAGGCTCTGCCTTGGCAAGTGCTGAACAAAACTTTTTCTTTCCTCACAGTGGGCCAGCACCAAGAGAGTGGATAGAGCATGTTGCCGCTTGACATTGAAACTGGGCTACGGGGCTCGGGGAGATGGCTCAGTGGAATAAGCGCTTCCCTGGCAAGCGCAAGGGCCTGAGTTCAATCCCCGGGTCCGCAAAAAAAAGAAAGAAAGAAAGAAAGAAAGAAAGAAAGAAAGAAAGAAAGAAAGAAACTGGGCTAGTCTGTTACAGAGGTGAATAAAGACAGATGTGTGTGACGTCATTTTAAAAAGAGCACCTTTTACGTTCAGTAACGGCATCTGCCACACCCCCCGTGCTCCCGCAGTACAACGTGGGCTCCTGAACCCCTCCCGTCTTCTGTGCCTCTCGCAGCTGAGGTGCTCGTCCTGAAAGCTCGTAGCACATCCCAGGACCGCCTGACGGCGAGCGCGGACGGCGCGGCCCTGCTCCTGAGGCTCTTCTTTCCATGCACCTCCTCTGACAGTTTCAGAGTGCAAGAGTGTGGTGATTTATTTCTGAAATGTCTCCCAAACTCCCGTGTGTTCACGGAGAGGCCTTTTTGGGAGGCGATCGGAGCAGTGAGACTGCATGGATCTTCATTTGGTGGCATTGTTGGGACATAATTGGAAATCAAGAGATGAAGACTTGTTCAAGAGAGTGGTGATAGGAGTGGGACCTTGGGGTGTTTCACCCTTCCCCTGGCACCTTCACCTCCTCTCTTCCTCCCCTTCCTCCCTCTCCCCACCCTCCCAACATCCCACCTCCCTCTCCCTCTTTCCCCTCCTCCTTCCTCTTCCCCTTCCTCCCCTTGCACCCTTTCCTCCTCCTCCCTCCCCATTCCTCCTCCTCCACCTTCTCTCCCTTCCTCCCCTCCTCCCTCTCCCTCTTTTTCCCTCCTTCCTTCCTTCACACACTTGTGCCATGACATTGCTGCCTGGGACCCAGCTGATCATGGACTGAAATCTCTGAAACCTTGAGCCCAACACCCTTCTCCCATCTGTTGTTTGTCAAGCCTTTTGTCACAGTGAGAGAGAGCAGACTTTCGCACAGTGAAAGGCTAGAAGCAGAGTGGGAGAGTGGGGAAAGGCTGGCACTCCGCACTGGGGGGAGGGCTACACGGGGTGGGCTCTAGCAAGGGAAGCAGAGAGTAGAGCCTGGAGATTAGTGTGTCTGAGGGGTCCCAGCTCTGCAGGGGGCGTCAGCCAGGCAAGTCGCTGTCCTTGTCCGAGCCTTCTCACATGGAATCTCATGGTCCTCTGCTCTCCTCCTGCTGGCTGCAGGCCCTGGGTACCCGCCCGTTGGCCTGTCTGCCTCAGGCCTTCCGCTCATGTGACTTTGTTTGCCTCATCTGTTTCTTTCTCTCTACAGGTTTTCCAGATTTCCCTTTTTGAAGCTTACGCTTTCACCGCTGAGGCTGCCATAGCAAGTACTATTGACTGGATCCTCTAAATAACAGACTTACATTCTGCCGTTATAGAGACCGGAAGTCCAGGAAGAGGAGCCCTGGAG
The DNA here is from genome assembly GCF_000260255.1 of Octodon degus. Taxonomy (NCBI): domain Eukaryota; kingdom Metazoa; phylum Chordata; class Mammalia; order Rodentia; family Octodontidae; genus Octodon; species Octodon degus. Next base: position 4,182,001 of record NW_004524750.1, read on the forward strand.
ATGTCCACTGCCTCAGTGTGTCTTTCCTCTGTGTGCCTGCAGGGAAAGCCATGTCAGTGTCTGCCGCCCACCTTTTTTTACTAAGGACACTGCATCGTTTAACTTCAGTTACTACCCTAAGGGCCGCTCACCAAGTGCAGTGACGCTGGGAGTCAGCGCTTCAACGTATTAATTTCAGGAGGACCCAGTTGTGTCCTTGCTCCCCTGCCAGGGCTACCCCTTCCGTGCTCCTTGGTGAGAGGATCTCCATTTCCACAGTCGTCCCATCTCTAGGCCGTCTGACTGTTGCTGTAGCCTTCCCTTAGCTCTTACCACATCTGTCAGACCCTTTTTCATCTGCTTCTTCCTTTGTGACTTGCCAGTGCCTCTAATCCCATCCCATCCTTGACAAACCAGCCTCAAGAGTAAGAAGACTATGTCATACTCAGCTCTAAGGCTTTTGGGCACTTCACTCCATGTAGCTTACATTTTAATTGTTTCATGTGTGTGTATTGTCTTTTGTGACCTTGTCCTGCTGCAAGCTTTGGTCTTGCAAGTTGGTGTGCTTGCGTGCACTGACTGCCTTTCCGTGCTTTCCTCTGCTGTGTGGTTGGTGCACCTTCTCCTCCAAGATCACACCTACATGGGAGTTGTTTCCAGCACATATTCCATGTGTGTTTCCAGAGTATACTCTAGCAGTCAGCTCTTGGCATTAGGAAGAAACACCTGCAACTTAAACCAGGAGAGATTTAGTCTGCCTTTCAGTTTTAGAGGGCTCAGTCCATGGTCAGTGCCACAGCATGGTGGAAGGGCGTGGTGGGAAAGCTGCTCAATGCATGGCAGCCAGGAAGGAGGAGGCAGAAAAGAGAGGGGAAGGGAGGGGAAGGGAAGGAGAAGGCAGGAAGGGGAGCTGAGGACAAGAATGCGCCCTGCGAGTGACAGCCCAGGGATCCCCACTTCACAGCAGATCCAGTGGTGGATTCATCCAGACCTGCATCTGCTGGCATACGCGGCACCCTGGGATCAGCGTTCCTCAAGCCCCAGAGGCACCGTGTGGGCCGTTGTAGGTCTAAGCCATAACTTGCCTTCTTCGAGCGGCCTTGGTCCTAAAGACATAGTGAACCTCCTCTTGGCCCCCAGAGGACCTCGTGTATGTTGCTTGGGCCGACACAGTGAAAACACTTGCTCTTTACCTGAGTCTGCCTGAAATGTGAGGAAAAGTGAGGTGCGTTTCTGGCTTCTTCCACATCTCTTCTGCCCAGCACGGTGCCAGCCATAGTGCCCGTTTCTGGCTTCTTCCACATCTCTTCTGCCCAACACGGTGCCAGCCATAGAGCCATGGCTGCGTCATGTGTATGCCTTAGGCACACAGCCTTAGCGCCGCACAGACGTCACTGACCACAGGCTTGCGGAGTCTGGTGGCTCCGTACCAGGGTGCCAGGCCTAGCGCTGTAAGGCTTTAAGTATCTGTCACTTAACACTTGAGGAAAGCAGAGGGTATTCTTTATGAGTCCGAGTATCGGGTGGAGAATGAGCAACAGACGTTCACACCCCTTTCTGCCTGGATGAGTGGGTGAAAGGGTAGCGGATCTATCGGCCGGCTGTGATAGCTGCCTTAGCCCTGGGGACAAGGGAAGAGGACAAACATGAGAAGGAGCGGGAGTGCGTCGGGGCAGGGTTCCTGCAGTTTTTCTCACGTGCGGAAAGGTAGGACCACGTTCATAGGGGAAGGACGTTGAATCGCAATGCCCGCTACGGAGTGATTTTCACAGCCTGCGTTCTGAGCAGAAGTCCGTGGAGTAAGGCGCAGAGCTGGAAAGCCAGCGGGTGCATTCACCTCGCTCACTGTTGGCCTTGTGGAGTGCTCCTGCACCTGCAGCTTGTCTGCAGCATTCAAGGGATGATGGTGTTGAAGCCAGAAACCAGCAACAACGTGCTTGATGGTTTTGGTTTATTCCCCAAGGATATGGACTTAGCTGAGGATGAAGCTGAATAAAGTCAAAGAGCAAGACCTTAAGAAAACCCAGATATGAGCCAAAATTAGCAGAGGGATCCCTGTGCACCCGCGACTGTCCACGACATGCACAACTTAACAGAATCCCCGGCTGGCCGACAACCAGATGAGGTCCTCTTTTGGGGATGCGTGGCTTGACGGGCGGCTTATCTTTTTTTCAGTAGTTTTGCTGCAGGCTTTCAGGACGCTATTGGCTGGCAGCCACATCAGCAGAGGCACAGTAAGTGCGCGGGAGCAGCCATGCGCTCGCGCACTGTAGCAGTGCAAGGAAGAAGCCCGGATGGTGGCTGTGGGAACAAAGAAAGCCCTCAAGCGGGTGCGTTGACGTTTAGTGGGGGATTGTGCACATCACTAAAAATGTGCTTAAGGGCTGGCCAAATAGCTCAGCGGATTAAAGCACCTGTGAGCAGGCGCAGGGGGAAGGGGTTCGAGCCAGCCCCGCCCCCGGTGTGCCCTGAGACGGCAGTTGAGACTGGGCATGGTGGCACGCCTCTGTGATCCTAGCTCTTGGGAGGCTGTAAAGAGGCGGGTTGCTGTGAGTCGATGTAGTAGTGAGACTCTGAACACCCTGCAGACCCTTCCGTAAAATACAGGAAAACAAAAAACTAAACGTGCTTAATGAACAGGCTTTGAATTTTTGGCTAAATTGATGCTCAAACAGCAACTGAAGTAAAGGCAAATAAAGTATCTTAACATAATGAACAGGAAAATACTGCAACTTCCTCAACACCAAAAAGAACATGCATAAAGCCAGGACAACCCGCTGATGGTGGGATGAAAGTAAGCGCTGCACTTCTGGAGGTGATTTTAAAGAGCCAAATCATCAGAATTCTAGAACTAAGTAATCAGAGTTTACATAATCAATCTAAAAGGCTGGTTGTCCTTTTGTTTGTAGAAAAATAAAAACAACCCGGACATGTAACAGTAATCTGCATAACAGTTCACTAAAGAAAACTGAAAATTATGAATTAAATATTGTAACAGTACCTTTAAGGCCATGATAAGATATTCAGATGTAAGTGGAAAAGTGTATCACAAAGAAATCTTTATAGAATACTATCTTTCTCGACTTCCACAAAGAAATCTTTATAGAATACTATCTTTCTCGACTTC
>NW_004524750.1:4185206-4195168 GCF_000260255.1 Octodon degus
CACAAAGAAATCTTTATAGAATACTATCTTTCTCGACTTCCACAAAGAAATCTTTATAGAATACTATCTTTCTCGACTTCATATTTCTAAAAACATAAAACATTTTTTCTCTCCCCTCCTTCCCTCCCTCCCCTTTGCTCCGCTCCCTTCCCTTCCTCTCTCCTCTCTGCCTTACTGGGCAAACCAGAGGCTCCTGATGTGTTAAGCACGTGCTTTCCTTTTTTTTTTTTTTTTTTTTTTGAGTCTAGAGGGTTTGACATGCTATCTGCTATTGTAAGAGGAACTGCTTTCCGTGTAAGTGTCAGGACAGACCCGAGACGTCCCGCAGTCTGATGTGCACGGAGCTAGGGCTCTGGGGACATGGTGGGCCCTTGTGCCCGGGTTCCTTGTACACTAACCCTTTGATGAGACCCGGACGCGCGGCGCAGTGCGGGCAGCCGAGGGGCGGGGCCTCGGCGGAGGGCGGGGTGACCTGAGCGGTGCCCTGGCCGCGCCCTTCCTCCCTGGGGCCCCCTCCTGGCGGTGCTTCCCGTGGGTGCGGGGCCCCTTGGTCCTGCCTTCCTGTCGGGGAGGCAGCCCCCAGGAGCTGGAAGCCCGACCCCGGGACCCACACATAGACGCCCCTTCTTTGTACTCTCAGGTGCTGCCTCGCAGCGGGGAAGGGGTGCCCTGCGCAGTGGCCTGTGTGGCTTTGTACGCTCGGCACTCACTGTACACCCGCGCCCGCTCGGGGCAGGCCAGCGCGGCGTGCACGCCTGTGTCCGCACCGGTGCACCCCTCTTCGTGCTGGGAGCCTGCAGCTGCTCTGTGCTCTCTACGAGTCTCCCAGGTTTCTGTGCACTGCAGCCGCCTATCCCGTGGACACGTTTTCTCCGGGGTCACCACCTTTTAGTCGTAGCTTCCAACCTTTCTTCATCCCCGTGCTGCAAACGTTGTTCTTAAAATGGGGTTCATTGCTCAGCGCCGAGCACAGCCCTCGTTACTGGATGCAGCCAGCATCCCCACCCTGCGTGCTTGAAAGCCAAACGCGTGCCATCAGAGGGTGCACTTCGTCCTTTGACGCTGCTGCCATTGTCTGGGTGGGTGCAGACGACCTCTAAAAAGCAAAACAAAATAACAATAAAATAAATCCAGCTCTAGTCGGAGGCAAGCTGGCTGGCTTTCTTGAGCAGACAGAAGACAAAAGAAATGCTCGCCTACCCGTCCTCCGACGCGTGGGCACGCTGTCTGCCCTACCGTGGCTGAGCCCCACTCCCCGGATAGAGGGGGTGCAGGGGCCACAGGCGGGCGCACTCAAGGCCCTGGCGTGGGCGGGGTGCGGCAGGAGGGGACAGCTCTGTGGGTGGTGGCTGTGAGCGCGGCTCCACGAGGTGAAGCAGCTTCCCAGGAGAAGCCACTGGAGTCTTCCTTTGGTCTTTGTCTTGGGCAGCGGCTTGCTTTCCCGCAGTAAATATATTCTGCTCTTCAGCAAAAAACATTTAAGCAGTTTTGAATGCTGTGAAATCAAAGGTTGGAGATTAGAAGCAGCTCTCCGGAGCAAGGCAGACTTCGCGCATTCCTGGTGTGGCCAGCCCACCCCAAAGCCACGTCAGCTTTCTTTTTATTGTCGTTTATTTTTTAATCATTTATTTATTCATGTATTTGGTACAGGGTCTCGCCATGCAGCTCGGACTCGTAGTGATCTTCCTGTCTCAGCCTCCCCAGTGCTGGGATTACAGGCACGCACCACCACTCCGGGTTTTTGCAGCTGGCACAGCATGCCCAGGGTTCCAGGGCTGGCATGGCATACGGTACCAGGCCAGGTCCTTGAGCTTGCCAGGCAGGCGCTCAGACTGCCGAGCTATCTCCCCAACCCACTGCATCAGGTTTCCATGTGAACAATCACCACTCATTTCAATTTGCTCAGTAAACTTAGCCAAAAGTATCTTATTTAAAACAAGTATGGATCAAGCTATTTTGATAATAAATCATTCTCCAAAACATGTTTGGGGTCTCGAAATTTTGCATCCATAGCTCAGCGAATTAAAGTGCCTACAAGCAGGTGCAGGGACCAGGGGTTCGATCCTCGGGCCTGCTGTGCCAGCCTCAGCGCTGGGGCGTGCTGAGACAGTGATTGAGACTGGACATAGTGGCGCACACCGGTGATCCCAGCACTTGGGGGGCTGTGAACAAGAGAATCACTACGAGTCCAATCTACTAGCGAGGCCCTGAACACCCTGTAGACCCTTTCCTAAAATACAAAAAAAGAAAAAAAAAAAGAAATTTTTCATTCAAAATTTATTCTGAAATTTATTCATGTACTCACTTCGACAGCACTGATACTGAAGTTTATTCGTGAGTTCTTGGAATTATTTAAACTTGTGTCTAATGATGCAATACAAGCCAAAATGGGAAGGGACACATGTTGTTCTCAGTACTGTTAAAATGACAGTTTATTCATAGTGGAGCTTCAAATGGCCCTTAACGTATTGGGCCGGAAGTAACATCTTGCAATATTTATTTCTTCTCAGATTTTAAGCAGGTAGAGGTCAGACTGTGAAGTTCTCTAATTGAGGTAATACCAGCACACTGCAGGCAGCTACACAGTGCTTGGTGGTGTATGTGTGTTAGTTTGTTTGTTTAGGGGTAAACTCCAGACCTTTCGTGTACGCCCTGAGCTGTGTCCCAGGCCCCAGCCTGCGAGGAGAGGTGATTTCCATTTCCTCAAGGAAGAGTCACCCGCGTGCAGTGGGGGTGCTTACAGGAGGGAGTGCCTAGTATACAAGAGGTCATAAAGTGCCAAATATATGAGTTACAACAGAAGCGCACACGTAAATTTGGTAGCACAGTTCATCTGTGGTGGAAAGATATTTTAATCTTTTTCAGTTAATTTATTAAATAATTGCCTGGCACTTTGGTAGCAGCTACCTCAGCTGACCCTAGAGAGTGTCCAGTAATCAGGCTCTGGGACTTGTAAAGATAAAATTCAGTAAATCGTTGCAATCCTTATATTTTTATCTGCAAAGTTATAAACTTTGAGAACTTGGAAATTTTCAACTACATGTTAGTGGGAAAATGACTCTTAACACTGGCTTAGTAACAATTACTGTAGCCTTTCCCCTGATCATAACAGAAAACACAGAAGTAGGAATGCTGTGAAATGTCAATTGAGAAGCAGGAATCTAGGGAAATGATGATGAGATTATCTCAGGGGAAATGCTGAGAGTGGCACGGATGCCGGGGACAGCGTGGTTGAGATACCGGCTGCTGCCCGCGGCCACACGGCATAAAGAAAAACCAATTCTGTCACTCTTTGGGGACCATATTCCGAAGGGCATGGTGCATTAGTAACTGATAGGCCGCCTTATGGGAGGGCCTGGAGAGAGCCGGAAAAGCAAACGCTCCAACCACGCAGACCGGCAGGCCCTCTTGGAGCTGCACGGAGCAGAAGGAAAAACTGTTTACACTGTGTACACTGTGTTTAATTTGCGCTTACATGGGGATGGCCTAAGGCATTGGCCTGCCAGATTCTGGTGCTTAGGTACTCCTCGCTGACAGTGAGGACAAAGCAAGAAGAGAAGATTGTAGGATCAGAAGGAACGTGTGCACATGCAAAGCTGTTGCTTGCTGTTGTTCAGGTGATACATTTTAGAACACAGGGATTCAGTTTAGAAAATCCATGCGTGATGGAGGTGAGGAGAGAAATGTCTATGACGTCAGGGCCAGGCTGTCATAAGTGGTAGTCCATGTACAGATGACACGCAAGCACTGCAGCCACGATGCCCTGGAGCTTTCAAAGACGCTGGGACCTGGCCATTGGGGTGCTAGTTCAGTTTAATGGGCTGCATTTTCAAAGTAGGATTCTTACAACACCTGAAAAAAAATCTTCTGAAATATGTGTGAAATGCACAGGTTACTCAGTCGGTTATTGTGTAACACTTCTGTGTAATAGCCCTTCCCTTCATGATTTATTTTATTTTTTGTGGCTGACTCAGCTCCCCCTGGGGGCAGGGCTGGCAGGGCACGCGGTGCATCCAGTTCTTAACCTCTGTCCCTGCGCGCTTGCCTAAGCCTGCCTAAGCAGGCGCTTTAGGCTGCTGAGCTATCTTGCCAGCTCTGTGATGGTTTTTGTATAACATTTGCCATGTAGTGAAGTTTGCTTTAATGTCATTTTACAAAACATATTTTCAAGGATAATTCACAACCAGTTAAAATGTAGCCTCAAGAACAAAGATACACCCTTTAGAAAGATGTGTCCTGGGCTGGGGACAGATATCTAGGTGCTCTAAGTGCCTGCCTGGCAAGCATAAGGACCTGGATTCCATCCCTGGTACCCTGTGGGACCACCGAGACTGGGCATGGTGGTGCACGCTTGCAATCTGCCTGCTGGGAAGGCTGAGACAGGAGGATCACTATGAGTCTGAGCTGCGGAGTGATACCTGTTGTAACCCAAAAATCAAACCGGACTCAAAACTAAAAGCGCTTTATTTAGCTGCGCTCAGCAGTGGCACTTACTCTAGTCCTGAAGTATTTGCATGCCTAGTCTAGGTGAGGCACAGTTTTTGAAGGGAAAAACCACAAGAGTAGGGAGAGAAGGGGGATTTTACAAAGCTTATTTTGAGTTAGTCATGACCAGAGGGTTAACTCTTTGTTCCCATAGACGAGGTCACATTTTGCAAACCCTACAGGAATATGTCCTTATTTGGCTTAGGCGTTGTTTATGTTCCAGTAGTCAGAAGGACATCAGATGACAGTTTCACCCATTTTCAAGTTATCTGTTTGTTCCCATTGGAAGGACAGTTTAACTCATTTTGCAGAATGTTGAGGAACATTTCTTATCTTCTCTCGGAATGCTGAGAAACACTTTCTTTAAACAGTCACATTCTTCAGGGAAGGCATGGGTGGTGGGTTTTTACAAAACAATCAAGGTTTTACAAAATGGAAGTTACAAAGCTTGTTACAAGATGGAGTTTAAGTTGACAGCTTATACCAAATAGTCCCAAATAGTCCTTGTTAATAAAGTTACTGTGGAAACATACAGAGTTACAAAATTGGAATCAATTGCACAGGTTATAACAATACCCTGTACCAAATAAATAAGTTTTTTTAGAGATTAAAAAAAATGCGTGACACCAACACAAATGTTTTTTGAAAAGACCAGAGACATCCGTATTTAGTGTGTACCAAATAACTATTTAAAATTCAATTCTACAAGCCTACCTTGACTGTTGAGTTGCTTCTGCGCAGATGTCGGGGGCTTATCAGTAAATTTAGTCAATACCCTTTTGTGCTTCTGGTCTTTGGTTTTCAAAAGGGTCTCCTAAAGGGATGGAGATGAAATTTCAACAGGCCAATGAATGTTTCTTTGAAAAGCAACTATACCATTAAAGAGAACAAACAGCATAATTTAAAAAAAAAACTCCATGAGTGAAAACATGCGCTTCACAGTCCTTCACTTGCTTGGCCTTCACTGCGCCTTAATTGACCTTGCTGAGCGGATGGTCCCAGGGCGACTCCAGCTGGTGCGAAGGCTAGCTCTTGCTGGGACCCGTGGGCCCACTTGCTGTGAGGCCTGGATGATGAGGCAGCCCTCTTTCCAGTCCTGTTTATTCTCAGCAGCATCTGTCCTGGCCTTGAGCTCACTGGGTGAGGAGGAGGCCTGTGTGGGGAGCGAAGTGTGACCCCAGCTGTGTGCTGAGCTCGGCTGTGGAAGCTCGCCCTGTGCTTGTCTTCTGCCTGTGCGCCTCAGTCTAGAGAAGACGGCCTGGAAACCTTCCCTGCCACTGGTGCTGCACCCCAACTCTGTCCCACCTGGATTCTGAGGTCAAAAACAGGACAGGTTTTGTGGTGAGCCCATGCCCTGAGCACAGGTGGAGCGGTGCGCCCCAGTGGCCCCTGAGAATGCAGGATCGCCCTGGGGACGCACTGAGCTGAGCGGACCACTGCACCCTTGTGTCAGATGTAACTTTTATTGATTCCCTTATGAAACATTGGGGGGAAGAATAGGTAGATTCAGCTACGGTGGTGCGCATAATTTATTTTCCATCTTCTATCTGGCAGTGGTTTTGTTTTTCTCTCCTGCAAAGCAGCAGAAATCTAGGCTTGCTTGTGAAAACATTTAACCCTTTGTCCTCTTTCTGTATCTTATTGGAAAATAATGGTGAGTGTTAAGAGCTACCTTGCAAAGGGCAGGCAAGATAGCCCAGTGGACTAAGCACCGTGGGGTGCTTAGGCAAGCGTGGGGACTGGGGTTCCATTCCCAGTCCACATACTGCAACGGCCCTGTGCCGGGTGCTGTGCTGAGCCAGCCAGAGTCCAGGCATGGTGGCACGTGCCTGTAATCCCAGCACTGGGGAGGCTGAGACAGGAGGGTCAATACACGCCCGAGCTGCATTGTGAGACCCTGTGCCAAATACATTTTAAGAATAGATAGCTACTGTGCAAGAACCAAGTAGGCGTAAGATCTGACAGAGACCTTTTGGGCAGAGGCTGGAGGTGTCCCATAAATAGAAGGAGACATAGACGATGTTTGCACACGGCACAAGGAGGGATGGCGAGGGAGTGCTGTCCTCGGTCAGGGCGGTGGAAAGCTTACAATACTGTGGAGTCCAAATGAGCAGGTGGTAGAGACAAGAAACGTGCCAGGGCAAAGCGAGTGGAGTAGGTGAGGTAGGTGCCCAGCGTTGCGACTGCGATCTAATGGAATTTTAGCAAAACCCGAGTACAGTAAGAGGGAGACTGGGGTGTGTGTGTGTGTGTGTGTGTGTGTGTGTGTGTGTGTTTTGTTTTTTCTGTTCTTCCCTGTGCGAGAACAGGAGGCCCTTTTGTCTCTGTAGGGCACTGAGTTTAGCTTCCTGCCTTTGTGTCTGACCGACTGTGCCCCAGCTGGCCGCGCCGCCGTTCCCTTTGGGCCACCCACTTTCACCTGTAGGAAGTTTCCACTGCGTCAGCATTGGCTGCATTTGAGGGTTGATATTTGAGATTTTGAAAATTTGATCAATGATGAAGGATGGATCTGAACAGAATTTAAGGAGCTCAGTGCTTTAAAAAGGCATTTATACAAGTGACTGTTTTTTAAAAAATCATATATCATAGTAGTCCCTGACTTTGTAAATTTCTTATGAAGTAAAGTTCATTTTATGTCATTGCTAGCTGACTTTAAGTTTATAATATATTGTGCTATATCATATTACATTAAATACTTAATATTATATGTATGGCAACGTCGTGCATCTCTTTTACTATTCCGATAAGTAGCCAAGCATAATTATAGCCACATTACCTGGTGTATTTAATGAATAATTCCTTGTCATTGTCATCACCTGATCTTAAGTGGTGTGGAAAGTACCCTGAATTCCTGCAGTGTCCCCTCCTTTGTGTCGTGGTGGAGCCTGTCCCAGAGGTACATTTGCAGTGGAGTTGGGCCCAGGCTTGGTTGTATAGGAGAATGCCCAGGAGACCCGCTCTTGGGCTGTGTGAAGGTTGCAGAGCTGATGGAGAGAAAAAGCTTAGGCTAGTAAGCCTAGGCTCTCATTGCATCAGGTAGAACTGCTGCTTTGAGATTTTCGGAGTGGGTGTGGGGAGGCACTAATGCTTGAAATGCCTTTACGTGTTGTCTGCGACTGTAAGCCTGGTTCAACTCTTACCACCCTGATGTTTAGAATCTACTTACTGGTGTTCTGTTTCCCCCTGAACCCTCCCCCTTCCTCTCATATGATTTATCATGACTGGAATTCGGTTTGGTATTTAATCTTCAGTAGTCAGGATGCGGTGCAGTAGAGATTAAAAAGGGAATACTTACCCAGTGTGTGAAAGCCCCGGCCACCTCGGCCACACAGAGCTCCATACCAGAAACAGTGGAAGTGCACGGTGCTGTTTCCCATGCTTATGCCTAGGGCAGAACGCTCAAGCTTCTGACCGAAGCTCTTCTTACTAAGGACCTATCTTTAAGTTCCTCTCTCTTTCATTCCTAATTCACTACTTAAACTCTCATTCCAGAGTTTTTGCTTCTTAACTAACCTGAAAATGAGCTTTTCTGGTTCTGAGGAGGAATACTGGGAATTGAACTCAGGCCCTTGTGTTTGCCAGGAAGGCACTGTGCCACTGAGCTATCTGCCTGGCTTGGCCCTTTCTGTATACCTTCATTCAGTACAGTAAGTGCGCCTGGTTCAGACCCCGTTATTAGGCTCTTTCTGTCAGCAAATCAGCTCACACCATCCTAGCTTTTGTCTGAACTCACATTTTAGTATGAGCGTGATGGGTCTTATTTCTATAGAGGAAGCCAATTTCTCAGCTTTGGAATGGCAGAGATAATTTTATTAGTGATTTCATTCTTTTTTTATAGGTTGTTGGGCAGTGGCACTATCATGGCTTTAAAAATAAGCTTTTTTTTTTTTTTTTTGACTAGTGGGGATCGAAATCAGGACCTTGTCCTTGTCAGGCAGGCGCTTATGCTGCTGAGCTACCTCCCTGGCCTTAAAAATAATCTTGACAATAGCATGTAGACTGCGGAGATGTGCAGTGAAGATCGGCAGGGCCTTCCTGGAGACCTCTGCCTTCCCACGTAGCCTCCCACGCACTCAGCGTCATTCTGGCTTTTCTCTCCAGCGTGTTTGTCTTCGTGGGGTCTGCAGTACCGGGTCAGTTGTTCGATGATGTCAGTGGCGTGTTCAGATCTGTTCAGCAAAGATTTGAGGAGCGTCCACTACATTGCAAGTCTAAAATAAAGACTGAAGACTCAAATGAGATGATGATGGACTCTCTGAAAAATGGTGCCTGGAGTTTGTGCATTACTGTGGAACCATATTTCAGAGTTCTGCGGATGCGCGTGGCCACCTGCAGGATGGGCGTGGCCATTTGGAGCATGCGCATGGACACCTGGGGAAATGGGCGTGGGCACCTGAAGCATGCGTGTGGACACCTAGAGGATAGTCATGGACGTCTGGAGGATGCACATGGACAGCTGGAGGAAGGGCGTGGGCACCTGGAGTGTGCACATGGACACCTGGAGGATGGGCGTGGACACCTGAAGCATGTTCGTGGACATCTAGAGCATGCGCAAGGACGTTTGGAGGATGGACATGTGCACCTGGAGCATGGGCGTGGACACCTGGAGGATGGGCGTGGACACCTGGAGCATTAGCGTGAACACCTAGAGGATGAGCATGGACGTCTGGAGGATGCGCGTGGACACCTGGAGGATGGACGTGGACATCTGGAGGGTGTGCACGGACATCTGCAGGATGTGCATGGATACCTGGAGCATGTGCGTGGACACCTGCAGGATGCAGGAAGCCTCTTAAAAGTAAAAGTGGTTTAATTCTAATAGTATTCACAATAAATTTAAAGATAGACACTTTACTCTGTTTCTCTCTTAATCTCTGCTCAGACCTTTTGCCCTGGATGTTTTTTTGTTTTGTTTTGGTTTTTTTGGACTGGCTCAGCATTGGTGCCAAGGATCAAACCGCAGTCCCCTGCGACTGCCTAAGCTTGCCTAAGCAGGCACTTTAGACCGCTGAGCTGTCTGACCAGCCTACCCTAGACTGTTGAGCACTTACCCATAGTGGAAGAATGTTCTGGCCAGTCATACACCAAGAAAAGTGATTTAAAAATAGCAATTTTTTGAAATTAAGAAGTAACATATTTTATAAATTAGATATTGAGAATTTTTAATTGGAGACCACGACAGTTGAGTTTCGTGAAAGCACGCCATGTATTGTATGCTCCACCAGCGGATCAGTGTGTCTAAAAATTAACTGTGCATCCCATCAGTGGTACACTCCGTGCTATGATGGCTCCGAAACCACACGTGAGCTGCCTGGTTGTGTGCGCCACAGGCCCACGCAGCCCTGAGTGGATCAGTGGGTCAACAGCGGGATTAAGCTCAGTAGAGCCTGGATTCACAGATGCCTTCAGAAGACTGAAGCTGTTCTGAAAGGGAATAGCCAGGCTCACAGGCAGGCCCCCCTCCCTCTCCCCCTCCC
>NW_004524750.1:4195268-4197500 GCF_000260255.1 Octodon degus
CTCCCCTCCCGTCCCCTCCCCTTCCCTTTCCCTCCCTCTTCCCCTTCCCCTCCCTTACCCCTCTCTCTCCTATTCCTTTATACATACACACATACATACAATTACATAGCTGTAGAAATCTACCCAATAAAGGATAAACATCCTGTTTCCTGAAACTAATTATTAAGCACATAAAAGAATTATAGACATTCTTAGAAGTCTGTTAAACTTCTGCAGTGCTATATAATGCTAGTGACTGGACAAATCTTGTCCGCCTGTCAGGGACAGCAGAACCAGTGGTGTCTGCTTCCAAGCAGTAATGGCCGCGTCAGATTGGAAGCCCCGCCGCAGATGTGGGAGGAGGCAGAAGCTGACCAGAGTACAAATGCCCTCTGTTCATGCCTTTCTGGCCGGGTTGGTTTCTCACTCTTCTCGCACACGGTGCAATTCCCAGACATGATTTGGTCAGCACTGGATCTGGAGTTTTGATTTTTGCATTCTGTGCATGGTGGATGTATAATTTTTCTTTATTTTGTCTGGGCTGTCAGTTTTTGACACTGGATAGTCATGTTAATTTCCCATTTCCTCCCCAAAGCAGATGCCTAGGTTTGTCAGTTTCATGGCAATAATTTTTGAAGGCGTTAGGAAAGTGTAAATTTTCTTCATCATTATAATGCAGCTTGACAAATGGTCCTAGAGGATCAGGTAGAATTTCCTGGTAGCTGAGTGAGTTGGTTGTAATCAGGCCGTTTCCAGGCAACGGGTCCCCTGGTTACTGGTTTCTTAATGTCTCTAAACCTGGAATCTCATTCTGCAAAGGGGTGAGAAGCCTTGGGAAATCAGATACAAGAGAAAGTGATTTCTCTATTTCTTTGAAATAAGCCACTCCGTGTATTATTTTTAAATACAAAGTTTATCCTACATTTGGATTTTCCAAAATGTGCAATGTTTCTAACCAGAGAAGTCAGACCTTGCCCCAGGGGAATGGTAGAGCATTGGAGGGGCAGCAGGGGTCTTTGCTGGAGAGGAGAACGTCTTCCATTGGACTGACTCGCCCATCTGTGAATCTGCAGACCTGCTTGGCTGCTGCTCACCAGCCCTGTGGGCGGAAGAGGTGCTGGGCTCTGCGGAGAGCACAGGTCCTGCGCAGTGGTGAGGGAAGGGCCGTTTCCAAGGCAGACGCCGGAGATCATGCATTTGCTTCAGACATTGCAGACTCCTAAGTTGCTGTTAAAAAACACTTCGCATTTTTCTGTTTGCTTTTAGGAAAACATGAGGAATGAACATCTACCAACCTGATTTTTTTCCCCAGGGAACTGCGTAGCTGGGAGCTTGACCTGAAAAGCCCCGCCCCCACTAATTAGGTTTTCTGGTCAAGTCATTTGCATGGTGTTGTTTGTGGTGGCCGCCTTGCTTGCTGGTACTCCTTACTACAAATGCACTTTGGAGCACTGCTGAAGGCATGCATGTACGGTGTGATGGTGAGCGACTTGGGAGCTGTCAGTATAAAAAGAATCTCACCAGGGTGTGCGCTTTCCAGCTGGTGATTTCAGGGACCAGCTGCACCGCTTCCACGTACAGTCTTCCCCAAGGGTCAGCTCATCCCTGAATCCTGCAAACTCAGAGCTACAAGGATCATGGAGACTTGCGGTCTCATCATTTGCTCTTGTGAAAAAGGAAACAGAAGTCAAAAGAAGACTGATTCCTGCTTTGAAATTTAATTCCATATAACCAGTTTTATAGAGATTTATGAGGTAACATATTGGGTGCAAGAGTGTAGACATGTAATGTCCCCAGACCTGGGCAGAACTTTGGGAATCATGTTTAGAGTTAGATACTCAGTTAGTGTTTATGCAGTTTGTCTTTATATCAAGAAATGCAGGGCTGGCCAGATAGCTCAGTGGATTAAAGCACCTGCTTAGGCAGATGAAGGGACTGGGGTTCAATCCCTGGCATGCAGTGCTGACCCCGCCCCAGCATGTGCTGAGGTGGCGATTGAGACTGGGCATGTAGGCACATGCCTGTGATCCCAGTACTTGGGAGGCTGACAAAAAGAGAACCACTACGAGTCTGATCTGTGTAGTGAGACCCCTGTAGACCCTGTTCTAAATACATTAAAAAAAATGAAATGCAGAGTATGATAAATTATAGATGGGCTAGTTAAATTCTATTATCTGATAGAATTCAGTACTCACTATGGTAAATCTGAATTTTTTAGTGTTTATTATTCAGCTATATATCTGGATGCATTTA
>NW_004524750.1:4204322-4231365 GCF_000260255.1 Octodon degus
GCAGGTAGCAAGAAGCTCTCCACACACTCACCGGACCTGGGCTAGGACTCTCTGGATGCATTTATAAGACAGCATTAATTGCATGTTTATCCTCTTAACAAATGATTCGTAATTAACATAATTTGTAAAATAAAATATAATTTTAAATATATACCCTTATATTTATTAACTTTATAGCCAGAGTTAAAATTTATTAGTAATTTCAATTACATTGTAGACTAGCTCATCATATGTAAATATGGCAGTATCATTTAGGGAATTATTTTCTTGCAAATAGATACACCATAGCATTATCATGCGTGCGGAGACGTTCTGGCCTCACAGATTGTGATCTTCTCAACATAGAACTATTTTCTATTCATGTTCTTTAGCATAGTGCCAAAGATGTAGTGGTCACTACATTAATATTTATTAATTACGTGATACAAATGCCTTTCACCAAATAAACATTCAGCGAATGATTGATCGGTAAGCGTTTGTCTTGGTTACCTTTCTCGCATTGCTGAGATGAGTTACCTGCCCTGCAGGGTGGAGGACAGGCTTATTTAGCTCACTCTCGGGGGTTCAGTCTGCAGTGGTGGGCTCCAAGGCACTGAGGCGTGGCCGTGGGGCAGCTTTTCATGGCCAGGGAAGAGAGCAGAGCAGCTGCAGCAGTAGGGAGGAGCGGAGCCCGCCTCTGTCCTGCTCTCAGCTCGTGCGCGGGCTGCCCCACTAAGGCTGTGGCCTTCCCCACCAATATTAGTGGACCGTGACTCAGTCACAACTCCAGAAGCCGGCTCCATGGCTGCACAAGGCTTTGGGGGAACATCTAGACACAAACTGAAATGGCATTTATGGAAAAAGGTGAACACTGTTGCACTACTGAACCCTGTGGATTTTAAAATTCGTAATTCATTCTGCCATCAAGTTTGTATCCTGACAAAAGAATGTCGTGAAATGATTAGTTTCAATGCAGGGTGCTAGCTAACGAGGGATTTTGGAAGCCCGGTTCAAGAAGCACATGGAGCATGTGCTCACACGGAGCTGCGCGTCGTGAGGTGCCTTTACCTGTAGAGTTAAGGACACACACACGTTCTCCCGTAACATCCAAGCCTTTCCCCAGGAGAAGCAGCATGCTTCCTCTCTCACGTGACCCTGCAGTGCTTCCTGCCTTCACGGAGCCTGCCTGTGTGCGCCCCTTAGTCAAGACCAGGGATTCGGCAGCCCTTATTTCAAGGTGTTTCATTGGTTCTAGTTCTACTTCGATGTTTTCAAATGTTTTTCATTTTTGAAATGGCTGTTAATAGACATAGGTATTGATTTATTCCTTTAAACGGAAGCCTAATTGTGTATTTCTTGGCCCAGGTCTGACATTCACGTAGGGCGACGCCACCAGTGTTTGGTGGTGCCGGGGATTCTTGCCCTGTGAGTCTCACTGCCTTTGCAGTCTGCATATCCCTACCACAGAAGCAGTGGAGCGCCAACGGGGGCACTTCCTGGTGGCCAGTCTTTGTATGACTGTGGAAGTTTAAAGGCCCTCCTTAAGGCACGCAGTGCCAGGCTGTGGCGTCACCATCTCAGGAGTGTTCTTGTGTGCTGAGCCCCGCGGGTTTCCCTAGTGAACTAGGAACTATTGTGGAGCACCACTGGTTGTCAGTCCTTGGCTTCTCAGGGACTTGTCACCCTCGCCCTTTGCCAAGCAGCCCAGACCCATCCGGCTACACTGCCTTTGTTTCAGTCACTTATCCTGCAGGTATCCTTAAACACATTAAAAACAGATTGTTGGCTTTTCTCTGAGAGTCAGTATTTTGACCTGCAGTAGGTCAAAATACATTTTTTGCCAGTAATTGGGGTGTGTCTGATCCAAGTAGTTCTTTGATCATCATTTCTGCCCCCAGATGGATCTCATCCCATCTGTGTGATGCCTCAGCCTGTAAATCATAAGACAGATTTGGCACCAAGCTTGTCAGAGTCGTCCCCGTTCCTCCTGATGGCACAGCCTACTTCCCTGTCCTCCTTGATGTCTGTGATCCTCGGGAGCAGTATGCAAGTGTGTGTCCTTGCAGGCTTTGCACATGAAGGTGTCCACTCTTCCAGTGACGTTGCTGTGGTTTAGAGTGGTGAAGAGCCCTTGCTGGCTCTGCACCTAATTACCTTATTATCGGCCCAAGCTCACGTGGCCAGGTCATTCCAAATTCACTGCTTCTTCTAGGGATAAAGACCAAGCATTACTTGAGGTATTAACTTTATTTCACATGTGATCCATAGCAAAAATTGATTCACATACCAGTGTTATATACCAGTTCACCTGCCAGTGTCTTTCTCTTCGTATGTTGCATAACTCCTGTCTTTTTAAAAAAAAATCATTCAATTAATTAATTAATTATTTGGTACAGGGTCTCACTGCGCAGCTTGGACTCATAGTGATCTTCGTATCTCAGCTTCCAAAACACTGGGATTGCAGGCCTATGCCACCATGCCTGGCTTTGGTGGCTGCCACAGCAGGTTCCAGAGCCTTCACTGCATGTGGTACCAGGGAGTGAACCCAGGTCCTTGTGCTTGCCAGGAAGACAGTTAGACCTCTGAGCTATCTTTCCAGTCAACTCCTACTTTCTTGAGCTTCTGAAATCTTTTTTAAAAATACTGGCACGCCAGTTTTATATGTATCTTACCAGTTCCTCTCCCCCTGCAACACTTACCTGCTGCCCTGTTGTGATATCTGGAAGTTTACATGGTTTCATTTGGAAGCAGGCAGATTGAGGTTGGATGCAGGATATCTTGATGAAGTCCACTTGAACAGAAGAAAAAAGACAGTGTTTCTCTTCAAATTCCCTACTGTTTGCAGTGTTCTGTAAGACAGTACCATTGCTTTTATATAAATAATTTGGAGACTGAGGATGGTGGCGTGTGACTGTAATCTCAGCTTGTGGGAGGCTGAACACAGGTGGATTACTAACATAGTGAAACCCTGTAGACCCTGTAGACCCTGTAGACCCTATCCTAAAACACACACACACAAAAGAAAAGAAATAATTTGGCTTCCAGTTTGTCAGATATGTTTCCATAGGATAACTTGTCTTTGTCCCAACAAGAACTGGTAATTAATGCCCACATAGCAGCTGGACCTGCTTCCAGCACTCTCCAGTACTAAAGTTGAGCGCTCGGAGGCCTGAGGGTGTTGTGAGCAGCTGGAAATGCAGTCACCAGCCGGCCCTGACCAGTGTTAGCTCCAGATAGCCTTCAGTTATGCAGCCGGGGTGTTCTGACAGAAACAGGGCAAGCGAGGGAGGACACCTTACTATTCAACTTGATGTAAAACTGAGGACGAGGGCCCAGAAGCAGTTGGAATTACCCACATTCACAAAACTGCCACAGGTAAGTTCGTAATTTTTCTACTTCCTGGCTCTGCCTCACTTTACATTTTCATATGGCTTTCAGAAAAGTATCAATCAATCGTCCTGGCGTGTTAAGTACAATGCTAGATTCTGGGAACAGTCAGAAAATGAAAACAATAAAACCAAGACACCTTTCTTGACCGACAGCCTGATGGTCCAGAGAGATGATGCCAGAGACTAAAGAACACTAAGGGCAGTCAGGTATCTTTGGGGTGAGTAGAACCCTGGAATTTGTAAGGGACAGTGAAAGAGACACCTGAGGAGTTCAGGCCCGAAGGGGGCGGGGCCACACACTGTGGGGTCTCAGAGGACGGAAGGCAGGTAGGCTGTTCAGCCAGATGGGTGAGCAGGAGTCCTTCGGGAGAGGCAGTGAGATGCCCCTGTGGGAGAACAACCTGGCATGGTAGTCGATGGCTCTGGGGAAGTAGAGAGAGGTGGGGTAGAGATGCTCGGGGTTACATGGGCACCGGTGCCTCGGGATGAATGGAATTGCTGGGTGTCACAGGCATATACTGCATAGGTAGGCAGACCACAGGAAATAAACAGCCTGTGCCGGCATGTTCTGGAGTGCCTGGAGCCAGCAGAGGAGAAGCAGCTCGCGGCAGGGCTGGTGGCCTGGACAGGGCATTGGAGAGGAGAGGGGAAGGCCAGGAGGAGGGCCGGCAGGAAGGCAACAGTGGCCGACTTCTCCTTGCTGCAGAGCTTGGGCCGGGTGGCCAAGTCTGGAGAAGCCTGCCAGACTGAGGTTGGGGCGGTGCCGCCTTGCAGGGCAAAGGGCTTTCAGCGAGGAAGGAAGGAAGTCAGTGGCTTGGCTGAGCCCTGGGTGAGAAGCAGGGTAGAAGGGAGAAAATGCACTGAGGCAGGAAAGGTGTGTGTGTGGGGGGGAATGGCCACCAGCAGTGAGTTTCCTGTGGGGAAAGGGACCTGCAGGGCCACACTGCCAGCTCACCTGCTGTCACGCCCCACTTCACTGTCCCATGTCGTCCACCCACACCCCCAACTTGAAGACTCAGTGTCATTCTAAATGGGCTATACCTGTTGTAGTTTTTAAATGGAAGTGCCAGGGCCTGGCATGGTGGTGCATGACTGTAATCCCAGCACCAGGAGGCTGAGGCAGGAGGAGCACAACAAATTTGAGGCCAGCCTGACCTACATAGTCAGTTCTGGGGCAGCCTGAGCTATACAGTGAGACTCTGACTCAGAAAACCAAAAAAAAAAAAAAAAAAAAAAAGTGCTGGCTCTGCCCACAGGGCACACTGAGACAGCGACTGAGGCTGGACATGGTGGCACATGCCTGAAATCCCAGCACTTTGGCGGCTGAAAACAGGAGAATCACTACAAGTCCAATCTGCATAGCAAGACCCTGTAGACCCTGTCCTAGATACAGAAAAAATAAAAAATTAAAATAAATAAATAAAAATAGAAAACCAAAAACTGGTGCTGGGAATGTAGGTGTGTCTGGAGATTCTTTAGGACTCTTAGTGCTTGGGTGAGGAGGGGAGAGTCGGTGTGGCTGGGGCCTCAGGGGCAGGGGAGCCTCATGCAGCTCTGTGAGGTCTGCTGGAGGAGACGCCCTGTTTAGAGTTGTTATCACAGAGGTGGGAAGGCTCAGTCAGGGTCTGCAGGAGAACTGAGATCTGGAGAGCCAGAGGGGGTAGGAGAAAAGCCCCCAATGGCAGGTGTGTACTTGGGGTGCAAGCGGTGTGCCTCACACCTATTCCCTGTGCCGTAAATACCAGGTCCTTCTCAGAGTCAACAGAGGCAGCTTCTCCAGAGTCTTGAGCGGGTGGAAATTTGCCAAGTAATTCAGAGAAGGGACAGATGTGTTTTCCAAGCCCACTCGAATATGGAACACTAACTTTAAGCCTTTGAAGAAGAGTAACTCATGACAGTTGACATGTTTGAGTAGTACAGGATCAGGCAGTGTGCAGTGAGATTTCAGAAATGACCTATGTGCCGTCACCACTAAATAGAGGTTCTTGAAGCGTAAACTGAGTCTGCAGTCTCCTCGTGGCAGAGCCATAACTCTGATGGCAGCTTCCTGGGACTTGAGCGTGGAGAGCACCTGTTCTCCTGAATCACCGGGGGGTGCCCCGTCCCGCACAGCAGTGGCCTCTCCCCGCCACACCGCGTGTTCTTCTGTCAGGTGACTTACTTGGTGACACACACGGCTCAGTCGTGCTGAGAGCACCGAGCACTCACCAGGAAGGGCTCCAGCCCGATGGCCAGAGCTTTGGTCACCTTGGTCCCACCTCTCCTATCCGGAACAGCAGGAGCTCGTCTGCTGCACACTTCTTAGCCGAGCAAGAGGAGCCTGAAAGGCTTTTTCTGAGACTTCCTGGTGTTTCCTTCTACTTAGTCCACTGCAGCTTATGCCTTATACATTCAGAATGTTCCATGCGTGCATTGCTTCATCAGTTCTTTCAAGCACTTTAATTTCTGCATCTGACTGACCCAAAAGGTAAAGTGCGGAATAATTGATTGGCTTTCTTCATCTCATATGGCAGAGTCATTGCCGGACCCTGGTTACCACCCTGTCCTTTATGCTAGTTGTTTTGATATGTGTCACTTTCCTTCAGACCAAGCTAGAATGACAGTGTTTGCCATGAAAACACTGCTGAGAGATGTGCAGACCCCTGTGCTGTCTTCTTCCTTCGTGCATTTCCTTTGGAGTGATCTTGTACCCAGGGCCATGTGGAGTATGCAAGTTTATTCTCAAAAATTTTTTTTCTTAGTGCTGTTCATGTTTACCTTAAAATATCCAGAAATAAAATGCTATTTACCTCCAGTATTTCTTTATCAAATACGAGGTGCTTATTCAGATATTGAGAGTTGGTTTCAGGTCTAAAAGCCAGCCATCGACATGTGCCCTTGGCCTCCTTATGTTGTCGGCGTCAGTGATTGCTTTTATTCTTACTTTGAAGACACCCCTCCTGCTGATAAACAAGTTGAACACTCCTGTGAGTAGGTTGCGTTACATTCCCTGGTCACAGCCAGCCGTGGGACAAGCACTTAGTCACAGGCAGCCCGCTGGGTCTGCTCCAAATTGACTTGGGAAGAATCCTCCTTTGGGGCGCACATTCGCCTTACCTGCTCGGCTGCAACGCAGGGGCTTTGCGACTTGCTTGCTGATAACAGGTCACTTGCTCTCGGTGGTTCACTTTGATTTTTCACTTCCTCAGATGTTGCTTTGCAGGACTTCACTGGACAAAAGGAGTAAAAGATCATGTTGTGCTGGAATGAGAAGCCGAACAAGAAAGGCTCCACAGTTAATTTGTTTGTGAAAGAAGAGAATGACCAGAATGATAGGTATTTTAGAAGTAGTTCATAAGAAGGAAGACTTAGTCAGCCTTTGTTTCTTGCTCTTTGACAGATAAAACTGCCTCATGTGGAAGGATACGTGAGGCTTTACCTTGCATCAGCATCTAGGTTTGGTCCAGAGTCACGCTAATCTCGGTCGTGAGCAATTTGCCACCAAGCTAGAGTCGCCGTTCTCTGCGCCATCATTGCAGCCCCCCACGAAACTGCAGGGATCAAGGAAAAGACCACCAACAGGCTAGCTCTGCAGAGGTGCCATTTGCATTAGCATGCTGGCTCTGCCCGCAGAGTTTGTTATTCTGGCTCTGTGTCTTGCCTTGTTTTACAGAAAGGACATTTTGGCTGCAGAAAGGTCTCTCTAATTCCTTCTACCTGCAGAGTCCACGCTCTGTCTACTCCATTCAGAAAGTAATTATTATCCTTCAATGAAGAGACGGCAGTAGCCTTTAACACAGCAAATGCTCACTTTTCAAAGACTACAGCATGCATTAGGGTTTCAGTTTGAATGTGTAATGTACAGCATCTATGGGTTATGTTTATAATATTAATTTATTTGATTATGAACATGTAAAAGCTACTTTAAGAGGGAGTAAAAGAAAATCTGTACTATGGGGCAAGCACAAGGTCCTAAGGTTGACACCGGGTACTGCAAAAAAAAAAAATACAAAAAAAAAAAAAAAAAAAATCAAGTGTGTACATCCAGCAGTACTAAATCTTGATTTTTTTCTCCTAATCATTTTATGCATATATGGTTAACAAAGTTGAGATCATATTAATCTTAATATTTGAGGGCAGGGAGATAGCTTGTGCCTGCCTGGAAAGCACAAGGACCTGAATTCAATCCCTGGTACCACATAATGTGCCAGTCCCATGCCAAGCTGGCCATTAACACTGGGCGTGGTGGCTCATGCCTGTAATCCCAGTGCTGGAGGATCACTATGAGTCTGAGCTGCATAGCAAGACCCTGTACCAAATAGATGGATAGATGGATAGATGGATAGATGGATAGATAGATAGATAGATAGATAAAACATTTTTAAAATCTTCATAATTGAGATTTTTTTCACTACTGGTGGTTGAACCCAGGGGCTCTCTACCCCTAGGCTACGTCTCTAGCCCTTTGTATTTTGTAAATTTTGCGGCAGTGTCTCTAAGTTTCTCAGACTCGCCTTGAGCATGCAGTCTTCCTGCCTCAATTTCCCAAGTAGCTGGGAACATAGGCATACCCCACTGTACCCAGATATGATGCAACACATTTTTGTTCTGCTAACAAAAATCAACTACCTGTTTTTTATGTAACTATTTTAGCATATTTAAAATTTTTCTATTTTTAGGCATTTAGGTCATTTCCAAAGCTTTGGTTTTCTAAACAGTTCCTCAAGGGATACCTCTGTGCAGAAAATTCTGTGTTTCTTTAGGAGCAATTTCCTGGTAAACATGAGGACAAAAGTGTGGAATTTTTAAGTTCTTGATAAATATCTTTTAATAGAATATTGGAAGTGTCTGTATTTCTTTATGGAGTGGAGTCTGACTGGTTTCCCTGTCATTCAGTCTGAAGTCTTTCTCAGCAGGTGTTCTGTGTTACAGCTCAGGAGCCACGTCTTGTGTGGCATTCAGGGTCCTGTTCCTTTGCTCTGCGAGGCCTGTGACCCCACCCTTGAGGGATGGAAAGTGTGGTGCTTGTAAATGTGCTTCCGGTGAAGCCACACTGGGCGAGCAGCCTTCAGGCCGCATAGCCAGCCCCGTTCTCTGCTAGCCATGGAGGGAGGCAACATTAGAGAGCCTGTCATGGAGGGGAAGCGATTGTGCATAAGAAAGTGCACAGGGGGCCTGGAGGTTCTGTATGGATAAGCAGCTTCCACAAGCCGGGTTCACAAAGATGGCTAAGTGCTGCATTCTACTTTACAAATGAGGTATTGAGAATCCGAGTAAATGACTTATTGGGATAAAGAGGTAGGGTGGGGTTCCAATCAAACATTTTGTATGATAATATGTGAAACAGCAGAGTGTGCTGAAGTTTGTGGTCACACTGGGGATCATTGTCAGGAGTGCTCCTGGTGCGGGCAGAGTAGGCAGATGGGTCGGTGTAAGGATTAGATTAAGTGCGGGAAGAAACAAAGGCGTTGCCATCCGACTTGGCTGCAGCCGGTTAGTCGGCATCATGGAAGATGCGCGTGGGTGGGGCGGGGCGGGGCAGAAGTGCTGCGGGACGCCCTGCGCAGCGACCTGAGTGCTGCCATCAAGACAGCAGCTGCCAGTTTTCAGGACAGCCCATGAGCTAAGAGCGATGTTTTAAAAATGCCTTGTGTTCAATAAATATCCGACTTTCAGGAGAAAATAAATTCCAGTTTCTATAAAAAAACAACTTGACATTTTTCAGTAATACTTTTTAATGAGCATTGCTCTGAGCTATAATAAAATGAAATTTGCTTAAAAGTAGAACAGGCGGCCAATGCTTGGCAGAACAAAGGGGCATATGGTGACACAGTTGGGACTTACTGGCGAAGACCCGAGTTTTGGAAAGCTGAGGGCTTTCGGCACAATGGATGGCGTCTTGGTGTTCAGCTCCGAAAGCAGCCACTGCGAGACAGTGCACCTAGCTACTCTTGCTCAGGGACATGCTTCACGCCTTTGCCTTTGAATTTGCCCTTACACAGTTCAGGCTGTGGTCGGTGGCGCGGCGAGGCAAACAGTTGAGGAAATGTCCTGATGCTCAGTGTTACACACTATTTTATATTACCCACAACAATCGTGGCATTTTGGATGATAAGGAATTGCTAAAAAGCAGTAGATTTCATGTTTTCTTTCTGCATTAGTAAGGGTGCACTGTTGGATGTGGGCACATGTACTTAAGATTCAAAAAGCAAGTTTGATAGAAACATATTTCATAAATGGTAAGAGGATCTGTGCATACTACAGCAAGATCAGCTGAGAGCGCAGTGATTCTAAAATCACTGAGAGCTGAGGTCAGGACCTTCTCGCTTTGTGGATCCCGCAGACGCGCTTATCAGATCGTCCGGCTGCATTTCTTGTGCCTTTTAAAAGGAACAAACTGCTTTCATTTTTTTAACTTAAGAAAGTATAAATGAACAGTACCTTAATCACTTGCCCATTTTCTTTTTATGGAATGTTAACTTAATATTTTTATCAGAGCCATACAGTTTCCTGTAATGTTACTTTATTGTTCTCTTGCAGTCATGCTTCATGCCTTTAGGAATCCTGCACCTCGTCGGGGTGAATTTATTGAAATACAGGAAATGGTAGAAGTGCGAGTGCTTCGTGGCTTCCTTCGGGTAGCTCTGATTTTCATTTGTGGCCTGTGTGCATCACGCACTGCACACAGCTAGAAATTTGCAGCTGTAAAAATGCTCCCGCTTGGGAATTTCACTCTTGTCAGGCTGCTCGGAATGTGGCACCGCAGTTATACTTTTTATTCCCAAGCCTACTGAGTCTGGTAGAGTCCTGCACACATGCGGTTTCCCCCACGTTCACCTTTCTTGGCTTTTATTTTCTTTCTTTTCAGATAATCTCTGTAGGAAAGATGTGAAAAGATAACTAGAAGTGGCTCTAATAATGCCATGAATAATCATGCTGTATCGCGAGAAGCCAGCCCGTAAGTGGGTGACAGCGTCCCTGAGGCTTCCCTGCCAGACTCTAGACTGAAAATCCAGACGTGTGGGGTGCTTAGTTCTCGGCACGCTGCCGCAGTGCTGTCCTTTCTGCTCCTCCCATGTGGCTGCCGTGGGAAGCAGGCAGCACCGCGGCTCATTTGCGTTAGCAGGGAGCTCTGCAGCCCAGTCCACGCTGGACCCCCGCTTGTGGTTTCCACAGCCCCTGCTCATCTCCTAGATGTGTCTGAAATCCTGAGAATGATGCCAGTTCAGGAGTTCTGCCTTGCCGAATCTTAAATTTGTTCTGCAGCCGTACTCACCTGGAAGACCTTTATTACACTAAATATTAAAGGTTGAAGGAAGAAACTATTCATTTTTACGAAGTTCAAATAATAATAAACCTGTCACCTGCTTTAGCAAATAAGTAAATTAACATCAACTTTACATAATACAGCTTTTTTAATTTGTAACTTTTTACCAAATAAAGTGTTACGAATAAAACATGTAAGTTATAGTAAGATTGAGTTGAATAGCATTTATATGTAGAATATACCCATGAAAGATTGTCTTTACTTTGGAATTAAGTGTGTCTAGTTATCAGCTATCACATTGCTTCCTGTGAGCGCAGTTTTAAAGAACATGGAATCAATTTATCACATGTTTTAACAAATTGCAGAGAATTAGAAAACACTAAATTAATACCAGTGCCTTATAGTCATCCCAGTATTCTAGTAACAAAGAAACCTCTGAATTTGCAGGGCTTCTCGATTCTGGAATGAAATACCATGGATGCTGTGGAAAGCCCTGCTATTTTTTCACTTTCTCACAGTGTTGTGTTTAATAGGCCATTAGTTGAGTACACATAATAGGGCAAAATCTGCTCCAAAATTTAAATTAATGAAAGCTTTCTGAAGTGGCTTCCAAATAGAAAATTCAGGCTTCTTTCATAGCATGAGTAAGGATGGGAATTCTGATTAGCTATACCACATGGATTGCTGCGTGATTCATCTCAACAAATCAGCAGTTTGAAATTCTATAGTTAGCACTGGGTGCCCTCCAGTAAGATTTTATGAACATCAGCTGAGTATTTGGCAGAACTACAGTGTCAGTTGTCCAGACACCATTTTTTCTGAATGAGCACATGTTTATATGTTAAATAATCACAGAACCAAATCAATCTTGGCCTCACTGCCATCGGCTGAGGTTAACACCCTGTGAGTGTGTTGACACCTTCGGAAGGCTCAGCATTAATAAGCGTGGAGAGACAGGGTCTTTACAGAAATGGAAATGATGGTCGGGCCAAAGAATTATTTCTTGAGGACTTTGATGCTCTTTTACCTATTAATTCACCTGAATTTATTTCCTCAGCCAATTTTGTAGAATTATTCAACTGAACTAAAACTCAAAACGCTAAGGGGCTGACTGAGCCAGAGTCAGTACTGTAGTAAGCTGCGCATGCAAGCACACCTCCCTAAGTGCTGTGCTCGGCTCCCAGGTTTGCAGTAGGCAGCAAGCGCCACTGCAGCAGTGCGTCCTGCTTCCTGGTGCTCCTCCACCAGGCACTAAGCTGGTGAATAACAACCAGCAGGTGAGAGCAGGCCTTGTCCGCACCTTGGAGAAGTCTGCCTCCAGAATGTGCTGCTTGAGCGAATCACATTTCAAGTCCATCTTTAATGTGGACAATAACCCATCTACTTATGGTTTTGTGGTTTTAGGCTTGATTTTAATTTCCAGGAAATCTCTGTCCACTTAAGCTACAGGTGTTTCCTACCCAGTGCTCTGCTAGTGGTGCAGAGAACTGTACGAACAAGGTAGGCCCTGTGCTACACCACCTGTCAAGTCCAAGAAAACGGACCAAGGACTTGAGTGTGTGGTGCAAAGCAAGGAGACTGCTGCTCGCCCACTATCGCAGGTCCCTGTTTCCTCCTCCCAAATGTTTCTGCACATAGGCACCCACCAGGGGTTTACATTAATGCTTAGGAAACTGTCCAGGACAGGAATCAAATGAGGAAAGGGTAGGGAGCACAAAGAAGGAGCAAATTCTGCGCTTTGTTCTCTGTGGCAAAAGGAACAGGATCTGCTGAGCTCTGAGCTCCACCCTGAGCAGGGCCCCAGAAGCCTATATATAGTTCAGTTTCAGCCACGCAGAAGGCACTGCCAGGCCGCATGTTGGAACAGCCCACTCCGCAGGCAGCTGGTCACACCTTTGCATAGCTAAAGTGGTAGTTGTTGCGCATGGAAATATATGAGCGTAGCCATTTAAAAATCAGATGCAAGTCAATGTAGATGTTTAAGACTGCAAAGACAAATGGGCTTTCGATGCAACAAATTCGTAAGTGACAGTTCAATAAGATGTGTGAAAGATAACCACTATGGCTTGGGAGAAAACCATGTGATTCGTAGGCTAGTTTTCAACAGCGTGCTAGGAGGATAGTACACTGGCTCCTGGCATCTCTGTCCATGTGGCCATCTGGGCTGTCCTCGGGGTTGCATCATCACCCCTCGGGGTTCCACTGCTGACCATACTTTCTGCACCCAGCTTCTGCCTAACTGAAACTAGATACTGACTGAGAATAGTTGTCTGAAGCGATACGTTGCCCAGAGATTTGAAAAGTTGCATATCTGATTTGCAGCATCTCTTGACTGAAGCAGCTAATTATTTTTATTGCCTTATAGGAATTTATAGTTGTCAGTGGAAGTTGGGACTCCCACTTGAAGCATTTCCCTACTTAGGTACGTTAGTGAGACAGGTGCTTTCTGGTGAAGAGCTATCCATTGCCACAGACTTTTCAGGCCTCCAAAGGAGGAAATGCACCCTAGCCAAAGAAGCTGATGGTGCTCTGAGCACTGTTTGAGGGATTTGGGGATTATTTGTAATTTACCATAGAGTCTTTGTTGTATTGATTATAACTTTCTATGCTTATGGGGATTAATTAATAGGACTAAATATGAAAGGCTGCCTGCTAATGACATTAACAGGAACCATAATTACAGAACATAATTGCTAATAATTCTTCAATGGTTATTTGGTAATCAGATTCTTTTGAGGTTAAACGAAAATCAAATAGACATTTTATTCGGGGAGCGCCTAGCAGTGCAGTGACGCGTGCTCACGCCTGATGTGCAAGCCCTTCCGAGCTGTGCAGTGTGCAGACACACAAGCAGAAACAACCCCCATGGATTTCCAGGGTGGTTAGGTGCAGGACAGGGTGTGTGAAAGTACAGCGTGCAGAGTTAGAGAAACCTGTGCTTCCTTCACGGCTTCGTCCTCTCTGAGCATGTGACACCCACCGAACCCCGACCTGCACCTGTTCTCCACTCACACGGAGGGACAATCCCCGGCTGGTGATGTTGTTTTAAGGAGGTATGCAGGGATACCTGCCCAACACTTGGTGCCATCCTTGGGCACAGTAGGCACAGCTCAGAGTGGAGCCTCTTTGGTCAGAGTAGAGGGGGTCGCTTCCGTGGACTAGGACGGCTATCGAGGACCAGGTCTCACTCGGATGAAGCTGCTGCAGCCTGCTCAGCCACGCTGCTTCGGTTTCCTCTGTCACGTGGCACTGTGTATTTCCTATCTGAAAGAATCATTCCTAGGAGTAACTAGAGTGACCGAGGCCGAGGTGAGATTACCGCACAGGAGCTGTGGTAGAATAACTGCCAGTGAGATGGTGGCTGTGCGTGAATGATGAGGTAGTAGGGCACTAAAGTGTGCTCTGAAGAGAAGGCGGCTGGGCGTGGAGGTGCACGCCTGTAATTCTGGCTCTCTGGAGCCTGAGGAAGGAGGATTGCTGCTAGCTTGAGCTCAGCCTGTGCTACACCGTGAGCTCAAGGCCAGCCTGGACTACAAAGCAAGCTCTATCTGAAAATGACAACAAGAACAACAACAAAAAACCCTAAGTCAATGAAAAGTAAAAAAGGAAAGGAAGTAAAAAAGTAAAAAAAGGAAGTCCTGCTGGCTTTGCTCTCTGAAACATACTTAGAGTTCAGCCACTAGATTGGCTTTGGGTTGGAGGAAACAATTAAAGGAAGGGAGTGTCCCAAATTTTCTGATCAAGGAGATTATGGGGCCATGGAGGAAAGTGATCGATGCCGTACAGTGTGCCTAAGGAGAGTCACATGGAGAGAAACCAAGCTGCTTGACTGTCAGTCGGAGCTGCGCCTGTAATCCCCTTCTCTGTCCTGCTTCCCTTACACCGATCTACGCGCAAACTGCAACGCACAGGCTGCCTACGTATCGCAGGATGCCAGGACTGCAGTTACAGCCGACCGCGGAGGGCTTGGCCTGGAAAAGCCAGCTCACACAGTAACATCGTGTGTCGTAAAAGAAAAACGCGGTGCGGCGCCTGCCGCAGGCTCAGCGCAGGGTGTGCGCCGGGCCGCAGCGGGAGAGCGCGCTGCTCAGCTGAGTGCCCACCTCTGGACGTGCGTTTGTAGTCCTCGCCTGTCAGCGGGAGGCGAGCAGCCCCGGACACTGGCCGGTGTAGGGGCAGCAACTGGAGGACTGGGCAGTTTGCATTCCTGCTGGGGTGTTTTTCCTTTTTAAAAAATAGCTGCTTGCAACACACTGCTTTCCTTTATCTTCCGCAACTAGACAGTTGGTCTGCTGTTGAAGTTGCCTTTCTCATTTTCTGTAGATAGTGTAGGAGGAGCGGGGAAGTGTGGTTCTGCGCTTCGAGGGTGTCCTAATTTCAGAGCCGCTCCGAGGCTCTCTGAGGGTCGGCTTGCAGCCGCTCTCTCCTGGCAGTGAGGTCCTGTGAGAAGCAGCAGCCAACCGGCTGCAAACCAGCCCAGGGCTTTCCCTGATGCGGCCGGTCACTCCAGCTCATCCGCCCAGTGAGCCCACAAACCCTTTCTTAACATTTAGCGTCCGTGCGGGAGGCAGTTGTCCCGAACCAGCGGGTCAGTCAACGAAGGTCACCTGGGGGAGGAGCGGGGAATTGAGAGGGGACAAAGGACAGGAGACGCGAGAAACGGAGACAAGACAGGATTCTGATCAAGTCTCTCGTTTATTCAGGGGAGGTGCTGGGTATATATAGCGGAGGCATAGGGAAGTGACGACGGCGGGTGAAAGGCGCGAGTAACTAGGCAACCGGGCTATGACAGGAAGTCCCACCTAGGGGACATAGCAGGAGATTTACGGGAATAGGCGGGGTAAGAAGAATTAGGAGCTTAGCTCAGCAGAGGTAGGGGAGGAGGAACCCGGAAAGCCACGTGCAATAGGATTGGAGGCCTGGAGTTATTGTGCCTCCCACGGGTAGGGGTGTATAACAATTACAACATTTTATCTCCATGTTTAGCAGTTTCTCTGTGGCAATAGGATTGGAGGCCTGGAGTTATTGTGCCTCCCACGGGTAGGGGTGTATAACAATTACAACATTTTATCTCCATGTTTAGCAGTTTCTCTGTGGCAAAACTGATTTAGAAGTACAGTGTGTCTGTCAGGAAACCTGCTGTAGCTCGGAAGTCGGAGCAGGCCTTCTTGGGCGCACATCAGGGCTGGAGGCCTCCGCGATCCCACCGGCAGGCGCTGGGCTGGCTGCGCGTGCAGCGCCGGAAGGCAGCGGGGTCTGCACCCCTGGGGCAGCCCAGGACGGGAGCCAGGGCCGGCTAGCCGAGGGTGCACCCAGCCTTGGCTGTCCCCGAGTTGCGAGACTGCCCCAGCCAGGCTCCAACTTGTGATCTTTCTCATGCAGCCTGTCAGTGTATTGGGATTGAAGCGACCACAGGACAGCACGTGGCTGGGATTCTGGCTTCCTGACTAACTCAGTCTTGCTCCTTTGCTTTCCTTCCCTCCCTTGCCTCCCCTCCCTTCTGTCCATTCTTCTTCCTAAACCCACGTTTTATTTACGTTAAGTGGGAGCTCTACAGCTGAGCCTTATCACTAGCCCTAAGATGTTTCGTGTGGCACAGTATTTCCCTGGGCAAGTCAAGAAGTGAAGGTGTGGGGCTGAGCGTGTAGCTCAGCAGTGGAATACTTGACTAGCATGAGTGGGATTCAGTCCCAGGACTACACGGACAGATGGACAGACAGACAGACAGGATAATGCCAGGATGTAAAGAGGAAGGCGCAGGTGTGTTGGATTTGGGTTCCTTAATGGAACTAGAAAAATGAGGGACATGAAAATGGAAGGATGAAAAGTACTAGCCGGGGGGGCCCGGCCCTAGCTCAGTTCTTTAAGTGGCAGCTCCCACAAAGCTGTCAGCCTCGGGTTGCTGGAGTTCGATCCCCACAACACTCCAGCCAGCCAAAAGTGCCCTGCAGGCATTCGAGGAGCAAAAAAAAGAAAAGTACTAGCCCGGAGTAGTACGTGTGCAGAAGGAGTTAAGACGTTGAGATGAATCCCAGTGGAATTTGTACAAACACAAAACTCATGCGTGACTTATTAAGTGTGGAACCTGGGCCACTTACTAAGTTGTGCCCTCTCTTGCCTTATCCCAGTAGCCGCTTCCTGGAGAGTCGCATGCCGGCTTCTTCGTAGGGGTGGGGAGCCGAGGCTGCCAGGGCCAGGGCCCTGTGCCGCGAGAAGCAGGTTCCCGACGGCCTGGACTCCAGCATCTGCACGCCAGCAGCGCGCTTGCCACCGGAGTCCTGAGCGCTGCCCACCCGGGCTCCTCTCTGCCGAGTAGACGAATGGTGTGAAGCACTGAGTAAGGAAACATCATGTGGTTGGGTCAGGAAATTATGATTCTGAGATCTTTTTCTCCTTCTTAGTTTTTTGTTGTTATAATTTGAGTAGCAAATTAATTTTATCCTATCTTAGTACTTCTCGTAACATTTAGGTGAGATGTGTGTGTCCCAAACCAACAGTGGCTTTGCTGAAGGTACACAGAAAGCTCACTGGGTCGAAGGCTCTCTGCAATCACAAGACAAAGCCCAGCGCAGGCTAGGGAGCTCACTGCCTGGATGGGATTGTGCGGACGTAACGCACACAACCTGGCCCTCACTTTCCTTACCTGTAGAGTGGGGAAACCAGTTTTACACAGAAGAAATGCACATGGCGTCCCGAATGCTTCAGATTTAATGGTCTGTACATAAATAATAGCGGTGGCTCTTGGTGGTGCTTGCTGCATGTCGGCTCTAGTTCGCAGCATTACAACGTATCTCATCACGTGTGAGCACCCACCAGAAAGGCTGTGGAGCCCTCTGCTTTTCCTGCTGTTTTCTTTCCATTTTACAGTTTCCGTTTCCAAACACTCGCCTTCTTTGATTTATTATGAAAATGCTATATTGTTCTCGAAAGTACTAGAAGCTATAATAATGTTTATGGTATTATTGCCTTGTATAATAGGAAGTTACAAAGTTCCTCACAGAATAAGACTTTTACTTTGTAAGTGATGCTTTAATAAACTGCGTAATTCAGGGCTCCAGTGGTGTTAGGAATGCTTCTCAGAGATGGGAACCAAGAAATAACACTAAGAAGAAAAGGCTTGGCGTGGGTGGGGGTCCAGGCCTGAACTTACTTCACTTCCATTAATCTACTTCCTCACAAAGGTTTGACTTCCTGGAAACTTGCTATTTAATCCTTTGCTGTTGAGTAAAATTCAGATAAAGTAGTCATTTCTCA
Source organism: Octodon degus (assembly GCF_000260255.1). Taxonomy (NCBI): domain Eukaryota; kingdom Metazoa; phylum Chordata; class Mammalia; order Rodentia; family Octodontidae; genus Octodon; species Octodon degus. The sequence goes on from NW_004524750.1 coordinate 4,222,191, forward strand.
CTCCTGTGTGAGGTAGATAAGTATTTATGAACCAAAAAAAAAAAAATTCTAGAGCTCTTTTATCAATAAAGCCAATGATATGAAACATGAGACTCTAGCGAGCTTTTTAAAGATTATGTGATGGCTCAATTAGTTACAGGAGCTCAAGTTTTTAGAAATGGGCTTCTTATTTGTTAAATTAACTGATATTCCTGATATTCGGTAACTTTTTTCATCTGCAAAGTGCCTTTCTCATTGGTTTTCTGGTGAAAGTAATTGATCTTTGAAGTTCTTGGCCCTAAACCTGATTTAGTTAACTCCTTCTGAATGTTCCCTTCCTCCAAACGTTACTCCCCCTTATTTTCCCCGTTTCTAAGTAAAATATACTGCTGAACCAGGAAAATGTCCTATATGAAATACTTTCTGACAGAAATGCTGACGGGTTGCCTAGACTTAGCTGGCCGCCCTCCATTAGCAACTCCATATTAATTCTCTTAATAGAGTTTGCACTGTTAAAATTTCAGTGACTCCCTAATTCTTAGAAGGAAACTAGGGCTCTTAGTGTAAAGTGGTGTGGCTCAGAGCAGCTGAGGTACGCAGGAGAAGGCGTCTCCCACCAGTCCTGATGCGGATCGCCTGCCCGGTACAGAAGTAAAAGGGCATTCGGTCACAGAAGGGGAAGCACATCCTTCTCAAAAAATTCAGCTTGTGTTTACCATCTTCTATAAGGAAAATATCCGTGTTTTAGTTTCAAATCAGCCTTTCTCCTCCTTGTTTTCTGCTCTAGTTCTGCACTGTGCACCCCAAATCCCACTGACTGTGAACAAAGGCCTTTCAGTGGCACAGTGCGTGCCCCTGGCTGGGGGTCTCTGGGTCTGTGTTCTGACCCCAGGAAATTCAAGATGCTCACCATGAACGTGAGAAGGTGGGCACGACTAATGCAGTGGGCAGTATCCCCGAAACTTCTGTGTGTGTTACTGTGAGTGTACGTGCCTGCCACTTTCTTACTTACTAGTAGCAGCAGCTCCCTTTTCTTGAGAACTCATTTGATCCTCTCAAGGGACCCATTAGGCCAGCATTACCATGCGCATGTTAGATTAGAAAATTAGTTGAGTTCAATGAGTTGAGTTTTTGAATTAGTTGAGTTTCTGTAAATGAGCCAAACCAGCCAGAAATGGTGATTAAGTGAACACTCATTGTGTATATTTCCTCTATTTTTCTTTTTGTCTTTTTAGTGGTGGGTAGTATACCGTTAGTCACTCATGCTGGTTGGTAGGTAAGCGCATTTATTAAAGCCAGTGGCATGTGAGCAGGTATTGACAGGAATAGGAGAGTGTCTCTAATCAGGGAGGGGCCAGGCATGAGGGCCTCCCAGAGCCAGGGTAGGACGGAGCTGAGTTGAGTGCTGGATTTCCTCTGACTGGCGTCCATGGGGTTGCCATGGATAGGCTTAGGCCTCCAGGTTGGGCTGCCATAGTGGCAGCCATTCCAAGGACTCTTACCGTGTTCCCTATTGAAAGTGTCCTGTGGAAAGTGAGCCTGATGAAGGTGGAGAGGACCCTCAGAAGAGGCGGCACTGGGGTCGCCTCAGTGGAAATGTTTGCAGCCTTCAGCTGCCCTGAGGCATCTCCACGCCTCACCAGCTTCTCTCCCTGTTCCAGGAAATGGTTATGTTTGCAATGAACTAAATGCATCAAGACAGTTATAGAATAAAACTTAAAATCATACTAATGTTAAAATAAAATAGAGGGGCCTAGTACAGCACCTGCTTAGGCAGACACAGGGACCTGGGTTTGATCCCCAGCCCTGTCCCCAGGGCACCCTGAGACAGTGACTGAGACTGGGCGTGGCGGTGCGTGCTTGTAATCCCAGGGCTTGGGAAGCTGAAAACAGGAGGATCACTATGAGTACAATCTTTATAGTAAGACCCTGTAGACCTGTACTAAATACATAAAAAATAAAAATTTCAAAATGAAATAGAAGATGTGAGACTTTATATACTCTGCAGAGTTCAGTGATTCCAGACTTGTGAGATAATTTTTTATTCTTTTCTCCTATTAAGAATATTTTTAGTGGGGGGCAGGGAAATGGCTCAGTAGAATAAGCCCTTACCTGGCAAGCACAAAGGACTGAGTTCAATGCCTGGTTCCACCAAAAAAAAAAAAAAAGAATATTTTAGGGGGAAGAAAATGTGGCAAGTATGTTACAGATGAAATTTACAGTTTATTTGTTTTCTGAAGTTATGATACAAAGAACTCAGTTTTTAGGAAAGCAACAAATACATGAACACTTATTTTTTAGCAGGAGAAACTAGTTGAATCTGGATTGTCTTCTGCCTCTGCTGTAAATGGTAGCCCCATTTTGGAAAGACAGCTAAATAAGGTAATGGGGACAGTTTTGATCTTGTTTTAATTAATATTGATTTTTATGTGTCAGCTTTATGCAGGCAGGAGACACAATTCTGCCCTGAGTGCAGAAAGTCATACTTTTCACAAATTTTGACAGACAGAAGGAGTAATTTTAGTGGTAGGAGTTAATTTGCACTGGCATGATGCATGAAAAGGTTGGTGCTCAGGTCTAATTGTTTCCTTTGTTACTAGCTCAACTAAAAATAAGGTTCATGAACCAAGCTGTGGGAAGTTATTGGTTATGATGGTTTCTCCAAAAGCGGGTGGCTTCAAGTCACTCTTGTTCATGCGCACGTTGTGACTCTGCAGCGGCCCTTTATTCTGTCCCTTTTCTTTCTCTCTCGCCCATAGCCCAAGCCTCCTGCCCTAAATAGAAGAACACACGTGCGGAGCGCTAAGCTTATTACATTTAATTCTGCCAAGATGGAAATACTGGGGAAGACTCATTTTTTTAAAATTCAGCATTAAGAATCATACAACTTCATGTAAAATGGGCTCACACACATCCACACAGGTACACAAGACAGGCTGTTGTTAAGAAGCTGCCGAGTTCTGACTTGGGCCATGTCTGATACCTTTAGAGTTTTCGCGAGCCATTTCCCCTGGTTCTGTAAAGATTTGGATCCATCATAGTGAGATGGCCTTTGAAAGTGTCCTTTCCGTTCCCACTGGGTATGCGTGGTGACGACTTCTGACTGCTCACCACGTACGCTGCAATCTACGATGATGTACTAGACTCGTTATAGGACAGATCGATAGACATTGTAAGACAGCTTTTGTCTGTGTCGGGATATTTTCTCCTTTAAGGAAAAAACACGTACCACTTTCTCATTTCACGTAAATAAAGATCCAGAGGCAGATAGTTCGATGGCTACTGAGACCTTTAAGTGTGTTGTCATGACGCTTCTATCTTCAGCGTAGTGCATTTTGCCTTCAGCTTGTCCCTCAGTGATCACAAGTTAGAGGCAAGAGCTTTGCACTGTATCACAGACACCTGAATTTTTATGAGGCAGACTATTTCAACGTGAACCTGTACTGTATAGGACAGACTGGGAGCTGCTGCGTGTGCTTGTATGTCTGTGAATTTCAAATGAAAGCCTTGAGGAGTTTTCCTTGAGTTTCATTAGGCCATCCCTAAACTCATCACAGGCTTTTAAAGGAAACAGTCAATGTCCAGCTCTTGGGATTCCTTTCCCTGGACTCAGCAAGGGCCAAATTTCTTTTGAAGCCCTTGCACACCGAGAGTCTAGAAAGATTTGAGAACATGACAGTTTTATAAGCAACTTAGAAAAAAAAATTTTAAGCTGGCTCAGGCTACCTTAAGGGCAGGTCTGATGAGGCATAGGGAGCTGGGGATCGAACCGTGGTCACCTGCGCCTGACTGGGTTTGCCCCAGCAGGCACTTAAACAACTGAGCTACCCAGCGAGCCCCGCAACTTAGAAATTAATAGCAAAACAAAACTTTCCAGAGAACCATATGAAGCAACATACAGATTGGTAAAGTGTCATAGCTAGACTGAGGGACAAGAGAACTCACCACAGATTGACAGCTGGGTTTACAGTCCATAGTTTTTAAGGATTTCGGGTAACCCTAAAGCAAAAATACCTATTATGCTTCAGAATTGCGTAAGGCATATGGATGGATCGCTTTGTTTTCTTTTGAACGTACTAACAGCATTTTAAGTCTGAGAAGACTTTAAGCACCTTTATATTAGGCTCTGTTGTACAAGAGCTTATCTTTTGATATCACCTATTAGTAATGCTGATAATCTTAAAAGCTTTTTCCCATCATATGTCTTGGGAGAATTTTTAAAAATTGTTGTACATAGTAACTGAAGACCAAGAAATGATGGAGCCCGTGGAAGGGTCCTTCATTTCGCAATTTCTGATAATACAGGTGATTTATTGATTATTAGATTTACCTAACATTTTGTGCTACAGAGAGATGTGTGTAACAAAAGATTATTTTTTCAAAGTCAGACCATATAAAATTGCAGCCTTAGGTAAAAATTTTGATTAACATTACAAATTTCAGATAGTTCACCCAAATATTCTATGTGGATACGATGCCAAGGAAGTATTTGGAAGCAAGATAGGTGAGTTTCAGCTTGTGACTTCAATATTGATATTTCTGTCACTGCAGACGCAAGTGTCTTGGCAGTAGGACTAACATATACCTTTAACCATGTAAAGCATTTTATACAGTGACTTTAATACCCTTGGTCTATTTCCATTGCACTAACCTAAAATCCACAATCCTAAGAATTTGTAACACTTTTTGCTCTCTATGCACTTGCCACTTAGAATGTTACAGGAAGTATCAGTGTTTGTGGTGAGCTGAAACTCAGAAGCATGGAGTCCAGTCCCACCGTGCTTGCCTGGTAATGTCCTGGCTGTCATTTAAAAGAATTCTGATGTTGGAAATCCAGACAAAGCCTTAGAGACATGGATCCAAAACCCACGGCTTCTAAAGATGAAGAAATCTTTAGAAATTTTCAGTGAGTGTCAGAGACACTCACTGATTTCTTTACCCAAGACAGGTGGGGCAGCAGCTCTTCCTGTCTCGTGTAGGCCTCCTCCACATGTATCCATGTGCCTGACGTTGCAGCACGGGTGTCATCCAGGTGTCGTCCTCTGTGGTCCTGGTTGCCTTTGCCATCATGATTGGGAGGCTTTGTTTCCTACAGTGCTTGTGTTTTGTTATTTTTTCCAAGCATTGCCTTGCCTTTTTTAGTTCAGAGAGCCTCACGACCTTCCCTTTACCAAGTTATGGTACTTATCTGACAATTAAAACATTTATCCTCCTGGACTCCAAAGTAAAAGATTTATCAAATTCCCTACATAAACTTGTATGAGATGCTAGAAAAGCTGTAGAGATCTAGCAGTTTCAACCAATGTACTCTGTGTTTATTCTAGTGGGTAAGAGATTGAAGAGTTCTGTTGCTACTTAGAAATCTGTACTTTTCATACACTTTTGACGAGAAGTTGAGCTTTTTGTATGACATCTTTTCAGTTCTGTATAAATATAAATTAGATGCTAAATAGCCTTCTATTTAAAGGCAGGGAGAGAGGTGTTATTTGAAATAGAACAAAGCATGGTCATTGAAGACCAGATTATGTACAGAGATCTACCTCTGTCATCCTCTGAGGTCAGGAGCAAGGTTAGAGTCAGTGGAATATTTATGCAGTTTGCTAAAGGAGTGTCATTAACCTGCAGATCAGCCCAGTCTGTCACCAGTATTGAATAATAAAGAATGGTCCCAGTAAATTCTTCTTCAAGCCAGTAATTTCTCTGAAATAAACAGATCTGCTTGTTTTTCAAGGGAAACTGATTTAAGTTGCAGGATTTGCAAAGACCATGCCTGCTCTAGTAAATCTGGAATCCAAATCCCAGTCTGTGTCATAAAGCCTATGGGCTACGGTCAGTGGGCTTCTTATAATGAAATATTTAGTTCATTTTAGTAACAGTAAAGCCTCCACATTACAGTCAATGCTGTCATTAAGTCCTATTTCTAAATTACATATTCACATGGGAAACCAAATATTTCTCCATATTTTTACTTGGAAGAATGAGTAAGTATGCTGCAGAGGATGCTTCTTCACAGTTAATACATGGCTGAAAATTATTAACACTAAAAACGCACACATGTCCTCCCGTGGACGTCTGAGTGAAGATGTTTGATTCTGTATAGCTTAGAAGTTAAGGCTTTAGAGTTACCCAGCCTGGGTTCAAGTCCCCGCTGTCATGTTCGTACAGTAAGACCTTGGACACGTGGCTCTATCTTCTTTATGCTCATCTTTCTCAGATTAAAATGAGAATGGCACCATCTGTGTCTTAGAGTATCCAGGGTAACATAATAGCACGTCTGAAGGGCGTCGTAAGAGCTGCGTAGGTGCGGTCGTCTCAGGCCATCATAGTTTTCGTTTGATGATACAGCGTCAAGAATACTGTCTTCTCCCCCGTGTGTCACTGCTATGGAAAGTAAGAGGCCTGCTGTATGCAAAACACTGCCCTGAAGCCTACAAGTTTAATTATGTGAAGACACAAAAAAGACACCCCTCTAATCCTCAAAGAGGATTCTTTTAAGGTATAAAAAGAAGTTCTTTTAAGGTATAAAAAACCCTTAAATTGACCAGGTGATTGACTAGATGATTCTACAGAGAGAGCCAAAGTTGCATTCTTCTTGGGTAGCTCAGAGAGGAGCACAAGCTCTAAGGAAGAATCTGGCCAGGACAGATTTGGTCTATGACAGTGGTGGCAAACGTATGGCACGCATGTTGTTTGTCTTTTAAGATAAAACATGTTAATGTGGGAGTTGTAACCCTCCAGGTTTAATTGCAGTGTCAGCGCTTGTGATGAGTCAGCAAGTTTGGGCTTCCAGATTGGGCTCTGGGCTCTGAAAGGTTCCTGTCACCAAGTCACTGACTCCAAGAAAAAATCATCCTGACATGTGGCATTGATGAGGAATCAGAGAGATGAGAATGCTGAAGCAGGTAGAGTAGAAGACAAGGAAAAGGAGGGGAGGGGAAGGAGTTCAAGTGCGAAAGGCATCATTTAAAAGTTATGTAGTGTGATGGAAGCAGGAACATCGCAAGGCCATCAGACTAGAAATTAGAAAATAAAAAATAGCAGTTTGAGATGGAATGAAGACATATTTTGTTTTAAAACCAAGCCCAAACTTTCAGGCCACATTAAAACCTAGAATAACAGAAAGGCTATTGAAGATTTGTAAAATGTTACTATACCAGTATTTGTTCTTAGATTAAGATTAAGTTGGATTGGAATACTGGCCAGGGATTGAGGAATTGTTATGAAGGCACTCTTCTAGCTCCTGTTCTATTTCATGGACACTGCTGGAGGCAGCAAAGATGAAAGCTTGCAGTCTGTCAGGGGTAGAGATAGGTAAAGAGGCTGGGAGCACTGGTTGGGGTACTGTGGGGTTGTGGAAGAAGTTAAGTGAGTGGTGAGGTTCGTGGCTCTGGATTTAAGCCACCATCTCTAGGTAGCTTGGTAATGTGAGGACAGACTTTAAATGAGGGACACAGGCAAAGTGGAGACATGAAGGAGTCCCCGAGTGACAACAGACTGGAGGTTGTAGGAAGGACGATGAAAAGGCAAGAGGGAGGGTGCTGTATGGGGAGGGGCTCTGATGCCTGCTGGCTGGGGTAGGACCTTGTGTGAGCTAACTTGGAGTCTATGCTGAGACATAAGCTTGTGTTGGCAATGCTTCCGGTGGGTTATACAGTATTCTAGGTAGAAGGAGAGAAGTATCCTTTGCTATTAATTTAAGGAATCCAGTGTCATTTCTTAATTCCTGTTGTGATTTGGGGTTTTTGAAAGTGGAACAATATAGTACAGGACATATTTTTATAATAAATTATTCAAGAATCATATATAACAAGTGTGGGAAATCTGACCACACATTAAACACTGAAGTATCCACCTGAGGGCCTTGATCCTAACAGCCTGCATGAGTCCAGGTGAAAACCTAGAGCTCATAACAATGCCTCCCACAAGTCCAGCTAGAGGCCTTGAGCCCACAACAAAGTCCCATGCAGGGCTGCTTTGCAGATCTGTGGCAGAAAGGCCCAAAGGTCAGGGGTGGAAGCTGGGACGTCTGTGCCAGCAGGATGAAGGATCTGTGCTAGCAGGCTGAGGGGTATGAACTGAGGCCAGGATGCAGCACTCAAGGCAAGCACCACAACTCCTCCACAGGTCCCACAGCCGTCCTCAGCAACAGTGAGGTCTCCAGCTCCTCCAACGATGAGGAAGGCTGAGTTTGCATCAGGAGAGCAAACATGACAGGCTTCTCCATAAGGCTGAGCAGTGCACCATCTTCCCTTCCAGATGTGCAAGACGAGGACCAAAGCTCCTCCAGAATTCATCAGGAAAACCACCACGACAAGGTCCTCCAGCAGGACAGCCCAAGAGAACTAGCAGCTTCCAACAGCTCCAACAGCTTCTCCAAAGAGCATCCCTAACAGCATACCATAGCTTCTCCTCTGCTGCCTTTTTGCTGGCAACAGCCCTCAGGTGGGCCTCCCACACCCAGCACAACGCTAGTTCAAGTCCGCTGGTTAAGAAGTTGACCACCAGTTAGCTTTCTACTTCAATTCCCTAATAACACAACCCAATCTCTCTCGCTCGCGCGCTCGCTCGCTCGCTCACTCTCTTTTTCTCTCTCCCTGTCTTTTTCCCATTCCCTTATCGGGCAAATTGAAAAAAAATTTTCAATAAATAGTCAAAAAGAATCAAATATATGATCCACTCCCAAAGTGTCTAAGGCCATAAGTCTTACATCCCAGTTACCTCTTTCCATCTTATTATTCTTAGTTTTTCCTTTTCTTATATTCTAGGTTAGTTAGATAACATATAAGCTTATTTTTCTTGTGTTCATCTTTGTAAGTCACATGTGCCTTTGTAAAATATTTTTGAAGCATAAGTAGTATAAAGTGCATATACATTAACTTGTTGAAATTTTCTCCAAAATATTATACAGAGGCAATTATGTTTTGCCATCTTTATCCTTTTGAATTTTTATTTAAGACTGGCAATATAGGAAAGGACTATTAGCTCTGAAAAATTTTACATTCTGCCCTTTCTGTGTAAGGTTTAAATATACCCATTTAACTACTATGGCCAGGTCCAGTTAAGTAAGCCTTTCCACACATCCTTCATGTAGAAGTGATTTTTTTTTTTTTTTTTTTTTTTTTTATTACCCACAGGTGTATGGCGGCCCTGTTCTGTTCTGGGTGTGTGTTATAAGGCCAGTCTTCACTGCCCGTCT
>NW_004524750.1:4231465-4239146 GCF_000260255.1 Octodon degus
TTTTTTTTTTTTTTTTTTTTTTTTATACACTGGTGTATGGCAGCCCTGTTCTGCTCTTAGTGTGTGTTATAAGGCCAGTCTTCACTGCCCGTCTGCTGATCTTCAGACTTGTTGCAGCCCTCCGTGCTTCCGCTCTCTGGATCTTTAACTCCCAGTAGTTTATTGCTGAGCTGGGTTGTCTGTCCTTGGAAGTGTATCTGCTCCGACATTTTAACCAACAGTATAAAGAAGGGTTTTGTTGTTTGTAGAGTCCGTGTGTATGTTTGCTTTGTTTTTTCCTGGTGGGAAATATTTTAAGTCCCAGGTCCTCTGCCACCCAAGGCGTTTCTGCACAGCCCATTTGCTTTATGTAGACTGCGGCCTGAATTTAAGCCCTTGTCTGAGCGAGCGCTGGGCCTGTGTGCCAGGTGCTGGTGCGCGTTCTTTTTATGATGTTTGATGGTTCATTAGAATTCTGTCCTCACTCCTAGCAAAACAGAGAGTAATCGTAAATATGATGTTTATTGTCACAGAAAAGGGAAACAAGGCAATAAAACACTGAGCCCAATTGAGTTTCACCTCAGCCATCTTGTTTTGAAATGATGACCTGCTCTTGTTTTCTCTGGATTTACACTAACCAATCCAGCAGTTCTGGGTAACAAGGCACCGCCAAGACACAGCATTTGCCTGCAATAATTTAGTATTAAAACATGTGATCTAGGTTCTTTGAAATTGTGTTATACCACATTTATGTTCCACTAAAAAGTTCTTTCTGAAGTGAGAAATCTACTTTTTAAAAAATGTAATTAGGACAGGGTCTACAGAGTCTCACTGTACAGGTCAGACTCAGTGATCCTCCTGTTTTCAGCCTCCCAAGTGCTGAGATTACAGGTGTGCACCACCACGCCCCATCTCAGTCCCTGGCTCAGCTCACCTGGGGGGCAGGGCCAGCACTGTGTGCTAGGAATCAACTCCAGTCCCTGCAATTTAAAGGTTCAAGACAAGGTTCCTGAAGGCTGGCATGACTGATATTTGAGTCCCCTACTTCTTGGTAATGGGGAAATGGCCTGTGTATTGTATGAATACAGAAGAAGGAGGAGGAGGAAGAGGAAGAAAAGGAAGAGGAGGAGGAGGACAAGGAAGTCTAGGTAATGCCAGATGTACCTTTATGGCAAAAACACCCTAGTTTAGAACCACTCATTGCCAGTCCTACAGATAACCCAGTACTATTATGGACTACTGAACTATATTGGGTTATTTTGCTGAATTCACACACCTACAATATTTAAATGGCAATGGAATACCCATCTCTGACAAAACTAAACAAAAAGGGGATATAAATGGAGGACTATTTTGTATCTCTATAAACAAAATAGTTAGAATAGATATATAGCTACTTTCTCTTAATTCAATGAGAAGAAAGATTTGTACTAATAGTATTTAGACAAGATATCATGTCTGCATCTTGTACTATGAATACTACAAAGACAACAATATACAATATATTATTTATTGTAACTGTCCTACTAACCTGTTTTGAAACTCTCATTGCTATTTGTTTCTCAATAAAATTAAAATTAAAAAAATAGAACCACTGGATTCAGAATAACCTTTAATAGTCAAGACAAACAAAAAATATACCCATAAACATCTCAAAAGTATGCCCCAATCACATACAACTGCAAACATATAAACATGAAAATGAAAATAAAATTCTTAGATAGTTGAAGCTTGGGGCCAGGGAGATAGCTCAGTAGATTAAGTGCTTGCCTGGCAAGTACAAGAGCTCGAGTTCAATCCCTGGTTCTGAAAAAAAAAAAAAAAAAAGATAGTTGAAGCTTTTAAAAATATATACGCATATACTATACCTAGATTTTTGAAACCAGAATGAAGGCAGCATCTTAGCCAGTTAAATGGGCTTCCTATTCTTAACAATATCTCTATGACCATTGAGCAAACCTGCTAAGAACTGATGACCTTTGAAAGCAACTTAAAGTGTGAATTCCCAGTCTACGTTGGTGTCTTTCTCCAAAAATTGTTTCTGATAGCCTGATAAAAATAATAAATCCTTACCTTTTCATTGTTAAGTGCAGTTGTATCACTCACGGATGTATCTACATGAACAAAATACTATGAGGAAACAAGTATCTTTGGCAATCACCAAATTGTTCATTTGTTGCCAGTGCATGTTAATCACTTAATATTTATTTTTTACTGCAAATGAAGCAGTCATTAAGATGTACTTTTTTGTTTTTAAATTTCCTTTCACTTATAGTAAATGCAAAACAAATAATTTAAACAAAATTTAGATCAATCTAAAATCTGAGCAATGAAAATAAGTTATTTTCAATTTTTATATTAGGTTACATTGTTTCTGTCAGTGAATTTTTCCAATTAATTTTGATTTTCTATAAATTTACTGATCCATTGCCTGACAACCTTAACAAACTGCTGATGCAGATAACAGTAAAGCCAGTTTCCGTCGACACAGATATATTGCCTGCTTGTACAACTCTGGAATGCTAAATGTTTATTTACGGCATAATTAGCAGGGCTTTCCCCTCACTGATGCTTCATCCTGTGAATGTCGGGATGGTACATTGTTAGTTCTGTTCTTGAGGTGTCTTGCCCTATTTTGAGTTTGAAATAATAAAGTAATGTCAGGTTTGAAAGTATTGGCCGCACTGGGATCTGAGCTAACTGATGTAATAATGCATGTATTAGAAGAAAATCTACTGAGGGGAACCTTTCTGTATTTATCCACAACTTTGACACCTTTTTGCTTTAGTTTATTTTAGGAATATTATGGCTCCTAGTGAGATGGGTCCTGAAGATGTACCAGTGGACTGGAGGGAGGTTATGGTGGGTGTAAGTGAGAAACACCAACAGGAAACAGGAGCTTACAACACGAACATGGTGCAATAGCTAACCAAATGGGACATTTTGGGGGGGGAAGGGTACCAGGAATTGAACTCAAGACCTTGTGCATGCCTGGCAGGTGCTTGTACCACTGGGCTATATCCCCAGCCCCATGTAGTACTTTTTTAAAAACTTTTTTTTTTTTTTTTTTTGAGAGGTAAGTTTAAATGAAAATAAAGGTAAAATTAGTTTCGCTGTCTTTCACACTACAGTTTGGGGAGGTGTGAAACAGGTACGCCTTTCCGTGAAGTGGATAAACACTTATTTATCTATAGTTCAGGGCAAGTTCGAGCTTCTCCAAGGAGAACATGATGTCAGTGCTCTTGTTCCGTGGCGTGGTTCACGTCATGTTGCTTCTCGCAGCTATCCCCACTACTCTAGCAGTGTCGGCGACTGCCTCCCTCCTAGCAGCTGGTCGCAGACTTCGAGCCCTGCCTGGAGCGTTTCTATTCTAGTAGTGATTATGATGCTCACTTACAGCTGGGAACATTGAGTTCAGAACAGTATATTGCAGGAATTTATTCTTTCCTTTAATTAAATCAACCATTTTATTTTCACTTTCATTGCCACTTTTCTTCCTTCTAAGGTGAAAACACATTTTTCATGTGTATATGCTCATATACATGTAAGAATATGAGAAATGAACTCCATGTTAAGTAGCCACCTTTCTACTTCATCATAGGTGGTGAAAGCACATGTGAGTCTGCATTCCACCTGCACGGGCCGGATGTGAGCCCCGTCATGTACATGTATGACCTATTTTTTAAAAATGTAAAATATTAAAGGTCACACTTAACTTTTATGCCTCAGATGGGGAAGACTTTCTAATGAGACTCAAATTAGCCTTCCTCTGACATTAACAGTCTACAGACCAAATATAAAATAAAGAATGTGGGCCTATCAGCCAGCAGAAACAAGGCATGCCTAGTATAAATCAAGAAACTGAAAAGGAGGGTTCTTAAAATATGAAAGTGTTGGCTTGCACCTCTGAAAAGGCTTTGGGTTGATTTTCCTAAATAGACAACTGGGGAAGCATTTCTCACGTGGGTGCAGCCTGTGAGAAGCACAGGTACTGAGTGCTTCTGTGTCCCTCCATCTCCCCGATGGCGTCTGTCGGCCCCTCATTTCCAAATCTCTGTTCACCAAGAATTGTAGGTCACGTGAGTATTTAAAGTCTCAAGCAACTAACCTACCAAAGAATAACTAGAATACATTTTTCTTAACTTGCTAACTTTCTATTCTGTTTTTGTAGTAAATTTAGTCTTTCTAGCCACTTTAAGAAGTCATCTCAGTTCTTAAGTGAACCCTATATTTTCCTGCAGTTTCTTGTCTTTTTTGTTTGAGTTGGGCCATGTTTGCTTTAATATATATGAAAGTAATAGCGAAGTTTAATTCCATTGGAGTTTTTTAACTTCTTTTTCGCACTGGGGCTTGAACCCAGGGCCTTTGCACTGCTAAGCACCTTCTGTTTTTTATTTTGAGACAGAGCCTGAGTTGCTAAGTTGCCCAGGCTCCTGTTTCCCGGGTCTCCCCAACCACTGGTAGTAAACGTGTGTGTCACCATGTTTGACTTCTTCAAATTTTTAATTCAAAATTCATGGCTACAACAAATACTGGACAAGGCAGGGAATCAGGTGGCCCAAAGGAGTTGTAATAAGAAATTTATGCAAGTTTCAGGATGAAGCCAGACATCTGAGCGGGAATGTTGTTGTAGAAAGAGAGGTAAGGGGAAAATCTGAGGTCAGTGTAGAGGAAAACTACAGTAATTATTGTAGAGCAGGACATTGCTTCATCGTAAATTACATACTGTCCAAGAGACAAAGAGTTGTCATTGGTCCCCACTGGGGTGTCCCTCGCCGGGGCACTGATTGGAGAGAAGGTGGGAAAGGCCTCCTGCTTGGCAGGAAGGAACAGGTTCCTTTTAGACCGAAGCACGCGGTCTGAAAAAATCTCATTAAAGTTACACCTCAGTCTTTTTGTACTATAATAAATAGTCTCACAAGACATGGTATTTTATTGTGGCCCTAATGAATCTTAGCTAAGTCTGACAGTGTTGCCATTTCACTGTGTCATTGTCTGACAAAGGACATTCAAACAATGATAGAGCATAAGAGTCTTCCAAAATAATATGTAGAAATCACTTCTTTCAGTTGAGAAAAAAGGGATTGCTTTAAGAGATCACTGACTGGTGAGATCTTCTAGTAGAGTTATGTTGTATAATGTGAACAGACTTTCCTTCAGTGTCGTCTTTAAGATACTGGCCTGTGTTCCTATTAATAATATGGAAATTTTATGGAAATAGAGCATGCTGGGTGCCTCATCTGTCTCTAGGACTAGTTGCAAGATGACAAAGGTAGAGAACTGCTTTAGTCAAGAGGCCCTGAGATGGGCTGCAATCTCACTCTGCAGCTACTGTGGATAATGAGCCTCAGCCTCTCTGTCGTGCAGAAGGAGACACTGTGGGATTCTGAGGAGAACACAGAGTTGGAAGTTCAGTTCCAAAGCCAAACCCGAAGAAGAACGTGAGTCAGGAAAAGGCAGGGTGATGAACAGAGTTGTTGGGGAGCCTGCAAAGCTCCATGTGAATTTTTGTGGTGTCTTGTGCAGCCCCGTGTCTCCTCCAGGAATGAATCTGCTGTGCTGAAGGAGGGGGAGGGAAGGCTGATGGATGAAAGGAACCCTTGAAGACAGGTGGGCGCATCCCGGTGGGCAGCGCAGTGCAGCCGTTCATTATGCTTCCTATCATGTCTGTCCAGGAACACAGGGCCCGAAGACCTTTGTGGGTCTAGTTTAGCCCTCTCCTGATGTGAATGGGACTCTGTGTTTACAATAGCCCACATTCTAACAAAGCCCGAGCCTTTTACCTGATGGGTAGAAGTTAGACTATGGAGGCTTAGAATTGCCTTGGGTAATCAGTGTTGCTCTGAACAGCAGTACTGCAAGTGTCTGGTGAGTAATTTGCTTTATATTTAGCAGGCAGTCCTTGTCCTGTTTAGATACCACCGGTGTCTTCATTGTTGCTAGGACAAAATACCCAAAACTTCTAAAGGAGGAAGGATTTATTTTAGCTGAGTTTGTAGAGGTTTCGGCTTGTGGCTTCAAGGCAGAAGGCAGGGCAGAATGACAGGGCAAAGGAAAACCAGTCCATGGCAGGCAGGCAGGAAGCACCAAGCCTGCTCTCTCTCTGTCCCTTTTTATTCCATTCAGGCAACAAGCCTATTGGTTGGTGCCACCCACACCAGGGTGGAGCTTCCCTCTTTAGTAAAGTTGTTCAGCCACACCTTAGCTGTGCCATCCCAGCACGGGACTGATCCAGTATCACACCAGGTGAGCAGGCCTTCTCCCAGGAGCCGTACCTGTGGGCGCATGAGGCTTTGGGGCCGTCTGGGCACAAGCCACAACTGGTAATTCCAAACACTGGTGCCCCTGACAAGTGCACTATGCAATAGCAAAATATGCTCAAACCAAAAATGTTTTGGTGTATTAAGTTGTACTGATGCCAGATTATTATTTGAAGGATAAAATCTGCAGTGTTAGGTGTTATTTATAGGGGGGGGGGGAGAGAGAGAGAGAGAGAGAGAGAGAGAGAGAGAGAGAGAGAGAGAGGTTTTCTGCATCTTGAGAAAAGAGTGACTTTACCTTCCGTTGAAACTCGGACAGCCACTTTTCAAATATTGTGAAGCTCACAATGCTTTTCGATGGGCAAGCCTCATTGGCACCGGATGATTTAGGATAGGTGGAAATGCTGATGAATAGGACTCCATCTTTGAGAAATCGTTTGTCAGCAGAAATTTCAGGTTCGTTCTTCATAAGCGCAAGAACATCACGGCCCACATGTGTGCAGGACAAGGAACAGAAGCCTGTTCCAAGCGTGTCAGTCTGCTCTCAATTTGTCATTGTGTAGTGGATGATATTAAGGCATCGTACAGGGTATAATCTACATTATTTTAAAGGACACAGTAGTGCAAAATCTGATTCCAGGACGGTAAGTACGCCCGACAATTTTCCAGCAGATGCAGATAATGGTCCTACATTCTAAGCAGATGCCGTCACTGGGAAGGGAACCGCGGCTCAGCTCAGTGCTCTTCTCTTTCCTCTGCCCGCCCTTTGCTATTGGAAGCCTTGTTCTCCTCGCCTAAGTCATGCAGGGCTGGCTGCATTAGCTCCGACAGGGGAGCCCCATCTTTTCTCCTATATTGCCTTGGTAATAGCTTTAATTAAAAATGTAAATGTTCTTAGTAGATGGAAGTTCTTAGAGCTTTTATAAATGCTTTCACTTTTTTCATTACGCTAATCAGTATTTTTATTTTTGTATTTGAAAATCACTATCTAGGTGTTAGAATTTATTTTCTCTAAAGAGTTTTTGATCTTTTGGGGGTGATATGATCAGTCTTTGATAGAGAGCTATTGGGAGAAAAAACAAAGTGAAATTCAATTTTAGCTATAGGGAAGGGGGTATGTGTGTATTTGTGTGTGTGTGTGTGTGTGTGTGTGTGTGTGTGTGTGTAACGTGATTTGTATTATTACTGTTAGTAAAATGATGAGAGTTAATTTCCCAAGTTTTTTAAAAGAAGGAACTTATTGATTACAGTTATGGCCCAGACATTGGTATAGCATCAGTGAATTGAGTTGTCTTCAAAAACTGTGTATCTTGTGATCAAAAACTTCTTTCATTTTAAACACAATTTAATAAGGCATCATTTCTCTTCAAGCATAAGGCTTTTGATAAAAGGTATTTTTTAGAAGATGTTTTATAATTTTTGCTTCAGAAGAATTTTTTTTT
>NW_004524750.1:4240181-4247348 GCF_000260255.1 Octodon degus
CCATTGCTTGGCCAATGTGCTCTCTGTGAAAGCCTGAGACGCAGGTAACTTTTTGTGTAAACTTGAGAATATTATTTTTGCCTTTCATAACTCAGTTTTCTCCACCATAAAGTGGGGCTAAGAAGACCTGTTTTGCCAGGTTACCATTAGGAATGCAGTTATTAACTGATGTAGCACAATTAAAATAATTGTAGCACACTGCAGTCAAGAAATGTTAAATACCATCAGCATTTCACGTCCAGTATTCCTCACAGAATTCTAAGGACAGCTTTTATTATTTGTGTGTTAAGCATGAGGAAAGGTAAGCCCGGAGAGCTTGAATACTCAGCTCATTCAGGGAAGGCTTTACATGGGAAAATACACTGGAGAACACGAATCGCAGTGTAAACAACAAGTTAAGGGATTGTTTGAGCAAGAAAGGACACAGAATAATCACATTAAGACACTGATGTTTGATAAATGCCCAGGCAGCGAAGGAGAGTGGTGGCCAGTCGGTCATGCGGGATGTGGAGAGTGTGCTCAGCACCACAGAGGGGGTCATAAGCGATGCCTGGAGCGCCCCAAGGCAGAGGCAGAGTTTCTGCGGTGCTGCGAGTAGGAGCTCTTGATCTGTCGCTGGTTTATCTGTATCACAACCAGTTAGAAATAACTCCTGAAATCAACTCCCTGCTCTGTGGTTCTTTGATGAAACTACTTGATAATCAAAACATGGTTAATTGCAAGTTTATTTTTGCATTACCTGTAACATTAATGAGGCTTGCCCCCCTCTGCATGAGACATGAGTTCTGTGATATTTTTCTGTTTTCTATAAGGAACTGGAAAACATGCAGACTAGCGAAAATCTAGTGCGTCTTTATACAGCTACCACAACTAATATCCAACGTGTTTGCTTCTATTTACATTATTTCATGGAATAACCCCAGATTAGCCATTGTGAGAAGTGCGCTTTCTGCGGGCACGCGGGTGATGCTGTTTTAGCAACGCCTTTGCCCGTGTTGCATAGATTTCCTGGTTCGCACTGTGACGACAGCTGTTGTTGTCAGAAGAGGATCTCTGGATCCTTCGCCCTGTAATTTGCGTGCCATCCCTGACGACAAGGATGGCCCACAATGGCTGTAATCAGCGCAGCGATTGCTCCCCTGAGCTTTGGCCCAGATGGCTGCCCCGAGATGCCGCCCTGGCCTCGCTCACAGCATAAGGACCATCCAGCCTTTCTCTGCATTGATTGCACTTGGAGTTGCTGGCTTCTGTCTAATTGTTGAGAATTTTCTACATATACACACTCTGCTGACCCAAAATGTATTTTTGTCTTAGTTGGGAAAGAACACAAATTACAGAATTTTATAACTTAAACAGGTATTAGAGATCATCTGATGGCATTTTATTATGTTTTTCAGAGGTGAAATAGTGAGCCACGGTCCCTAGAGATGACATTAGGAATCAGCCTTTCTCGTTCTCCTTCCGTGGCCCCGGTATTTACAGGTGACTATGTATTAGGTTAACACGAGCTGCACAAGGAGTGGCTGAAATCTAAGCATCCAGGGGGTAGGTACCAGTTATCTTGCTAGTGAAGGAGACAGTGCTGGGAGGTAGACACCTTGCCTTAGCTTTCACGGTTTGATTCTTACCACCTACAAAGTGCTACCCTATCTCAGGCACTCAGTAAGTATTGTGGGCTCCCTCATTCATGAGCAAGGGAACAGAGCCCTGTCACACATCCACATGCATTTCATTTGCCCAGCTTTCTTTTCCTTACTTACTTGCTGTTATAAAATAATATGAGTCACATTTTGTTTTATCCTTCAGATGTCTAGGTAATTTGCTTTTCATCTAGTATCTGCAATCTCAAATCTTAAACCAGTCCAACAACTTTTTTCACTATATGGAGGCATAAGATGTGGTTAATAAATTTATAATTAAGTGACTAAATGCATGCATGAAAACTAAAAAACATTGTGATTATGAATAGTGCATTAAAATCTCTAATATTAAATCTTCACTTACTTTACTGAGATTATCAGGAAATAAATGTTGAATATTGTTTATCCAAATAGTGAAACTATATCTGAAGTCTCTTCCTCAGACAGGGCTTCATTGTCTGTGTGAGGATTTTCTACAAAATATGTCACCATCTTCTTGTCCTTTGTGGGGAGGATGTTGGCATAAGCCCTCTATTAAAACTTTTTCTTCTATCATCTTGAATAAGATACTACAAGACCCTGGAGGAAGCTTGGCCTCAATTAAAAATTCTTTGTGTTCAGTTCAGAGGGTGACACCTTAGAAAGCTTATGAGTAAGCACAACTGTAGATTTTAGTGTATCAAAAGTAAATAAAGATTGTCACGCTGCATCTTGTATGTGAATAAACTGAAACCATGGGCGAACTGCGTTCATCTGCTCCCAGGAAGGGAGCTTGTGCAACAGCGCAAGGCCTTGAGGGCCCGTCTTTTTCTCGTGTTGCATCAGCACTTGACAATGCATTATCCACAGGCCTCTTCAGAGCGCTCTCCTCCGCCACGGGGCCTGCTGTTGGTACCCCGGCCGCGTGTGGCCCAAGCTCACACTGCACAAATGTCTGGCCCCGGCCACCGGGCTGGGAGTGACCTGCAGGCTGGTGCTGTGTGCTCAGCCGGTGGGAGGCACTCCCCGTCCCCAGGCTCTCTGGGTAATTTTATAAATAAGTCTTTCTTTAGTTCTTCGGTTCAGACAAGTAGACCCAGAGGCAAGGAAAGTCTTCCATACAGATTTTGGCGTTTGTTCTAGACTTGCTGGTTGTTCACAGTGCTGCCTTCCCAAATAATAACGATAATTTAAACTGTTCTAACAGATATGGGCATTTGGGCCATAATTAAATGCTGCGCCGGGCAGCAGTTGTCCAGGCTGGCAGCTGTGCGCGGCCCCTCACCCGTCTTCAAGCTTTCCGTGCAGACTGTGATGGAATACTTCTGTCGATCAGACCTTACTTTGCAATTCTCCCTGGCAGCCATTTCCTCCTATTTCTTTCCTGGAGCTTGTCCAATTATTGATCTTTGAGGACTCTTTCTTTTGCTTTTTTCTTTCCTTTTTTTTTTTTTTTTTTTTGGTGTGTTTTATGCTTTCAGGGAATAATACCAAGGCAGACAAAGGAGAAGTGCTGCTTTCTTAGTGGGCAGGTGCTTTGCCTGCTTGGAGGCAGCCAGGGCGGGTCTGCTTCGGCTGGTGGCTAGATGCAGCCCGTGGTCTGCTTGTGTCCGAAAGCTGCGGGGCAAGCGCGCCCCTCCGCCACCTGCCCCGAGCACGTTTGGCTTTTCCTCTTGTGCGAGAGGACTTGAATTGAGGCGGATGCCAGAGCACTTCACCAAAGAAATTCAAGATTTATCAAAGTGAGGATTTTGGAGCTCATAAGGCCTCTGTGGAAATAAATCTGAATCGTTTAGGAGTTCTATCTTTCTTCATTTGGAGAAATTTCCAGTTGATGTTCTTTGTTGTTGTGAGGCGTTCACTGACATCATTCAGTTGCTAAATAAAGTGTATTGAATTTTTTCTCATTACAGAACATTCATTGTAAAAAACATAAAAAAGCAAAAGGCAGAAGACATGATAATTCTACCCTTTACATAGTTTCTACTCACATTTATTGAAATGCTTTTTCTTCCCATTTATTTTTTAAAAATGAAATTATGTTGCTTATATTTTATAAGTTGCTTCTCGACTTAAGCATATACATATAAAATATTTCAGTACTCCTCTGTGATGTGATTTTTCACACTTATGTAGTATCTCGTCATGTACACATATCATAATTAATCTAGCCCATATCTTACTGCCCACTTAGGTCAGTGGGGCAGACCACAGTGGCAGGCGATGTCCCCTTTCAGCACTCAAGCCAAGTAGCCCAGATCCTGAAAGTGATCAACTGAAATATTTTCCAAATCTAAAAAGACATTTTAAAATTTGCACATTTACAGGCAATCCTACAAGCTGTCAGAAAATCTACAATGAATTTTCTGGCATCGTAGCGGCTGTAGAGGAGAACTGTAGTAACAGATTTGCACAGTTCTGTAAGATGGAGACAGCCCCATGGTCTCCTGTTTTCCCAGATAAAGCCACATTTGAAGAGCTTGAACTTCGCAGCTTACGCTAGTTAGAGTTTGGAAATTGGAAATGGAGCTACTGGAATTTCGAGAACGCTGTGTCTCGAAAGTCCGATTCTGTGAGCTTTGGGAGTGCTTGAGGAGACCAAAGGAGGGCTGAGCGCAGACAGCGGGCAGCTGTGGAGCGCAGGCCCAGGGTGGCGTTTGCTGCGGAGCGCCTTTACGACCACGCGCTGCATTTGGGACTGCTTTTCTTACTTTGTTGGCATCAAGTTATGCATATGAGGAGTGGTTGCCAGCCTTGAATTATGTCAGATCTGATATAGAGAACAAGAACTTTGGGCTTCCATGCTTTTGTTATTTATTTACTTTTGTGATGTGCAACTTGGAATCTAGCTTAATGTTTATTTTTTAATTTTTAAATGCAAAATAGTATTAAAACAAATTTCACTTAACAAAATGATCTGAGTTTCACAGTATTTGTTGTGGTGCGCAGTGCTCTCTTCCAACTAGCTGCTAATATCGCCAGATACGTGCCTGCAACATTGGAAAAAGAAAAAAACATGTAAGAAATTAAGAAGACAAAAAGTACAAACAGTTGGAAAAAGACAAAACGAATTAAGTACTAATTGCTCCTCTCCATACACCAGCAGAAGTCTATAGTACGATTGTCCAAACCAGCCTGCTTAAGTACACAGATTTATCTCCTTCTCCACCCCTCCTACATTTTTAGATTATTTTGCCGCCAACATTTATTGCAGAATAATAAGTGATAGGCACATGCTCAAATGATATGCATAAGCCAATGAGTTATGTTTTATATATAAATGTAAATATGGGTTCCACAAGTTCTGTGGACAGAGGTTGATAGAACCTTATTATGGGAGGCGAGATGGGCTTGGGGCTTGCTCCTTTACATGGGGATCACTTCTTTCCTAGAGCGTTGGAGAGCTGCAGAAAGCACAGGTCGACTGGCTGCCCACTTTCAGCTTTCTGTGTCACCAGAGGGCGGTCCTTGAGACCACACTGGTAATAAAGGTTTAGCTCTGGTAGAAAGTTGGCTGTGTAATTAGGTGTTTATTTTGTTGTTGTTGTTGTACCAAGGATCAAACTCAGGACCTCGCGCTTGCCGGGCAGGAGCTTGTGCCACTGAGCTGTCTCCCTGGTATTCAGTGGGAGCTCTGCTCCTCCCTAGAGGCATGGTTTGGGGAAGGTTACTAAGTCTGTGTCCTGTTTCAGTTTTCTGTGTGAAATGTGAGTAAAAATATCTACTGAAGGGTTTTTAGAAAAAAAAATGTAGTTTTCTTTTTAAGTAAAAATGCATGAAAACCACAGTAAACTTACTTGGTAAATGAGACAGCAATTGCAAGCTCTTAGCTTTTGTTTTCTTTTCACTTAATTGTCCTTGGCACTTAGGACTCATCCCAGCTAAAGATAAAGTGACTTGGTTTCCGCAAGATGCGTGTCCCGTGTGGCCTCAGTGGTTTGGCAGGAGCGGGTGTGTGTGTGTGTGTGCGTGTGTGTGTGCGCGCGCGTGTGCATAAGGTCGCTCTCGCTTGCTTATTTTCTTTGCTCCTAATGGCTATAAATGGGAAGGCAGCTTCTGTGTGGTAGAGGAGCCAGAATGCTGTGTGTTTGTAATGATAAAGACAAGGCCGGCATTTCTGAACTAGGGTTCTGTTCTTAGCTCTGGTACTTTCTAGAGCCCTCTATAGTTTAGAGCTAATTTTATAAAGAACAGATATATGAAAGAAGACTGTAGATTATCCAGCCTTTTGAACTGGAAGTTTGCATTTTGCAGCCCCAAGAAAGTGGAGAGGTCCTCTGGGCACCCCGCCCTGGTCAGAAGGCTCAAGGGGTTGCTGATGGGACAGATGGGGGAGCTGCCCTTGGATGTGACCTGTCCACTCCTGCTGCATCGCCTTGTACTCTGGCCAGGGCCACAGTTTCCAGGATCAGGTCTCTTTTTATAAAATTGGATCTCATGTGTACCCTGATAAAAATTTACGAGGGCACAAATATGGACAAGGAGAGACTTCTGACGCCAGGAACTGAAAAAAGTCTTTGTTGTGAGATTTCAGACTGGCCTTGCACCGTCAGGGTCACCAGCTGCAGTAGATGCAGGCAGGGAACTGCATCTGGAGCAGCCAGCAGGCCTCGCCTCTAATGGTGGGTCAGGTTTCAGTGGCAGGTGGGAGAGAGGAAGCAGGAAGGGGGTGGCTCCCTTGTCTTAACTTTCTCTGACCTTAATTATTATTATGCGTTCAGAGACTCTAAGGTGATCAGAGAAAGGATCTGATGAAGTATCTTTGGGAGTGGGGTCATGCAAGAGACTGGAACATGCAGTTTACACATTTGAGATTGTGTATTGTGGCCAAGCACGTCCAGCTGGTCCTCCAGAAATCTGGGAACCATGCAGAAATGGCAGGCCTTTCCTGCAGGTAGGGGCACAGCGCTGGGCACCGCTTCCTGCTCCTGTCTCCACACCAAGCATGCAGCACAGCAAGAGCAGCCCTAGGGAGTGAGCGGCCCCCGAGGGCCAGAGCTGTGTTTCTTATAGATCGGTTGTGATATGCGAAGGATGCAGATTAGCTGCAGGATTGCTGCTCGCCCTGCTTCGCAATTGAGGGAGAGAGGAGCAATACTGGGAGGTGCTCGTGCCCAGCCTCCTGTGGACTCTGCACTCCTTAAGCCATGGGGGTCCCGAAGGCAGCTCCCTTATGCTCTAGCGGTTCATCATGTGGCTTTAAAAGTAAAAACAAGTTAAAACAGACATTACGCAAGCCTGTATCAGTTATATTCAAGATGTATTTTCTCATTGAGACATCAGCTCACATGCTAAATGGATTCACTGCAAGGTGCAGACCTGCAGTCCTCAGGTGCAGCCTGAAAATTTGATACTGAAGAGGTTTAAGTGAACACTTTTATAATTTCTTCTTTAAAATATATGCCTGCATTTATGCCCCAGTCTGGGGGCGCTTTGGAGCCTGGCTGGTGGTTCCCCCAGCCTTTCCCTTCTGTTGTTCCAGGCTTTTCTCTTGGGATTGTGGGGAGCCATCAGCGAGCACTGATTGTGCGAGGTGCTGGACGTGGAA
>NW_004524750.1:4248373-4252964 GCF_000260255.1 Octodon degus
AATAAAAGCTTCTGAAGGGCATGAGTGAGAGCAGGGTTGAGCTTTGTGGTCCTCTCTGCCTGCTTTGCAGAGCGTCCTCCAGCACGGTGCTGGGCAGAGCATCCAGAGGTGCACAACCTCCGTGGTGCGTCGCAGCCACTACGAGGAGGCCCCAGGGAGAACCTGCCGTTTCTGTGGAAAACATGGCGGTGGCTGGCCATGATGACCTTGCACTTTGGATCTGGTTTTGCAGCACCTTTTGTTATAGTGAGACATCAACTGCTTAAGAAATAAGGATGTTTTAATTCATCCCCTTCACAGATGGGCAGAATTTCTCAAGAGGTGAGCCTCTTTGGAAATAGATCACATTCTTGATTTCACGTGGCATACTAGATATGTTTGTAAATAAACATGCAGGCCTAATACCTCTTCTCTGAAGTACAAAAAGGGAGGGGGGCTGCTGATTAGCTCAGTTGTTTGAGTGCCTGCTTAAGCAAAGCACTCAGGCTCAGAATTCCGTGATTCGATCCCCAGAGCCTCATGCTTTACCAGACATGCATGTAAGGCATCCTGAGTGGGCAATATATATATCCTTCTGAAATAAAAAGCTTTTGAGCTTGAACTCCTTGCTAAATGCATTTTACGTTCCTTATGCTGTACTATAAGTACTGTGGTTTTTTGTTGTTGTCTTTGTCAAATTCTGAATTAAAACATTTGTTGTACTTGCACATACTAGTTAAAATTTTGTTCCTGATTTTCTCACAAACACACATATTATTAAGTATTTTTGGCAGGGGATTAAACACAGCCAAAAACATTCTCTCTTCTGACTTTCAAAAGCAGAGTGACCTGGTATTTCAGCCAGGGAGCGCACTCCCTCCCCCACTACTGCCCAGCGGGGGTGTTGACTGGGTTGGTCCCCCGGCCACCTTTATTCATGGTGTAGGGCTCAGCAAATATGGAGGTTGCCACTACACATGTGCAAAAGGTTTACAGAACCAGTATATTCTGTGTTATTAGCAGTTCTCAGGAAAATTTTTAAATAATTATTTCTAACTCTCACAAGAATCTTTTTGGACCCTGTTAACTCACGTAGATCTGTCTGATTGGGGATGCAGCTGGGTGGTAGAAGGTTTACCTAGCAGGTGCAAGGTCCTGGGGTCAACCCCCAGTACCACACATACACACACACACACACACCCCTCTCTTTTCTGTAAATTAAGTTTTATAGTTCTTTTTTTATGCATTAAATACAGGGCCTACAGAGCCTCCCCACGCAAATTGGACTCCTAGTGATCCTCTAGTTTTTAGCCTCCCAAGCGCTGGAATTACAGGCGCGCACCACCACGCCCAGTCTCAATCTCTGTCTCAGCGCATCCTGGGGGCTGGGCCGGCACGGCATGCTGGGGATCGAACCCAGTTCCCTGCGTCTGCCTGAGCAGGCGCCTTAATTGCTAAGTTTTATAGTTCTAAAAGTGAAAAATTACTTGTGTTTGAGTTACTGTTTCCAAACTGTGCGTGCAGTGCCCACGTTGCGCTGCCTTTGAAGCACAAGGAAAGGTAGCACCCGAAGAGTAGAAGGGCAGCGGCTGAGGCGCTGGACACCGGGGCCAGCCCGCCTCGGGAGAGCGCACAGCACAGTGTGTGTAAACGGTGGCATGGACTGAACTGTTGTTTCCTCCGAATTCCCGCGGTGAAATTCCGTCTGTTCGTTTCTGCATCACGCCAGCAGAATGCCCGAGGCAGGTTACTTGTAAGGCCCAGAAGACTTCCGCAGCTCGCGCCGGCGGCAGGTGCGCTGTTTTGCTGCAGGTGCGCTATCCTTGCTGAGTTGCGTGGTGGCGTGTGCGGAGGTCAGAGTGCGTGCAGGGCAGACGGAGGGCAGCTGGGGTGGGCTGGGGCCGGGGGCGCTCCTTCCAAGCAGCCCTGGGAGGGTCGCCTTGCAAAGCCGCGCCTCTGTGGCCCGGGGCCTCGGTTAGGCCCGCCTCGTACACGTTCGCTGCTGCCCAGCGTGGCCACCGTCTTGCGGTCGCGCGAATCTTTATGGGGAAAGTAACAGAATCACACTGGTGGCACGGCATGAGCTCTCAGTGTGGGGGTGGCAGAGGCTGGGCCTTTGGGAGTGGTTAGGTCCCCAGGATGGAACCCTCGTGCAGGGATGAGCGCCCACCTAAGAAAGACCTCGGAAACCATTGGCCTCCTGTCTCACGTGACGACAGAGCGAAAGCACAGCCCTGTGAGAGCCCGCAGCAGATCCTCCCTGTCGCTGGCACCGTGGTCCTAGGCTCCTGGCCTCCGGGACTGCGAGCAGTAATTGTATCGTGTTTATGCCACGCAGTCTGTGCTGTTTGCTTTGTCTTTTTGCAACCCAAACTGACAACAACAGGAAACACTGCGCCATTAAATGTGAAACCAGTAGTTCCTTTTGAAAATGCAAAATCCTATCAGAATAACTAGAGATGTAGTCCTGTCTTGAGGAATTAGGAACACATTCATCTTGTTATTGAGAATCGTAGCAAATTCTTGTGGAGAAAGCTAAATTACTGTATTGTATATATGGGCATTGTTCCAACAAGAGTAGAAATCTGCTCTGAAATCATGATAAATAATTGAGGTTCAGTGGATTGGGCAGAGTAGATGAGATTCCATTCAGTGTGTATGGGGAGCATTCTCTTACAACTGTCCTTTGAACCATTACCAAAAATGTGAATTTGCAGTAATATTATTCTTAGCATTTTTATAGGAGAAGCATAAATGCTGCTTAGTCCAATGATTGCTTAAAACGTAGAGTGATACATACCTGTTGGATGCCAAGTTTGGGCCAAGAACCTGCCACCCTAAGGACTGCAGAGGGCACAAGAGAATACAATTATGTAGCCTCCAGGAAACAATTTAGCTCAGGTAATCACGCATGTGAGTACAGAGGACTAAGTAATGGCGTAGACCTTCCTAGACAGTGAGCTGTGCCTCCTCCCTTCCGCTAGAGGCAGTCATGCCTGGCACACAACCACTGTTAAACGTTTACCCAAAATAAATAAATGAATGGACTGATGGCAGGAAGAAAGGGGAAGGCAGTGTGGGTGCCACTAACAAGAAAGAAGACCCTAGGAAATGCCGTGTGATTGGCCATCAAGTAGGGGGCATGTGGAATAAACAAGGAGGTCGAAAGACTATTTAGTGTTTTAAAAGAAATTTAAATGTGCCCATCTTAGCTCTAGACACTAATTGTTAGCTTCCAAAAATCTAGTAGTGTTAATATTACATAGTATACTCTTCCTATGATGATGGAGATGGATATAATAATTTTGGTAATTGAATGCTACAAATTCACATTATTCCATCTAGTGAATTGACAGAGTATCACTTGGTTATGTAAGAGAATTTATTTTGTCTTTAGTTCATAATTTCTCATTAGAAATGTGGGTGTCATTATTTTTTACTATGTTATTATTTTTGTTGTCCATCAGTGCTTAACCAGTTGTTTCAGTCTGTTTCTCATCAGTTATTTTTATATTTATTTATTTGTTTATATTATTTATTTTTATATATTTGGTACAAGGTCTTGCTATGCAGCTCAGACTTGTAGTGACCCTTCTGTTTCAGCCTTCCCAGCTGGGCTTACAGGCGTGCCCCACCACGCCCAGTCTCCGTTGCTGGCTCAGTGCACCTGGGGACAAGGCCGGAGCGGCATGTGGTGCTGGGGATGGAACCCAGATCCCTGTGCTTCCCTAAGCAGGTGCTTAGTCCACTGAGCTATCTCACCGCCCATCAGTTATTTTTAAAATTTCATTATTATTGGACGAATTTCTCCCAAACACCATGGATTGCGTCTTTTCCTGCATTCCTTCGGCCTGTGCACAGAGCCTGGTTCGGCTTCACCTGTGGCCGGCTTCTGAATGTTAAGGGGGCTGCTCTGCACCAGGCTGTCCTCTGGCATCCCTGCTGCTCAGAGGCACAGCAAAAGGCTGTACCGTATGAGTTGTGGCGATGAAGTCATTTGGAGTGTGCTGTTTCCATGCGATTCCCCTGATTGCACCTCATTTAGGTCATAGACATGGACTTCTGTGTGTAGAATACATTCCTAGTTGTACTGGAGGCTAGGAATTTTGATGTGTGGTCTGTAAACTGAAGGTTCTTGTATTCTCATGGTGGAGACAACATGTGTGCTCGTTATTTGAAAAACAAACAAACAAACAAACAAACTTAGAGGATGTGGGTATAGCAAATGCCAAATTAGTGGCCCCAGAAAGAAACTGTTTAAAACCCTGGTGAAGTGAACAGTAAAGTCAGAGCCCAGCCGTCAGCAAGGGCCTGAGCTGTGACTTCAAGGAGAGGAGGGCAGGGGCTCATGAGGAGGAAGGAGGCAGCGTGGCGCGGGGACCGGGCGGAACACAAGCATACAAGTTGCCTGCGCGAGACAGGAGAACCTGAGATGCATAGAGTGGAATAGAGGAGTTGTGTGTGGGGAATGTCAAGAGACTCCCGGGAAGTGAGGGTGGGGACTGAAGCTTGCAAGAGGCATACGATTCCCAAACCTAGGTGGCGTGTCGATGTGCCACGCGTGCCCACATCATGATAGCAGTAATAGCGATAACCGTGCCAAGTCATTTCC
>NW_004524750.1:4253104-4286586 GCF_000260255.1 Octodon degus
CGTTCACTGTGGCATGCTGCTTCTCCTATCAGGAGGTAGCAGAACGTTAATCATTATGCTGTGACCGAAGACTGATGCTACTTCCTGCCAATTTCTCCTTACACACTTATTAACTGCATGTAGAAGAGATTACAGTGTGTATTTAAGAGGCAGGATAGTGGGATTTTCTCCTCTGTTTGTGCTGACTCAGAGCCAACTTAGCCGCCCAGCTGGCTGCATCTGGAGCCCCTCGGCGGTGACACCTCTGCCAGCCCACTCTGGGCTCAGCCATGGTCCAGAATGCTACTGGACGAGACCTCTAGTGAGCTGCTGCTGTGCTGTCCTAGATGCCAAATTAGAGTAAGACTGTTCAAATGGATATAGGGTTAAATTTGCAACATACAAGGCTTTAAATTTAATACATGCAACTACCAGCTATGGCAGCGCAAAACCAAGAAGCTACAAATAAAAACCCCTAAAGCTAGGGGGGTTTTTGGTTGTTGTTTTGCTTTTTTTTTCCCCCTGTACTTAGGACAGGATCTACAGGGTCTACAGGGTCTCGCTACATAGATTGGACTCGTAGTGATTCTCCTGTTTTCAGCCTCCCAAGCATTGGGATCATAGACCTGTGCTAGCACTCCCAGTCTCAATTGCAGTCTCAGCGTGCCCCATGGGTGGGCCCAGCGTGGCACACCAGGGATTGAATCCTGGCTGCTGTGCGCTGCCTAAGTAGGCGCTTTAGTCTGCTGAGCTATCAGGCTGACCCCAAGAAGCTATAGTTTTAAACTGGGAAAGGAAATGTGTAAAAGATGCCTTTATCAAAATGTTCAAATCTGCATAATTGGAAAGTAATTTTTTGTGATTACTTATCTTTCTAGAGAAAAACACGCTAAGGCGTTTCAGTCAGATGCCCTATTATGTCACCTCTTGCTGGCTGTCAGCTGGCTCCCGGGGAGAAGGATCAGGGACAGGATCAGGAGGTTATTCCGGGACACAGAACCACCAGGCTGGTAGGAGAGAAGAGGCGCAATTACATTCCGAGTGTGGGAGCTCAGGGCCCTCCATGAGGGTTTCTCTAAATTAAGGAGCAAACCAAGAACCCTGTTGTGATTTTTGTTACTGAGAGACAAAGACATGGTCATTTTGTGTGGTCTGTTAGTGTTGTTAGGGGAATCAAATGGGCTAATGCATCTAAAAGCCCTTTGAAAAGTGTAAAAAGCTATGTAAGAACACAGGGGCCTGCTCTGGCCTATTTTATACCCAAGATATTTGATTAGCTGGGAAATTGACCACTTGGTAGCTAGGAGCGTATGTTGCCATCCATCACTGAAGAAGAATAGTTTGATGAAAGTAGGGGTTTTCATTACAAAATTTAATGAGCTTGAGAACTCTTTTAATTAAATTTATGGCTGAAATTATTTTAAATATAGTAATTAAATGTGTTTCTTTAGTGTATAAAACAGTACCATTGGAAACTAAAGGAATATCTTTGAAATTTGATTGGCATCTTCACTTGAGACCTGGTGCCAAGTTTACTCTGTGATGTCTGGCTAAACTCTGAATCTCTGGGAAAGAGTTAGCAATATTCAGTGCACGGTAATTTTCTACAGATGAGGTTGACATAATACTTGATGCTTAGCTCTAGAAGTATGCAGTGCAATCTAGGTCCTTTTTCTGCCTCTAATCGGGTGCATCAGTATCTTATCCTGCCCTTCACAGCTATAACAGAATGCCACTGACTGTGATTATAAAGGGCAGAATTTATTTCTTATTCTTGGAGAAACTGGGGGGTCCAAGACCAAGGCTCTGACACCTGGTGTTTGCTGCAGACCTTCATGCTGCAGGCCATTAGATGTGGAAGCAGACAAGCCGGCGGGCTGAGCGCTGTACCCTGAGGTGGCTGAGAAGCGGAAGATGCCCACCACTGTGCGCCCGTGCTAACCCATGTCCATCAGGCCCTGCCCCCAATGCTGCTGTTTCGAGGAGCAAGGTTCTTACCACCAGTGCACTTTGTGGACACCCTTAGACCACGAGTGTGCAAGCCACGGTGCTCTAGCACAGTACCTCAGTGTAGTACCTTCTGTAGCGACCTACTGGAACACGAGCATAGATTGTCAGCATAGGGGTTGGGTGTGAAATGTGTGTTTCAAGAAACATTCTGGCCAACACATAGCCTCACCAGAGGTGACAGCGCTGATCTGGGTGGAGCCCTGAAGTGGGAGCTAGGCCTTGCCATTCGGAAGTGTTGAGTCTGAGCACAGGGGCTTCATTATAAGCTAGACTTGGCCATCAAATACATGAGAGTTTCTATTCTATACACATTTCTTTGTGTTGATATCATTTGCCTCCTTATTTCAATGTCCAAAAGGGTCTTTAAATATTCTCTTTGTAGGTGAAGGGTTCCAAGGTTTTGCTATACCTGATTATAATTTTACATGTTAGATATGGTTGCAGTCAGAAAGGAAATTAACTCACTATAAAGCACACTGAATTGGACACATCAAATATTTTAAAAAGTAGAGAGCCAAAACTAGCTTTGGGGCCCTTGAGATAGCTCAGTGGACTAAGCAACTGCTTAGGCAAGCAGAGGAACCGGGGTTTGAGCCCCGGCACCACATGCTGTGCTGGCCCTGCACTGGCCCTGCCCCCCGGCACACTGAGCAGGCCACTAAGTCCAGGAGTAGTGGTGCACGCCTGTAATCCCAGCGCTGGGAGGCTGAAAACAGGAGGATCGCTATAAGCCTGAACTGTACAGTGAGACCCCGTACCAAGTATATAAAACAAAACAAAACTAACTAACTTTGGCCAAAAAACCAATTTGCTGTTCCCCCGCCAGCAAAAACACAAATAAAAAACCTCAAGCTAGATGTTTATCAAATCAATCAATATGTCCACCCAACAGTGAGAAATTAGAGGCACATTTTTCATACGTTGAAGCTAAACGTTGAGTCAGCTTATTTTCACCACTTATCAGTGTTCTTCTTACATAAGTTTTAAAGGATGAGAAAAGTATAGAAAGGCTATAAAATGTCACTTTGACATTAATGTAAATGTCTGACTCTATCCAAAGAATAAGCGATTGCTGAAATCATGGAGTATATTAATGCTATCAATGGGCTGCCAGAAGGTATAGAAACAGACGAAACAAGGATCGTGTTCGCAGCACTCTTTTGTGCACTGTGCAGGGCTGGCACCCGTGTTGTGGAGAGGTGCTGATGGGAGAAGAACAGTGTTGGCTGCAGCAGGAATTGAACTGTTCTCTGTACTGGGCCAGAGTTAATGCATTTCATGAGCAGTATGTGAGACTGTTCAAGAGGGGCCTTCCTGGCATGTGGGTAGCAGGGGCATCACCATCGATGGGTTTACAGCTCCTCATCGCTCGGTGTATCCACAGTGTGACGTTCAAGACGCTTCTTTGCCATTCTCTTGGTTTTCGCCAGTCCTCCCTCATGTGTCAGCGACTAAGCTATCGCGGCACATGCTGTGAAGGACAACCTGGAGTCAGCAATCCAGAGGCCCCTAGATTGTTTCTCACTCACTGACCTGGAAAGTATGGTCTTAGATTTGTGATTGCAAACTATCTCTAGAGTGCAAGCACTAGGACCCTGCCCAGGAGACAGCCTTCATTCCAGCGGAGTTCTTGGTAATCCTGAGGCTCTCGAGAGTATCCTGGTCTGGGAAGTGGTTTCCTTCTCTAAGAATGTTTGAATAATTTAATACAAACCAAAGTTCTAAAATCTTGGACTTGAGTCAATGAGTAGTTCTTTCTTTTTGCATAAAACAACAGCTTTACCTTGGTGGGCAAAAAGTCTGTCAGTATCAATTCATAATTTAGTCCTCGGCCAGGAAGACGTTGGGCACATTCATATCCCTCTCTGCCTTCCTAACTCCTTCATGTAGCAATCCCTGCTTGTGCCTGCTGCTCTCCGGCTACTTTTAAATGGTGTCCCTCTCTAAAAGCACACCTTTTCCCCAGTGTCCCCTTCAGATGGTAAATAGAATGGCCCTCCTTGGGTCATTCCTTCATGGGCCACTCTTAAGCCGCTTCCGCCCAGTCTTACCTCCTGTCTCCTCTGGAAAGTCTCACCTGCTACTTGGGAGTGGAATGCATTTCCTTGTGTTCATGTCCCAGCTCAGTGTGTGTTTATTTTCACTTTACCTGCCAGAGTTGTGGACACTATGGGCTGCTGTGCCCTTTCTGCATTTGTTCTTGGTGGTGTGTGATTCTCGTGCATGGCTGGAGGGGTCACCTGTGGCCCTAGTACGCACACACCACTAACAGATGCTAAGCACTCGCTGAGTAAATGCACACATATATCACATGCCGTCCATTAATGCCGAGCTTGTGCACTAACGGAGCTGTGGACAGCACCGAGGCCATCTGGAGGCACTGGGTGGAGGGCCTCAGCACTCCAGGCTTCTTGAAAGGCAGGTTCAGGAGGGCCCAACTGCAGAGGCTGAAGCTTCTGAGGCACTGGTGAGGAATCTGATGTCTGTAGGCAGCTTCTCTTCTAGTGGGGGACCACGTTCATGGCCCCGAGGCCTGTCTGTGACTCCAGGCGATGGGCTACGCTCAGATGCTCACCCAGTGGCGCTGACTCAGGCCAGAGCGGTC
Source organism: Octodon degus (assembly GCF_000260255.1). Taxonomy (NCBI): domain Eukaryota; kingdom Metazoa; phylum Chordata; class Mammalia; order Rodentia; family Octodontidae; genus Octodon; species Octodon degus. The sequence goes on from NW_004524750.1 coordinate 4,257,699, forward strand.
TGTGCATTCTTCCTAACCACAGTCTGGACCCTGGCTTTTTGCTTTCCACAGTCCCAAGAGAAGAATAGAGAGGTAGAGGCAGGTAGACTACACTGGGGTTGGGGGAGAGTGCAGAAGACACAGGCTTCTTGCTTTTGCCTCAAAGCCTCTTTGCGCTGTCTTATCCCATGGAACTGACCTGGCAGGGGAACCTCGCCCAGGAAAAACGACTGCTTCCTCATGTGATGTGTGTGCCCTGCCATCTCCGAGAGCTGCCTCCTGAGGTCACAAAGCTTCCCTTAAGCCACAGTATTTCTCATGTACCGAGTACTTCATCCTTGCATCCTGGCTGCAGAGGTCTAACAGGAAACCTTAGCCTTTTGCACAGCAACTGGAACCAAGCAATCTTCTCACAAAGAAAATGAATTGGAAAGTAAATGTGAGGGGCCGGGGAGATGGCTCAGTGGAATAAGCACTTCCCTGGCAAGCACAAGGGCCTGAGTTCAATCCCTGGTTCTGCAAAAAAAAAAAAAAAAAAGAAAAGAAAAAAAAAAGAAAGAAAGAAAGTAAATGTGAGCTTGCCAGGAAGAACTGACCCAACTCCAGTGGAGCGCTGTTGAAGCTGGCATTTCCTCAGCATGTGCACATCCTCAATTGCTTTTGCTGTAATTAAAACCCTTTATGAATGAGTAGCACCTGGTCATCAATTCACTGGGTGCCCCAGAAAGCTATATCAGAAATCATGACACGATACAAACTAAATTTCTGTCAACTCCACTTTGTTTGGACTTAGTTCTGTTATATTATTTCTAATCTGTAGAGTACAGGCTGACCTAGGAATGCCTGCTGCAAAACCCAGAGTATTATTTTTTCGTATCAATCAAAGATTAATAAGTTCCTCCTGAAATTCTTAGAACAAAAGATTCAGTTAGAAACCTGTACTTTTGGAAATAAGATACACATTAATGTAAGAAAATTGTAACATAATTGGCCAGGGATTGTGCAGCTGTAATTGATTATTTTGCAGAATCGGGGATTGAACTCAGGCCCTTGCTCTTGGCCAGGCAAGCACTTATTCTACTGAGCTATCTCCCAAGCCCCCTGTAATTGATTATTGAGATCTCAGTGTGAGCAGTGTTAAGGTATCTTACGGATTTTCCAGGGTCTAAAATCCAAGTGGTGACATTTTTTATCTCCAGGCAAAGAATGAAGAAGGGACATTTTCTGACCAGAAGGGGGCCGTCTCCTGTATGAGTACCCAGAGTCCCTGGCCTCTGGCTTCTTCCGAATAGATCCCGTTATTCTACACGAATGATGCTGTCAGGAGTTCTGCCAGCAGGTCTGGATGTAATGAAAATGCCGGAGCAGCTTCGTGGGCCTCATCAGGGCAGAGGGATTAAATTTGAGTCTGAGTTTTGTCATGATAAAAAGCCGTTTGACTGCATTTTCAGTGTTTGTCAGACAAGGCTGAAAGTACAAGATAACTTCGGCAAGAAATTTGAAAGTCGAAGTGGGCATCAGAACCATCAGAAAGGAATCTGCTGCCACCGAACGTTACTCATGTTCCAACCGCTAAGAACCAGCGCTGCATTTTCTTGCAGAATTATTTTTAACTAGCTTGGAAGTCATCCAGGATTGACTCTCCAAAAGCAATTTTGCAAATCTGAGAGGGGCTGGCTGGGTTCTGCTTCGCAGGACAGGCGCACCGGAACGCCTTCTGTCCAGGACCGCCGTCACTTGGCGCCCTGCAGGAGCAGAGCTGGCGGGTGCGCGCCGCGTCTCTGAAGGTGGTGGAGGCCCGAGGCATGCCCGCTTTCCTTCTCTCCGTCCTTAGGAAATGTTCGCACGACAAAGCGAGCGACTCAGGGCCGGAAGCGTCAGGGCAGCTGGGCATCCCCAGCAGGAGCCAGCTTCCACTTCAGCCTGTCCTAAACGTAGGCGAGTTCACGGCAGGCTTGCCTCGGGCTGCACTGGCTGCTAACGCCTGTGCGGCTCAGATTTTACCCAAGGAAAAGAAAGACTCTGTACACTAAATAATAAAAATGTAGGGGGCCGGAGAGATGGCTCAGTAGAATAAGTGCTTGCCTAGTAGGCCTGAGTTCAGTCCCCTGTTCTGCCAATAATAATAATAATAATAATAATAATAATGTGGAAGGAATTTAAAATGTAAAGTATTTCACATGACCCTTTGCTTTGTAGGAAAATGCAAACAAGTGCATCATGTATGCCTGTTTCATCTGACAGTGCTGGAGCTGTTCTCTCCAGTCAGGTTCGCAAAATGCATGGGCCTCAAACTAATTACTGTTTATTGCAGTATTAGCAGTAATTCCATGTGAAATTTCCACATGTAGTGAAACATAGAAATCTCAAACTGGATTGCATTGTAATAACATTTTCAATTTGTCACATACCACAGCTTCCATAAGGTTAATTGTCTATGAAAGTTTGTTTCAGAGTCAATGTTTGCCTCATTGTTTTCTGAGTCATCCTGTACCAGTTGAGGAATCCTGATTCTTCACTCTGCTCCCAAGCTTGTCCTCTCAATTAGCTGAGATTGTCTGCTAAGGTGAGAGTCCCTCGGTCGTCAGGCATTTGGAGCCCCTTAGGTACACACTCCTCAAGGTGTCTCACAATGCGATTACTCCCTTACCATAATAGGTAATAGGTAACTCGGAAAGTATCCCAGGCAGTTTTGTTACCTAGGTCATGGAGATGTTTTTTCAGAATTGACAACAGAATGAAAAAGACAATAGTCTTAGTTCTCCAGAAGTAGCTTTCTGCCCAGGCCTCAAGAAAGATGGTGGTGAAGTCTGGTGCAAACTCGCAGAGGGTCAGCACACCTGGAAGGCTGAGGGGCCAGCAGGGCCGGGGTAGAGGCTGCAGCACTGCAGCACTCGCCGACCTCAGCACTTGATGTATTCCTGTGCTACAAATGAATCCTAATCTTTGTGGTTTCTTCCCGTCTTTGGGCTTTGGGTTTGGTTTGCGCTTCCTTTTCTAGATGTTGGAGGTGCAGCATTAAGGTGTTTATTTGTTTCCGTTCTGTTTTCCTAATGTGTGAGTTCACAGCTATGAATTTCCCTCTAAGAACTGCTTTTATTGCATCCCATAAATTCGAATAAGTTGTGCTTGAATTTTCATTGAATTGTAGATATTGTTCAATTTCTTGTTTAATTTCATCTGTGACTCTTTGGTTGCTGAGGAGGGTGTTGTTTAATTTTCATGTATTTATGGGGTTTTTGTCGTTTCTTTTATCATTTATTTCCAGTTTCATTACACTCTGGTCAGATAGTGTGCATGGGATAATTTCTGTTTTCTTGCATATACTTAAGCATGACCTAGGTACCATGAATACTACGAAGACAACAATATGCAATGTATTAATTAGTGTAACTGTCCTAACCTATTTTAAAACTGTCTCATTTCTACTTGTTTCTCAATAAAACTAATAAAAAAGGATGAAAATCCTCCTCCCCAATATAAATACAAAGTTTGGTGCTATTTTAGATATGTTATAGGAAATACAATAATAACCCCCAAACAAAATGATTCCCTTGCATTTTCTTTGCTGCTGAAGGACTCCTCTGACTGTAGTTAGACTCTGTGGGACACCCCTCCCCCCGTATGCTTAGTTTATTACCACTTTTCCTTTCTGTGAATGTCACCAGGGGTTGGCCAGAGAAGCACAGTCCCCAGATCAGGAGAGCAGACTCAGATGTCTCCAGTGCCCAAGCTGTTGGCAGCCTTAGCTCACTGTGCATAGCAGCGCTTCCAAGGAAGCCGTAACCTGGGATTTGAAGGCATACTGGCTACTCTGTGGCTTGGCTTACCTTTGTTGTTGCTCTCTCATTCCAGAGAACCATTGTAGGTGAGAAGTTGCAAATGGCTCAGCTGTGTGGGACCGGAGGCCACCACAGTAACCTAGCATTTTGAAGGTGGAGAAACACTTTTTCCCAACACTGAAGCATTTCTCTGCCATTCTCATGTTTATTGCGCATTTGCCATGCAGCAGGCACTTCACAAGGTGCTGTCCTTTGCTACTGCACTTAACCCTCACCACACAGCACTGAAATAGTTTGGTAGATTTAATATAATTGATGCTGTCTGTCTGATTCAGTTTGATTCACTGAAGTGAGTGCCATTGCATTCATTTGTTTAAATGAAATCAAGTCCAAGAAATATCACCTCTGGGCGTGAGGGCACCTTCCTGTCACTGTGGGTCTCTGCTGAGATCGGGCCTACTGTGGTGACCCTCAGTCATCAAATTAGACCTGAGATGAGTCCCTCCCCAATAGGTGAGGACTTATACACCAGTGTGCGAGAGGATCCTGACACAGCTTAACCTTTGCTTGTTCGCCCCGCCTCTCACGAAGCAGTGCTAACCAGGAGTGCTTCCTTCCTGTACTTACCCTCTGGCTGTTCAGGTCCGCATCTGCAGCAGCCAGCCTGCACCTCCACATGGCCGCCAGCGTCAGGAAAAGCCCTCTCCTGGCTGGCTGAGCAGGACTCCGTTTCCTCGAGTCAGTCTTGCTCCTCCTCTCTCTCCTCCTGACTCGCATCAGCAGCTTCACTCGCCCTTTCTCTGGGCCCTTTCTCTGGCCGGAGGGCCCAAGGGTGTCCCAGCTGTTGGTCCTTGTAAGACTTGGCTCCTCTCATGAGCTGGCTATTCTGCAGCATCTGCCCTGCTTACAGTGAAATGAAACTGTCATGAAGTGCTTAGCAAAACACTGAGAAAGTTGAGACTGTCACAGTCTATTTTTTGTAGGTCTTATTTTTTCCTTCTTGGTTAATACCTAGCTATTATCTTTTATTTTTTGAAGATATGGAGTAGATGGAAAATGCATTTGGTAGGAGCCTGCCATCAGAGAGAAGAAAAATGTGTAAAAATGTTTATGTCATTGTTTTTAATAAAAGGAAATAATTGTAACAGTGACAATAAATATTACTTATTATATGTGTGGCCATAAAAACCTAGCCAACAGAAAAAGGAAAATATACTAGCTGAAGTTTTTTATGGCAGTGAATATATCTGTGAAGTTAGTTAAAAGAATAAATAACCATAACATATAAGTATAGCAATGTATTTCTTATACGTTGTACTTATGTATAAATACAACAATCTCTTCTTAGCTACATTTAAGAAAACAACCAAATATGATGAAATATTAAACTGTTTAATTCTTCAATCTAAGTGTAGGCCACCAAATCATAAATTCAGAGAGGCTATGCACATGTGTATATGCACGGAAAAGTTGTCCCTCTTTTTCTTTGAGTGATAGTCAGATGAGCTGTGTAGCTTTATGAAGCTTGTAAAGGAGAGTGGGACCATTCATCTCATTCTTTCAGGCACGCGTTGTCTTCCGTGTGCTACGTATGCTACTGCGTACAGCGGACGTTTAAAAACTACAGTGTTCTTCAAGAGAAATACCTTTAGTGACACTTTTACGCCACAACGTGGTATGGATATGACCTGTAGAGGCTCACCTGTGTCACTTGGAAAAGGCATCCCATGTGCAAGTGTGTTCAGGAAGCCCTGGCTTAAATAGCTCGACCTGCCTCCCAGAAGTCTGCACTGATGATGGCCAAGAATGACTTCCAAGAACATGGAACCTTTCAGAGCTCACTTGGTCATGTCATGGTTTTTCCTTAAAATATTTTTAAATCTTGTTTCCTATGAAACAGTCATTTTGGAAAACAAATTAAAGAACTCTAGCGTTATAGCTGTCATGGATAGCCATTGGTATATAGTGAAAGCTATAGCTAATTAGTGCAAACTTGTTCTCTATTAAACGTTCAGTAACTATAAGCACACGGTGCAGTAGTGGGGCGCACAGGTGAATGAGTCCGCAGCTGTTACGCTCAGCCTGACCAAGATGCAGCATGACCGTCCTACCGAGCAGGAGTAGCAGGAGCGATGAAAGAGCAGAAGACAGCACGCCTCCCGCCTGTACGGGGCTTCCAGCTTCCTGGAGGCTCCCACACATAGAAGAGGTGAAGGTCGCTGCATGATCGGACACTACTTGCGTGGAGGGGTTGGGTGAAACTTGAGGTCTTCTGTTCTCTCGAGTTTCCATGATTTATGTGCACGGAGCTGAGAGAGAAAAGTAGATGCTGCGGTCCACAGGGCTGAGTGGTGCAGGAGAAGGCGGGAGGGAAGGCACACCCCTTGGCACACAACGGACTGCCAGCTCAGGCAGTTATTCAAGGATTTTTTTTTTTTTAATTTTTAAATAAAATCTTTTATTTATTTGGTACAGGGTCTCACTACACAGCTCGGACTCGCGGCTTCAGTGGGTGGCTCTGTGCGCCCAGGGCAGGGCCAGCACAGCGTGTGCACCTGGAGATCGAACCCGGGTCCTTGCGCTTGCCAGACAGCACTTACGTCATTTAGCTGTCTCCCCGGCCCATATTTAAATTTATTGAGTCACAGTATCCTATGCTGAAATTGTCCTAAAAATTACTACCCTATTTGAAAAGGAGATTTCATGTGGTTATAATCCTAATCTATTCATTTATGCTTGTATATTCTGGAAGCCCCTATAGAAGAATCAAAATCATAATGATAATAGTAACAGCAATAACTACAAGTGCCTTAGAAGAGGTGATGGATGTGAAAAATTGGGTCTATAGAAGAAGGAAATGAGAAACGTTTCCCTGAATACTTTTACACTTATTTAAGAAAGTAGATTTTTGGAAATAATACCTTTCAAAAAAAAAAGTGATTTGGAACTTTGTACCAATAGGAGGAATTTTTTTTAAATGCTAATTTTTTTCAGCTGCAAATAGTAAAGTATATAATTAGGACTAAATTTTTATCTTAGTCCCTGCTCTTAGATACCTTTTGATGTAGGTATCAAAATAAAAACTTGGCCTCATTTTGCTGTTAAGAAACTGAATAGCAAAGAGGCATTATCAATCTTTATCTTAATTCCCAGATCAACCCTACTGAAGGACATATTAGTAAAAAAAAAAATTGACTTTTTTTTTTTTTAGCTCTCACTTAATTTAGTAGTCTCTTTTAGAAAGAACCCAAGCATTTTTCAACAGGGTGCTGTTACTACTAGAACAACAAGATCACAAGAACTTTGAACTTAAGAGCATAAAAGAAATCATTAACTGTAAGACACCTGGGGGATCTGCAGTCATTTGTCTTACTTTTTATTTTAGCTGAAGTTTCTTTTTCTTCCTTATTTTGGCCCTGCTGTTTATAAAATATCTTGTCCAGAAAAATTACCGTTGGTCTGGGGAAGGGTACAGTCAAGTCGATACTGTTTTCATATAAATTAAATAGTAGCATTGTGCTCCATCACTTTGACAACTAAATTACATGAAACTCGGCTGGAAATTTGAGCTGGTTGCTTTTCCAAATGGACCTGGTGGTGGGCAGTCTCGTTTGACACTAGTAATGATTTAGATGACCTTTGGGTCACTTATTAAGTTTAAGCAGTTTCGCACAACTTTGGAAACAGGTCCTTGCTGTAGGCCACATATACATTTATAACAAGCAAAGGAAAGAATTCTTTTTTAAGAGACTTTATTGCGGTTGCCACGCAGTCTTGACACGTGCTAATGTGTCCCCTCTACGCGTGCCTGCCGCATATGCTGAGGAAAGCAGCAGCGTGAGTGACAGAATGCAGTACGGAGGGTTCAGAGGATGCTGCTCGCTTGCACTGTAATTCCTGGACCCCGGATTGTGCCTCCTGTTTGTACTTAATGTTACAGACCTGAAACTGGAGGGTGCTCTGGGCCTCTGGGTGCACCCAGTCTAATTGCACAGATCCCTAGAAGCAGAAAACTCAGTGGAAACGAGACAGGGGCGGCCCCCGAGGGGAGCGCAAGGGGTCTCTGCTTGCCATTGCTGGAGGCAGGGGAAGGGGCTCATGGAAAGCAAGAAAAGTGCTTAGGGAAATCTCCAGGATAAGACCAGCCGCTGCTGGCTGCCAGCGAGGAAATTGGCTTTCTGGCCTACAAAGAGAACACACTGAACTTAACCCAGAACCCATGTGGCTGGAAGCATGCTCATCCTCAGAGCCTGTGTTAGTGAACACAGCTTTCTGTTTCCTTGATTTTGGCCTAACCAAGGACCCTCGCCTCACCACAGTGAGACTACTGGCTTTCAGAACTGGGGGATATGTTTGCATTCCTTTAAGTTATCCGTCACAAGTTTCACAGCAACAATAGGAAACTAATACATCAAAGCTTCGCTACAGCTGCTACGTGAAGAATGCTCGCAGAAGCACAAGAAGCAGGCGAGGAGAGACCAGTCAGTAGGGTGCGCTGGGCCAGGTAGGACAGCGCAGGAGACATGGGCCGTCATTAGGTGCAGGGTGAAGGTAAAACCGACAGAACTAACACATTAATTCTCCCCTTAGTCTGATTAAAATCCATTTCTCCACCTGACCACTTCTCTAACTTGTCAAATGCACTTTGAAATATGTTGCAGTCTTTCAAGGTCTCAGCGAGCTTTCCAACTTTGTCCTGCACGACCGTGACGAACATCGTGGCTCAGGCATCAGTATGATGTATCAAGCGTAACTGACGTCACTGGCCTGTAATGGGGAAACTTCAACAGAACAGCTTTCTCTGTTCTCAGCAGGAAGGTTAATGGAGGCTGCTTATACACGGCTGGGAACGCGACTGCCAGACGCACCATGGTATCCTGTGCAGCGTGCATTCACTAGCCCACTTCTCGGCCCCTCCGAGCATGTCTGGTGGCATCTCTGGGAGATCCTAGGGTATTTCTGTATGCGCGGTGCCGGGGCAGCAGCGTGTGTGAGCCTCGTGTGTTCTCCCATCCAAGTACTAAGCAGGCCTGACCCTGCTGAGCTTCCAAGATCAGGCGAGATTGGGCACGTTCAGGTGGTATGGCCGTAGACCCTAGTGTGTTTGTTAAGCGGCTTTCAGTAAGCAGCAAGTGCTCAGTAAGACGAAGGCAACAGTTTGCAGTGAATGACACTGATTTCTGGTTAAAGAACTTGTACACTAATATTTCCTCTTGAATAAACCCTGGAAGCAGCTGCTAAAATGTGTGACTTCATGATACCGGAAGGCACCCCTGCTCTCCAGAATGCATCCTATTTGTCTGCTGCTAAAGCGTAGAACTCCAAAATTATAACCTGAAAAAACAAATTTGCAAGTAAAGATCTTATTTGTTGTTAAACTCACAGTACTTCAGAAAAGGCCCACTGGCCTTTCGCCCTCAATTCATGCTTTCATTTTAATTAATAGGTGTGCTCATTTCTTTCCTGAGTGCTACTTTGACAAGTCCAGAGAATAAGATATAGATGTGAGGAGCCAAGAAGAAGGCCAGCAGGCCGGGGCGCCAGAGACATGGGGGGGTATCCCCAACCCCCCGATGTGTTGGTAGCATCGGGGTGCCGAATGATGCCTTTCTCCCTTGTCAGGACTTCTGGGAGAGGACGGCTGCTCAAAGGGGCCTAAGAGGCAGCTTTGCATTTCTCCTCCTCTTCCGAATATTGCTCACTTCAGAGGCTGTTTTTTCTGCATCTGTAACACAGATTTATAATACTCCTGGCCCCCTGGCAGGAGTGAAGAATGACATACATTTTAATTGTCATTATTTTCTTATACGTACAGAGTATCTTGTGGTCTTCAAAGCTGTACCTCATATGCTGAACAGACCCCCAGAGCCACCCTGATTGGACATATCCTTCACCCTATTATGGCTGTTAGGAGTTCTCAGGAGTGCGTGCATCATGTCGGCAGCCTGAGAAGCCCTATCTGACCATTTCTCTTCAGGCTTGCTCAGTATACCACACTGACTAGCTTGCTGTGTTCTAGGCAAAGCCATCCTTAGAACTGCCAGCCTCTATTGCACATTACTCCAAATCCTGCCTTTCTTTTTTGCACCTTGTTTCCCTTTGTTATATTCTACTGTTAATTTTGTAACTATAATTGCGAGGAGGCAGGAATAGTAAGTCAGGTGTTCGATGCAAACCCCCTCATAAAGCAGAAAAGAAGCTTGCTCATGTCTGCATTAACCTGACTTCTCAGCAGATAAACTGACTTGGATGCAAGCATGAGACCTGCCTCTTCCCTGAGCGGGAGGTGTCTGGCTAAAGAATGCCCACAGAGAAGAGAACCCAGGAGCCCGGAAGCTGTGCTGCCTCGGGTGCCCACGTGGCCCCCACCAGGCGGGCACGAGGCGCTTCCTCCAAGGTCATTGGTAGCTTTGCTTTTTGGTACCGTTCGGCAAGGCTTGATGATAAGCGTGATCTTTAACTTGGATGAGTCTAATTTAGCAATCTGTCCCCACGGATATGAACAGATCATACAATCATACATTCTGAAAGAATCCCAAAGGAGAGCATTGGTTGGTGACAAGCTGACTCTTCTCTGCCCTTCCAGAATTGAAACGTCACTGACATGATATGTTGGTAAATAATTTCGGTCACTCTCTTGCGTTGGTGAAATCAGAGCCACCTCTTAAGCATTGAAACCGCCTCATTTGATTTCACTAGTTATAAATCAAAATTAAGACTAAGAAGCTGGAGTCATAAATAGCTGTGGAAAATCTAGCTGTTTTTATTCCAAAGGGGTTCTTGGGTCCATTCGTATGGTGCCGATGTGGCCACGAGACCAGGGATTGTCTTTTAGCCTGTTGATTGCAAGGCTTAAAGTTCCCAAGAAGGAGAAAATGCAGCAGTTTTTAAAGAATAAGCAAGGATTGAGGTGCTGCAATGAGAAATGAAAGTGTTTACCCTTGTTGTGCTCGGTGTTGTTCAATAGGGTGTTTCTGGAGGTGAGTCCAAAGGGTGGAGATTGGAGAAATACCCGGCTTTACCTCAGCGTCAGTAAGGCAGAGGGGTAATGCCCACCTTCTACTCAGAGCAGCTGCCTGTCCTCGGCTAAAGTCGCCTTGGTGCTGCTTTCGCTACTTGAATTTAACGAAATGAAATAGTGCTCCGAGACTCTGACTTTGTAAAGAAGACCAGACCTTGACTGTTTCCCTTGAAATAGGCGAGCATCAGATTTAGAAATAATTACTTCAGTAAACTAAAAGGTTACGGAATTCTGCAAAGATGAACGGATTTCGAGTTTTGCGGCTTGTGTCGAGCACCCTGTGGAGTACCCACCTTGGGTGGGGACCCGGGTTGGGATTCTCTCCAGCTCATCTGTCCACCTCTGTGTTAGGGGGAGATAGGCTCGGGGCAGTAGAGCGCCTGGTTTAAGCTGGCACGGTGCCTAAGAGCAAGGAGAAGCCGCCGTTCTCCCACACCCCTGGCCTGGGCGCTTTCCTCTAGATTCGCTTTATCCAATAGCGGTTCCTACACTTGTGGTCAGTACCTCTATGTATTATATTAAATCATACATCCTTCAGTCCTCAAAGCTCAAACTATAAGTTGCTTTTAGATCATACACACATCTGGAATGACGAAGACACAGCCACGGTCTCAGTGACCTTAACGCAGAAGTCAGAGCTTCGGACCATACTTTCGTTCATAGTGCCTGGCAGTGAAGCATTTATGTTTGCAGTGCCAACAGTTACGGCAATTGTTGTCTGAGGTTCCTTGTTTTGCTGTTTGCCGTTTATCTTGCCCTTTGCACCCAAGTCTGGGCAAAGAGAGGGGACAACCCCTAAGAGCAGTGGGCAGCAGGCCCCTGGCTCTGCGCTGAAGGCGCCGAGGAGATGTCCGGAGGCCGGCAGAGCGGCTGTGGGTGGCGATCTCGCTGTTAGCGCGCAGCAGCCCGCCACCGGTGGCCCAAGCCGAGGCCTGTGGAGCGGTTTGGGTGATCTGGAGTGCGCGCTCTGCGTGTAGGCGCCGTGTCGGTGCCCGGCGAGTGTTCGCGGCCGTTTCCTCAGTGTCTTCTCACAGAGCCACTGCGTTTCCTTTATTGTATTTGTGCAGTCTCTCGATGTGTCTGCCTTTCCTTCCCCTGGTACTGAGGCTTGAACCGAGGGCCTCAGCTGCATTAGGCCGGCTCTGCACCACTGAGCTAGCCACCTTCCAGCCCTCCGGGTGCAAGCAGAGAGCAAGCAGAAGGCATAACGTGAGCCTCCGTCTCGGCTCGTGTCCCGATTGGGCTCAGGTGGGATCCTCCGCTCTAGCCTACTGAGTGACAGGATGAGGGGACGCACACCACCACACCCGAGGTGTTTTTTACCGCCTTGCCATAGAGGATCCCTGCTGCCAGCAGGACCCGCAAAGCGCAGGGGCAGCAGGGTGTGGCCCGGGCCTGCAGCCAGCCCCGCCTGCACCCAGGAGGCATTTTCCTGCTTCACCCATCAGTGATGCGATCCAGACGCTAATGCTGTGACACCCCCATTTGCAAAACCCACACGTAGTTGGTCCTCCCCCCACATTGATCTTTTAAAATTAAGTATGAAACCAGCGATGGTCACAGACTCGATTGCAGAGCCAGCGTTCACAACGCGAGCACCAGTGGTGGCTGGCGGCGGGAGAGGCAGTGGCCAGGGGTGTTCCTGTGGCGTTAGCGCCGGCCGGCGAGCCGGCATCCCCGCGTGGTGAAGCGCAGCTCCGGGCCCTGGCTCGCGCTGCCCGAAGGGAAGGAGGACAGCGGAAGGCAGAACTACCCCCAAGTGTATATCGCAGGTCATTCTTGCTGGCAAATTTAATTAGATTGCAAAAATAGCTTTCTGATGACGGATCACAAAATAAACAGGGACAAAATAATAAATGAGTGATTTCGATTTTCTATTGAATGTGACTTTTCATGCATTGATTAGAGTATTAAACAAGTCTGGGAATTAAGAAGAAATAGAAGTTATGAAGAAAAAGGTCTCCACAGAGTAGCTTCTTAGGCAGCTTGAAACGCTCTGACCTTGAAAGGATAAACCCAGAACAAACTAAAAGTAGCACACTATTGTGGTTAAGGTACACATAGCTGTTGCATACCACAAAATAACAATGAAAAAGAAACAACCAAAAGATGAAGAAAGGAATTATGTTCCATATGGGATGACATCGTGATTCAATTCTTTTCAATAATATTCAGATATATTTTCATCCCATTTATGAGAGCCTGCACTTCCTATGCAAGATAAAACAGATAATATGGTATCAATTTTTGTTTCTTTTTTAAAACATATTTTAAAAAATTTCTTTATTTGGTACAGGGTATTACTACGCAGCTCAGACTCGTAGTGATCCTCCTGTCTCAGCATCCCCAGCACTAGGATTATAGGCATGCACCACCATACTGTTTTGGGACAGGCATGGTATGCCCAGGGTCCTGGGGCTGCCACAGCATATGGTACTGAGGACTGAACCTGGGTCCTTGTGCTTGCCAGGCAGACTGCTGAGCTATCCCCCCATCCCCAACATTTTTTTTTTCATAGATTTTCTTAGTCTCATGGAGAAAATGAAAGGAAGAAGAATTAGTAAGGATCAGATGGACTTTCTTCTTGTTACGGTTTCAAGTCAGTTCATTGGGTATTTTTTCTCTTGTTTTCCCCACAGAGGTAACTTCACAAGAAGTTTGAATTAATGCAGGATATAAATGAAAGATTTTTAGATCAGGTGTAGGTAACTACCATCAAGGTGGCTTCAACTATATTCAAAATCAGGTCTGTTTTGGAAGACTGGATGTTGGCTTTCCTGTTGCCGGATCTAATTGCCCAATGCTTACAACTTCACTGAAGGAGTTTAATGTGGTGGCCTGTGGTGATGGCAGTGTCAGGCAGGACAGCAGTAGAGCTTCACCAGCCACTGTGCCAAGAGGGTTTTATCTTTCTCATAGAGAGTGGGTGCCACCGGGTTCTGAGAGGAGGCAAAGGAGGGGTTTCCTATGTAAGTGGCCCTGTTCCCCCTGGGGTTCCTGAGGCGGTAAGAAGATGTCCTGTAAGTGCAGCAGGCGTGTGGCACCCAGTGGGACAGCCCAGTGTCCTCAGGGCTCCTCCTCTCTTGGTGCGGCCACCTCTTGGTGGCTGTGCTGCTGCAGAGTCACTGCAGTGCCTTTGGTGCCTCTGGTCATGAAAGGCAGAAATGCCACCAAGGCTTATGATAGCATTCCAGAATGAAGATGCTCACGTGTGATGTGTCCCTATAGAGCAAACAGCTTTAGCCTTTCTAACGAATAAAGTGAAAATTGGGAGAGCATTTAAATTTCTTAAACATCAGTATTTTAAAAACAACTTATTTGAGTTGTGATTGAAATGACTTCTGTTCCAAGGTCAATATTAACCTGTTTCCACAATGCTAAGCCTGCAAACACTATTCTGAGAACAAGTGTTATCATTTTGGAATACGGATGGTGATTCAGGAACTTCAGTCTGGCAAGCTGTGTTCCTGAGATTCCTTTCACTCTTACTCATTCTCCTGTTTACTTTTAAGCTAAGAAAATTTGCTTTAAAGATAAAGTTCACTAAGCATGACTTTGCTCACGTCTTTGTATTTATAAATCTCTCTGTCTACTTTGTCTATGAAGAGAGATGACAATTAGAAGTCATGTAATATATCCTCTTAAAATGTTGTCATGAACTTTGAAGTACTATTATATGGAAAGACAACACCTTTAGAAAAGTGGCATTACAGGGCAGTGACACTCCCACCGCAGCCCCCGACTCTGCGCCCTGCCTGACCGTTGCTGAGGTCTGTCATAGCTGATGGAGGGCAGAGACTTCACCAGTTGATTCCAGAGGCAGGCCTTCCCGCTGTGACAGGCAACGAATGGAGAGGACAGTGACTAACTTCTTATCTGTGTGGGCAAGAAAACAAGGAAAAAGAAATGCCTCATTTTATATGCACCACTTAAATTGAAAAAAATTTCTTTCCAAGCCAAGAGTTTGATCAGATCTAAAATATCAGCGGGACAGGAATGCCTCCATGGGGCATGTGTAGGATTCATACAGGGACATATGTTGTTGAAGCCCCCTACTAGAGAAACAGTTCACCCTCATTCCATTTATTTTTACACCATAAACTTTTGGGGCATAAGGGAGTAAATATTCAAAGAAATGCAGGGGCTGAAGCTTTCCTATTCCGACAAACTTTCACAGGTAAGGTCCCGAGAGGTTGTTCGTATGAGGCATCGGGATTTTATTTATGTGTGTTTGCCTCTCATTTGCTTCTATTCTACACATAAAGCGCACAATCAGAATTGCATGGGTCAACGTGCTGCTCTTTCATAGGATAAACCACTGAATGCATATTTTATGGAAGTCTGAACTATTTTATAACACCATGCTTTCCATCAACTTTCTTCCTTTAGCTTATGTGCAATTACTGGCTAGCCGTGGAGCAGACTGTGCAGGCCAGAAAGCTGGCCTGACTTCAAGTTTAATGCAGAGTGAAACTACATTGCAGTTGCAGTCAGTATTAAAAACATGAGCTGATGAGAAACTTCAGATGGCTTTGTACAGCCTTTGCTTCTTCCTTTCAAAATGATTATTTTTGTACATAAATAGGTAGCAGTCTTCATTGTAGCTCATCTGTTGCATTAGACTGTTGTTAGTACTTTTTGGAGAACATAGATATGGAAAGAACTCCCTCTTTTGCTACCTTGTTTCCTAGTTTGTTGCTCCTAGGGAAGAGAACACATCATAGAAACACAACATTAACACCAACAATAATAACAGCAAAAGGATGCAAAATCAAGCAGCCTTGCTAAACTGTGAAGGAAGCAAACGTTCCTGGCTGCAAAACTGGAATAACTTCGTCAAGAGTGAATTTCCAAAGTGGGGTCATGTTATCTGCATCCGTGCAGCAGAGTCGCCAGCATGTGTGCAGGTGACGACCCCACATGGACACAGGTTCTGTTGGTATGAATCTGTGATGCCGATGGAACATTTACAATGGCTTTGCTCTTAAACCTGTGGGCCAGAACGGAGTGATGGTCCAGGTACGGCACAGTTTTATTATTTGTGTACAGTGATAATTTTATGTTAATTTACTTTTAATGTAGGAAGTCTGTATGTATTGAATTTAATTGTATGATTTAAACAGTGTTGAGTGGATCTCAATGTCCTAAAAGAAAATAAGTGGGTTGCCCTGATTCATGCTCACGTAACATAGATCCCATCGGAGAGCATTCAACCACTGATGGTGAATGGACATCATGAATTATTTTTAACTCTCCAGATTTAGAAAAGAATCCATTGTACCATGTTTGGAGGGAACAGACATGGTTTTATGTGGTGCAAGAAACCTGAAAAATAGCATGCAGGCTGGCTGGGCCAGACTCTGATTAGCAGCAGGAAGCCCTTGTGGCTTTCCTGCTGCCCTTTATATTTTTGCATTAGTGACATGGTCATTATGTTTCTACTGAATTTTAAAATAATTTTACTTTTGAGAGTGTTCAGAAGATGGAGGACTTTGCTGGTCTAGCACAGACCTGAGCATTCAATAAATGCATCCAAAACCGGAAGGCCATTGCAGTCCCGAGGAAAGTCCTGTCAAGATGTCAGGGTGCTGTTTCCTCTTGTTTCAGTCTTCATTAGAATCTGAGCTGTCCTTACTATTGCAGGGAAGATCTGCCTGCACCTGGGTCCATGGGACTCAGAGACCTACAGAAACTTTCATTCACCCCTTGGCCCCAGCCCCTCATCACTTTGCTTGTTTCAGAGGTGTGAATTCCCTCCAGAATGGGCATTGAGAGAAACACTGAAGATGATAAAAGTAGGTCCTGCGTGGTGTAAATGAAACACAGAAGAAAGGTGTTGAAGAAAAGGTGCTGTTTGCTGTTAAGTCAGTATGATGCCATTCAGATGAAAATAAATGATCAGGTACATCTGTACTTTAGCCAGCGCTGTGGACAGGAAGTGAGAAGACTGAGGATGTCAATGCATCGGGGAGCCCCGGAGATTGTCCTTGGAGTGGCACTAGGCTCAGGGAAAGAGGCTTTATTAGAAGTCCTGACTTGGACATTAGCTGTTAGAAAACAAAAAAGGATGAAAATGAAGTGGCTAAGTTACTACAAGGGAAGGCACATCCATTTCTAGGCTGTCCACATCTAAGATAATCTCTGCCTCATCTAGATGACCTTGTATTATAAGACTAGAAAGTGAACTTTTGAGGATTTCCAACTGGAACCCAATTTTCCCTATCATGCTTCAGTTCACCTCTTCCAGGGATCGTCCTCTATCTTGCTATGAGGAAGGGTAGAACATCTCCTAGTGGTCTAAGAGAAGATATTTTTGTACTGGGAATCGGACTCAGGACTTGCACTTGCCAGACACTGCCCCGCTGAGCCACATCCCGGGCCCCTCTAAGGGAAGATCTCGATCCCTCCAGCTTCTGGACTCCTCAGCTGAGGGTCCTGCGTGCTTTGCTTTCAGGTGACTACTCTGCTTGTTTTTGCCTATATGTTGTCAAATCTGTCCATGTGTACTGTAAGCGAAGCACTCTAGAACTAGTGCAGAGTCAACCCACGCAAACAGCGACCTCAATTCTAAAGTGGTTGCCTATGATTTAGAATTAAGAGCAAAAAGCTTCTGCTGATACAAAAACAACTTTCTCAAAAATTCCACATTAGAATCCTGTGTCTTGTTTCTTGGTGCACACTCTGAGGCTCACCAACTTTGATCCAGTGTGCCACCCTTAATGAGCTTGTTATCTGGCCTCCCAGCCTGTGACAGATTAGAAGCAGTAGAGGAGACCCAGGGACAGCCAAGTTGGCAGCCAAACGCCTGGCATGCAGGAAGAGTGAGAAAGAAGAGAAAAAGGGCATAGAAGCATATAACCACGTGACAGGGAATGAATGCTTGTAAATGTGACCCTCAATCATCAAGGAAAACAAGATAATATTATGTTTAGATACATTTATGGTGGAAAGCAGGAAGCCAGTGACTAATATTATTTATAAAGATTTCCATCTAAATTTTGGGCCTTAAATGGACATAAGCTTCGGGTACAGGAAAAATTCATTTCTCCAGCCTAAGAAATATCCAGGTAAGCAGAGTGTTTCTAATCCCATCTTTAAATACTGTACTGAATTTTCCTCCAACTGGCCATAAATAGTTTCACTATTCCCTGGTTTTTAGTTGTTGCCATATATGAGGAAACAAACCCAAAGTGATTGTAAGGAAAGATGTTTTCTCTCTCTGTTGAATGCTATTTCAGGCTCTGGGTTGAGGAGCCAGTAAGTCACCTGCAGGCGAGCTAGTTAGAGAAGTATAAAGCTTCTTACACTTATATTCCAGCACAGCCTGTTGAGAACTGAGGCAAGGGCTAAGTACAGAGTTTCATTTTTACTAAACTCAATAAAATAGCTGTTGGCACTCAGTGGGCATCCTCATTTACATGCATAATGCAGAAGGTGCCCTGACCTGATCAACCATCACCGTGCATTGCTGTTCATCTCTGGAGAGAAAGAGTCCTTGTTTGCTGGCTTGGCAGTGGTCCCTGTCGGTGACCTCTGAGGATCTTAAATTCCTCCTTTCGAGGGAACTGAGACAGGGTGGACAAGAGCAGAATCGAGACTTTTCTGAGGAACTAGATTTGAGAGCAGAGTTTTGTGGGATGTTGGCTTTCACTTGTAGCTTTAATGCAGTTTTATGTAGCATGCTATAGATTATTTTCTTTAAATTGCTTTCATTTATTGCAAAAGACAAGCAGCAGAAGTCTCGTAGGTGGATGCAGGACTGGGAACAAGTAGGCCGCTGCTTTTTCTGAGCTGGGCTGCTGTGATTGCTTAGGGACCTGGTTCCTAAGCCGTAAGGTCTGCACGAAAATGAAGGATGGAAAGAACCAATACTCAGGACTTGGCAGAGAAGGCAATAATGGAGTTTTGGGGAAAAATTGTAATTTGGTCCCTATCAAGTTGGAAAGGGTAGGATGTCTCGACAGAAATGCCAGGAAGATCAAGCAAAGAAACATGGGACTTGCAGGTGCTGGGCATTCGCCCTCATGGTGTCGTCCCCCAGGGCCAGAAGCTGAGCGCCCACAGAGCAGTGAAGAGGCCAGGGCTGGAGCGGGTATGTTTGCACAAGCTTTTAATAGTTCTTTGAAGTTGTTGTTCTCATTTAAAAGCTAATCTGAAAGCACAAATGACGTCATTAAGCCACCTGTGTGACGCAGCTCACTGATTGGTATAGTGTGTTGTAGCTTGTGGGATTTATGGTGACAGAGATAGTGTGGTAATCTAGCTAAACTAAAGGAATAATTAAGTTTAAAGCAATCTTCCATGCAGGTGAACATTCTATTTAACCATTCTGTGTCATGGAACCCTTTCTTCTTTACTTTGAGCATCTTGACAGCGGTGCTCTCTTCCTACCGCGTGAGCTGAGCGGCCGGGTCAGCCTTTTCCTGATAACTAAGGTCGTCGCTGCGAGCGTTGCTCTGGGCCGCGTGCTGAGGTGCCGCCCCGCCTTGGGGGCTGCTCTGCGGTGTCACGCCTGCCCTCATGCTACGCCCCTGTGCTTCTCAGTTCCTGTAACTACCGCTTGTAATGCAGTTTTTAAATCCTTCTCCGGTACTAAGAGGGCAGTTGCTTGTTGTTGCCACCAGGCTGGCTTCTGCAGAGGCCACTTCTGTGCTAAAACAACTGCGCTTCTCACCCATGCAAGCCTGCAGTTTCCCATGCTCGCAAATTAGAATTCTGTTACCGATAAAATTGGTAGATTACAAAATATTTGTTAAGAATACTATTCTATCCATAGTAGAAGTAAAGTTCTGTAAGGGAGTTTTGAAATGTTTATTTCAGCATTGAGATACTTTATTTCTTGATTCTCCTTTTTTTTTTTTTTTCTTGGCGAAACCGGGGATTGAACTGAGGCGCTTGCGTTTGCCAGGCAAGCGCTTATTCTACTGAGCTATCTCCCCGGCCCCCTATTTTCGTCTCTGTTCTCGAAAGTTAGGGTTGCAGGATAGACAGCTTCGTGATGAATGGGATTTGTGGCCGCGGGGCAGTGCAGGCCAGCTTCCTGCGAGCGGCTGGCCCGGCACCGCCCCGCACTGATGACCAAGCGTGTGGCACCTACGGGATTGTGGATGTATGCAGGCAGGTGGGTGGATGCTTGAAATTTGAGTATGCATGTCTTATAGCACAGTGTACAAGGCCACTTATGGGGAGCTGCTGCCTTCGTAGGTCTCAGAATGAGTAGGGCTGTGAAGATCATGGAAATGCATGCGTGACCTCATCTTTTAAAGTTACACCTGCATCGCTTTTGTGCTTCTAAACCTTGGAGGATGACACATCCTGTCCCACTGCGTCTACCTGATTCAGATGTCTTGTTGAATATTATAGTGTTCTCTTCCAACAGCGAGAACAGGATTGCATGTTGATATTGTTATTGTTATTGTTCACCTGTTAGGTTTTGAACCGAGACCCAACCATGACATCTAACTGCTAAGTGACCTCGCCTTCCTTTAGAGCTCTCATATGTGTCAGCTAAGGCGCTGTGTACCTAATTGGGTTTCTTTTATTTAATTTTTCTAAACTGACAAAGTTTTGTACCATAATGTTGAGACTATTTCAAGCATCTGAAAATCTACTATCATGTCTTTTTATATTTATTTGTTTGGTTAGAGACAGGGTCTCACTATGCAGTTCAGGATGGCCTTGTGCTTACTTTTGTAACCACCAGGCTGGTCTCAAACTCGCATCAATCCTCCTGTCTCAACTTCCCCCCCAGTTCCATATATCATGCCTTTTTAAAAAATAATAATAAAAGATATTTGATGGTAAAAGGGTAGCAGCACTGATTTAGAAATGACTGCTGGTGTAGTACATGTATGTGTGGTCTACAGCAGCGTGGAGAACCTGTGGCTGTGTGCTCCAGCAGGCTCCTTGTCATGAGCGCCCCCAAAGGTTCCCCATCACTGGTCCAGAGTCTTAGGAGCTCACGGGAAAATGTTGCTCTATGTGAGGAAAAAGATGCTACTTAGGCCTGCCTTCATCTGCGTAGCTTGAGGCATCTGCCTGCTTCTACCTCACTCAGACACAGGGATGCTGCAGAAGAGACTTTAGGATACAGAGAGGAAATTAATTTATCTGGTTGTGACCCCAAACTTGTGCTCCGGGAACTGCCACTCATGCCCACAGCTCCCCACTGATGCTGTGGGCCCTTCTCACGCCACAGGCATCGGGCTTTGTGCACCATCCCGTGCAGCCCTGCAAGGCCTGCCCTTCTACCTGGGCATGCTGGAGGTCTGCACCCTAAAGGAAGCTCACTGACACTGAGAAAGGGGACGCGCCTTGCAGGATACCACTCAGCTTGCAAGTGTCAGGACGCAGGTTTAGTTTCTTTATAGATTTTCAGCCAGTGGGTATGTGACCTCATCCAGCGAATCCAATTCATATAAATACCCCTGACTTAGCACCAACGTACTTCTTTGATGAACTGTATACAAGAAGGTTGCTGGGTATAGTTATTATCAATAGCTTCAACAAAGCAAAGCTCCTGTTTCTCTTTGCCCTCTAAGTATTTGTAGCTTGGTTACATAGGGGGAAAGATTGACAGAAATTAATACTGAAATAGTGCTCAGATTGATATTTACAAATGTAAATGTGATATTTTTATGAAGATAGATAGTGATAAGGATTTACCTGGAATGTTTGCAATTTGAAAACTGCTGATATTCCTATTAGCTCCTATATGTTTAGCAACGAAGTCTTTCTCTCATTACAGCACAACTGTGTGCAGCGTATCATGTTCATATGCCCACGGAAAGTTGGGGCACGCACACGGCACATTCCACTTTCTCTTCCTTTTCACTGTCTTTCATCCATGTTCCCTCTTTCTGTCTTCCCCCCTTTCTTACGACTCAGGTCTTGGGGTACCGGTGCGTTCTTACCTTTCTAGTCTACACTTCATCTCCCTTTCTTGTCCTTCAGGACAGGCTGGCTGTTGGGCCCAATGTCTTGTGCAACTCTCCCAAAACAGGAGCATAGACACCGTCGATAAATTCTTACATTTTAAATAAAGTTTAGTTCAGATTGTTTTTATTTAAAAAGGCCAAGTTTGAGGGGCCGGGGAGATGACTCAGTGGAATAAATGCTTCCCTGGCAAGCACAAGCGCCTGAGTTCAATCCCTGGTTCCACCAAAAAAAAAAAAAAAAAAAAAAAAAAAAAAAAAAAAAGACCAAGTTCATTTCATTCCTGCTTGGCCTGTTCTGATAGACGCGTACTCTGCGCTTCCTGACATTGTAGATGCAGTTTGAAAGAGATTACAGCAAGGTTTGCATTTTGTCCTACTGTTTGCTTCTGGTGCTTAAAAGAAGGGCAGGTGATTAGAGATGGGCTGCACTTAGAGACCAGGCTCTCTGGTTTCCGTGCCCTGACCGTAGGCGCTGCACACGATGCTGAATGTGGCAACCTGCACTGATCCAAAAAATGAAAATAAAAATACTTGTGCTTCCTTTATGTGGAGACAGAGAATTTTTTTTAATTAGCAATTCTGATTAAGATAGAACAGTAAGTTCTTTGGTCATACTAACCTCCTATTCCCTAGGGCAGGCCTCAGCACTCGAGGGGGAGATAGCTGAAAGTGTCATACTGGGGTACAACTTTGAATGGCGTAGCCTTCAATTCCAGAAGGTTGTAGTTTCTCCATTGCATTTTCTTCTCTGTCTCTGTCTCTGTCTGTCCGTCTCTCTGTCTTCTCTGTCTCTGTCTTTCCTCCTCTATCTCTGCTTCTATCTCGTTCCTTTCTCTCTCTGCTCTCTCCTCTCTCTCTCTCTCTCTCTCTCTCTCTCTCTCTCTCTCTCTCTCTCATTATCCTCCTATGGCTTTAACTAAATCACTCCTGTCAAAAAGAGATTTCTCTTTTCCTATGGCACACTATTTTGATTTCTGCTAATTCCTTCTCTTTGTTCAAATGTTATCTAATTCTCAAGGGCTACAAAATATCTTTGGTGGCATTTTGTAGGTTACTGGATTAAAAAACATAACATTTGTTGTCTGTGGGTATCTGTAACTGGAAAGGCTGCAGTTTAGTTGAAATTTTAGTAATTTATATGTTTGGCTTCATATCAACATTATAACAATATTTCTCTTGAATTTTATATTACCCATATCTGTAGTCTGTATCCTTGACTTTCAAAGAATTTTTTAAAAATTTTATTTTTATTTTTTATGCATATAGTATAGGGTCTACAGGGTCTCACTACATAGATCAGACTCAGTAATCCTCCTGTTTTCAGCTTCCCAAGTCCTGGGATTACAGGGGTGCCCCACCATGCCCAGTCTCAATCGCCCTCTCAGCATGCCGGGGGTTGGGGGTGGCACAGTTTGCTGGGGATCAAACCCCCGGCCACTGCACTCTGCCTAAGCAGGGACTTTAATCCGCTGAGCTATCTGGCTGGCCCCAGAAGAAAAAATCTAACTGCTATTTTCAAGTAGTTTTTTTTTTTTTTCAAATTTTAGAGCTAAGTCACATTTGAACTGAATCTCCCACAGGTCCATGAAGTACGCTTAAGAGTGGCTTGGACAAGAAGTTGGTTACAAAGGAAAATAAAAATAAATTCAGAAAAAAAAATAAATTCAGAGATACAATTTTTAAATTCATGGTGGCTAATTTAGGTTTCAGATATATTTTAATTATGAATTCATTGCCATATTTGAGACAATTAATATAACATTTTCTTCGATCAAATTGTAAGCAAAATATTTTGCACGTTTTCACTGAATTCCTAAGAAGATGCTTAGAAGCAGCCCAATGCAGTGAACAGAATATTAAATAAGAAACTGTATCATGACTAAAGCACGCGCCGCTCATGTTACCCAGGAGAGCTGTTTGCACTTCAGGGCGAGGTTTTCTGTGCATTCACTCAGCCGCGCACTGGAGGCTTCATTTGCCTTCCTCATTTTTTTTGTGAGCTCATGTCAACATCACATCAAGGAATTTACTTTGCAGTGTGCTGCTGTCACCCATGCTGGACTTTCAGCAGTGAGCAGACCCAAGTCTTCTCTGGTGGATCTTGGCATGTGGCATTGCATGCTCTTCTTGGGTATTTGTGGGCTTACAAGGTTTTGAAGAAAAGCAACTGCGCTGAAGGCTTTAGTTCTAGAATAACAAAGCGTTTCCAGTTTTTCTTCCTAGCATGCATCATTCAGCCTCTTGCCTTCTTGCCCTGTGCTCCAGTGTCAAACCTGGAAACCCTGCTTCTTGATATCCCGCGCTTCTCGTGTCCCGTGCTTCTCCGTGTCCCGTGCTGCTCATGTCCCTTGCTTTTCCGTGTTTTTTGCTTCTCCATATCCTGTGCTTCTCCATGTCTCTCACTTCTTGTGTCCCTTGCTTCTCATGTCCTGTGCTTCTTGTGTCACTGTATGCTGCTTGGGTGGGCAGGATCATGCTGTCAGCCCTGAGCTGGGAATCCCACTAGGGCCGAGCCGCTGCACTCAGAGCTGATTTCATTGTCCCAGTCCCCACTTGAGACCCATCTCTGGCATCTCTCCTCCTTGGGAACTCACATCTCCACATGCTTTTCTGCCAGCAAAGCATTTCAGAAGAAAGCGCCGGTGTCGGCAGGGTCCCACCCAGCCCGCCACTGCATGTTCTCTGAGCGCGGCCTTGCGCTGCTGTCGAGTGACACTGCGTCTCCTAACAAGTGAACAAGTCTTTCCAAGCTGCTGCTGAGTATAATTTCTAATGCTTCTCACAGTTTCTCTTTTGAAATGTTCTACATCGTGTCTCAGTAGGGGCTCTGACAGGTACATAGAGGTCACGGCCATCCCGCCCACCTCCCTCTCGTCCCTCCTGTGCCTCTGTCACCCTTCAGGCCGCTCTCGCCTCGCTCGTGCATACAGTGTCTGGCACTCAGCTGAAAAAGCAAGTGAGCACCGTTGCACAGGCAGTCACCCAGCGGGCCTCCATGTGGGGACGCGACTGTCAGTGATTTCAGAGGTCCCTGTGAAGGGGACTGTGGCCAGTGAGTCCCCAAAGTGCCAACAGAAAGGTGCTAGGAACACGAAATGAGACTTTTCCTTTTGGCTGGTGGTGTGGATGGATGCAGGCAGGCTTACCAGGGGAATTACGGTAGAGATATACAAAACAAATGCGTCGACCCGGAAGAGAGTCGCTGTCCGACATCTGCCCTCTTTCGTAGCCAGCGTACCTCTCACTGACGGTGTCATTTCCAAGAGCAGGATCCTTCAAAAAGATACTGTGCAACAAATCGTGGGGTCCATTGGTGTTGCACAGAAGGGCCCTCTGCGCATGAAATGAGGCCTAAGCTGCGCTGCAGACCAGTATGTTCACATCATACTGATCTAAGCCATGCTTGATCCTGGTGTGCGGGGGAACTCACCCCCCAGATCTGTTCCACGAACAGAACCACAGATGGGTTGCTTAGAAGGGTAACTTGTGAAAATTGGGCTGAGTGGACAGGAAAGAAAACAAAGAGCTCTAGATAAGTGCCCTTAGCAACTGGGAGGGCAGAAGCAAAGTACTCTGGTATCTCCAGCCCTTAATGAAATGGCCTCTTAAAAATCATATTTGGAGTGTTAGAGATTGTAAAAGTTTTAAGGACTGGTGATCTAGCTCAGGGGCACAGTGCCTGCCATGTGCAAGGTCCTGAGTTCGATTCTTGATATCAAAACAATAACAAAAATGAATTTTACAGAACATCCATTTAGTTGTGCTTCAGTACTGTTCTGGAGGTGTTATGAAAGTAGGAAGTGATTTTTACAGGTGCCAGAGGCCACCCTAATAATAAATTGCTGTGATCCGCTCCAAGGAGGGATGGGCTTTGGGCGAGGGAGCTGTTTTCCCAAATGGTCCTCTGAGAAGGGAGAATATGTTTATTATTTTGTCTTGCATGTGGGTAATTTTCTGTGCCAACTTTCATGGCCTAAAAATAGGATTCATTGAGCAGTTACTGCCTTCTGTGTGTGCTCAGAGAATGAATGTATGTCACGAAGAGCGGGGTAGCCTTCACCCGGCTGAAGTAAAAAATGATCAGTTAATTCAGTGAGCAATTCTCCAAAGCAGCTGAGTTGGCTCACCTGATGGCGTGACTGAATGAGGGCAGACATTTAGTCAACATGGCCGACTTTAAACTCAGATTTAACACAAAAACCTCTCCTTCATAATCTGGATTGGCATACTCCAGTTTCTTAGAGTGTTAGGAAGCAGGTTGGCCGAATTAAGACATTTGTGCGTACAGCTTACAGCGCCACTGGTCCGCTCGGGAGTCTTTCAGCAGACCGCCAACACGCGCCAAGTTGAGCTCTGGAGGATGATGTCAGTTACATTTGTTGTCGCGTGAGTGTCCTTGCAGAGCGAAAGCGAAGCACATTCTGAGCATATCTCCAAGAGGTCTTCTGCTGTGCTTTTTCCCTGGCTGAAGTGCACTATATTTGAAGGCACAGATCTTTTATTTTTATTTTTATTTTTTTATATTTTAGGGATGGGACTACAGGGTATTCAGGGTCTCACTACTAGATCAGGCTCGTAGTGATCTGCCTGGTTACAGCCTCCTAGGAACTGGGATTACAGGCGCACGCCACCATGCCTAGTCTCAATCTCGGGCCAGCATGGCAGGCCCGGGGATTGAACCCCCAGCCCCTGCGCCTGCTTGTCGGCGCTTTGATCTGCTGAGCTATTTGGCTGGCCTGAAGGCCTAGATCTTAACCAGGGCATTTCAGAAAGAAAAACTTGACATGTCACCCCAGTCACCATGCCCCTTCCGGGCTTATTGTTGGTTTTTATCTTTCTCTCTCTCTCTTTTTTTTTAATTTTATTTATTTATTTATTTATGTGTGTGTGTGTGTGTGTGTGTGGCCAGCTTAGCCCACCAGGGGGCGGGCTGGCTGGCATGTGGTGCTGGGGGATTGAACCGCGGTCCCTGTGCTTTGCTAAACTTGTTCTAAGTGGGTGCTTTAGACCACTGAGCCATCTCGCCAGCCCCTGTTGGTTTTTAAGTAGCAAAGGATGATGGGTCCGTGCTGTGGGAGCCTGGCCCGTGCTTGTCATCCGTGAGAGGCCACGTAGTCACTGATGCCTACTGTTCTCGAACACAACTTTTATTCTAGTGAGAATTTAACACAACATGGCCTTTGCCACCAGGTATCAAGTAGTGATTAAATATTTTTCCACTTAAATTAGAATAAGTTAATGAACATTGGATGCGTGAGTGGGTAGCAAAAGATACTTCCTCTTCACCTTGCAAGGCTTGGGTGAATTTTCAAGCTCCACAGAAAACTGGTCTGCTTCTTGGAATCCTTTAGTGCATGCACATCTTCACCATTTCTTCCTTGGTGGGCGTCATAATAGCAGTTGTTCTTGCTAGAGCTGACACGAGCTGAACGGCTCCTGTGTCCGTGGCACTGCCGTGGCTTGTTATATGTCATAACTTTCATTTTCGTGACTACCAGGGAGGTGGATACGAATGGCTGCACAGATGAGAATTCTGAGGCTTGGCGAGTGTAAGCAGGCTGCACAGTGTGAGCGAAGCTGGGAAACTCAGCGTGCTATGCCCAGACCAACTCTTAACCACTGAGCCATATTGTCTTATATTTATGGATAGAAATTTCATGCAACTCATTTTTTCCTTTTAATGCAGACTTGGTCTTCCTGATCAAATCCTAAGCTCCATTTACTGTTTATACACAGAACGTCCTTGAGATAGCTAACTGGAATATAGACCACCAGCGCAGATCAGAGCATCAGTTAGGAGTATCCGTAGTTAATACTCTTGATTTTAAATTCAGTTTTTATGATGGCTCTAAAATTTCACATGGTAAGCTTATGTCCAACAGGCAGATTTGTCTCCGACGATGTGTTAACACTAAGGTGACAGTAATGGTAACATTATCTGTGCTCTGATTGGAAGGGGGCATGCGGTGAGTTGACCCAAGGGCTTGTGAACGCTAAGCACGTGGTTTTGTGCTGAGCTAGATCGTCAGGACCTTAATCAGTGAATGTTTGAGATGATGTGTAAATGTTTCTGTCTGCAGTGCTCGCAGTAGCTTGAGGTAGCATATCTTGCTCTTGTCCCAAGAAAGCATCTTCTGGTGTGGCATTGCTTAGCGCGGCGGGTAGAAATGCTTCTTGTCTTCAGCTGCTCTGCTTATTCAGTAGGTGAGTGGAATCTAGCTGGTCACCTAATAGATGTGAGCTATGTTTTCCCAGCACCAGTAGGCTACAACAAATCAAGTCATTCTTAAATCTGTCTGTTTCTGGCATTGACTAGTAGCCCAAAATAGTCAAGCTGCATGTTAGAATCAAATAATAATATTGACAATCAACTTAAAAATCTACTGATTCCCAAAATACTACTGTGGCTTGTGGGATTGCGGCTCTATTCCAGTTCTTCCTTCTACAGCTAATCTTCCCTCACTTCAAGTTAAGCACATCAAATATTAAGCTTGTTATCTTTGCTTGAAGACATTTGTCTTCATTTCCTCTGTGTTGACTACATCACTGCTTGAACAGCCAAGATGTTGGCAGCTGTCCTCCGCGTTACCTCTCTCTCGTCTCCACGGATGTGGACCACACAGTTCGCTGTTTTGCTCCAGAATCTTAGGGGTCCCCCTACTCTGGCCACTATGATGCTTTGCAGTTATCCATCTTCACCTACACTATTGCAGCAGGCATTTAGCTGGCCTGCCTGACTCTGATTTGCCAGCTTTCCACTTTACACACTTAATAAAGTCCAAGAGATACTATAGTACTCCCATTAGAAAGGAAATTGCTCTGCATGTCCCTGGGCCAATAATAAAAGCCAGACATCAGGGAAGAGGAGTGAAAGCCTCCTTGATTTGGCTTCTGCCCCCTGGATTCATCTCCCACGCTTTCCTCTACCATCCTCTCGTCTGCTCCACGCTCCAGATGTCTAAACTCCTTGTTGGTGTCTGCCACTTACAGATTCTCATGCTGTGACTCAGGCTGTGTTTTCTAAGGAGTGATGATCCTGCTGCTGTTCTACCCTTCCTCTTCCATGAGTCACCACTTCCTTCTCAGAGAGCCACTATACGTCTTGTACACCTTTCCTGAGTCTGTCTGTCTCTGTCTCTGTCTCTGTCTCTGTCTCTGTCTCTGTCTCT
>NW_004524750.1:4286854-4311882 GCF_000260255.1 Octodon degus
TGCCTAGTCTGCTAAACTGTCTCACTGGCTCCCTCAGTCTCTTTATTACGTGTAGCTCGCATTAGTTGTTTCCCTGTTGGTAGCTTTTGAATATGGTGCTCTATGACTTACTTAAATTCAGTGTTAAGTGAGTGGATGGGTTAATGGGTGGAATGAATGGGTTCATTTGATTTTTCCTTATTCTAGTATTTTCTGACAAACCTGATTTTTGTCTAAAATACTTTTGCAGGCTATAGATTTTCTTGCAAAATAAAGTAGAACAAACCTCCCCATATTATCCTAATAATCTCACGCATCCAGCCATGTTTTCTATAGTATTCACAGCTTAATGTAAATATCTTTCAGGAACAATCCTGAAGATTAACTCTCTTTTGTACTCTATCTTGATGGGGGGCCACACTACATTTTTGAATTCCTTTTCACCTGAACAGAAAGCAGGTTAAGGCATCATAGGCATTGCTTCAAGTGATAATTTTAGTGACACTGAATTCATAATAGTTTCATTCAGATGCATTTATAGTTTGGCAAATAAGCCCACTTTCCTTGCTAACACAAATCGGAAGACTAATGAGGTTTAAACAGCTCTTTTTAAAAAGTTTCAAAAGCATTGTAATTTTTCAACTAATAAATTACTGTGTAAAACCTGTTTGGATAATTTTCTGGGCCGAAGTGGAAATACATCTTTATGTGTCTACACTTAGCGATAACTAGGCACATCTGAGCACACATGTGGAGCTGTTCTCAATTTTAATTAAAGTCACAGTCTTCATTTTGTTGAATTATTTCAAAAGTCATATTGTCCACTATTACTGTTTTGTGATAATAGCAGATATATAGAGGTAGAAGAAATGCCACATCAGTGAATGGTCCGTTTTCCCGTTTAGTAAGCCAGAACCAAATGAAGTCTTCGCTACATCACATGTGATCTGAATGTGGTATTTTTCAAATACAGACCCGCTTGCGCTCTAAATGCACAGTGGTGCTCGCCGCAGCCTGCTTCCTAGCCAGTGTCTCCCAAGGGGTCTTCTGGCAGGGCACCTAATGAAAATGTTTCACTGAATAGTTCCATCCAAATATGTTTAATTAATTTAAAATTAATTTAAATACTATAATAACAGTACGTGTCATGACAAGTAAACAACATTTTAATCCATAGCAAAGCCAAGGAATTTGATTGAATACCCTGTTGTCTTAAATCAGCATTTCCACCTTGAAACTGTCAGGCAAGCTGTCGGTCGTCACAGTTTACTGACCAGAACCTGGGATGTTTCAGAAGGGCAAGTGTTGAGTGGGTGATTATACAGCCGGCCTACTAGTTCTGTAAGAATTCTTGGCTGCTCTAGGGAATTAACTTCAGAATAAAATTTCCAATTAAATTCATTGAGCTAGTTGCTCCCCTTGAGGACAGCAGTTAGGTGACTTAGGCAGGTATTCCCTGGAGAGTACCACACGGCCCACATTTGGACAAAATCATAGTTGTAGGTTAACTTTAGCAATTAAATCCCACTTTAAAACAAATAAAAGCTATACAAAAACTGTCCATATAGTGACTTTGAATTGTCACTTTCCTTAAGATTAATAGTTGGGGGCCAACCAGATAGCTCAGCTGAGTAAAGCGCCTGCTCAGGCAGTCACAGGGACTGGGGTTCAATCCCCGGCGTGCCATGCTAGCCCCGGCCCCGGGGTGCGTGGAGACGGTGATTGAGACTGGGTGCGGTGGCGCGCGCCTGTGATCCCAGCACTTGGGAAGTTGAAGACAGGAGGATCATTATGAGTCCAATCTGTGTAGTAAGACCCTGTAAGACTCTGTGCTAAAATACATAAAAAAAGAGTAATAGTTGAAGGTATATAGTGTATATTAATGGAACCAATTAGAAAACTTAAAATTGATGTTCAAAAATTAAAGTTATACCATATTTGTGCTCCTGTGATATTCTACAAACAAGGGAGATTTAATAGCTCTTATCGTACATAATGGTTAGATATGTTTTCAAAATTAATCTATCAATCATTTATTTGAAAATCCTAGAAATACGTCTTTTGTTGTGTGTTTCTACACGTGCTTTTCACATTAAATGCTAAGGCAGATATTTAAAAACCTAATTGACAGCTGTAAAACTAAAAAGTATAACAGAAGATCAAGAAAGATAATTTTAAACCTTAATAATCATATGCTATCTTATCTTTTCGTATAATGAAAACCATTGAAACATTCCCACTGTTCTTCAAAGTTCTGTTGCACTGATAGCTATTATTTACTTACTATGATGTTAAAATACGTTCACAGAGCAAAAATATCCATGATTAATATGGACTGCTGAATTAGCAAAGCTCCACCTCAGCCCTTACTACTCTACCTTACTACTCTATTGTGATATTTTAAATTTTTAAGTCGCTTATTTATTTGGTACAGGGGTTCATTACACAGTTTTTGCCTCGTAGGGACCCTCCTCTCTCAGCCTCCCCAGCACTGGAATTACGGGTGTGCGCCACCACGCCTGGTTGCAGGGCCGGCACAGGTTCAGCGCTGACATGGCAGAGGCTTGAAACCAGGTCTCTGCGCTCACCAGTCAGGTGCTTAGACCGCCAAGCTAGCTCCCCAGCCCTTTATTTTGGTACTGAAAATCTGCCATCACAGTGAACCAAAAAACCTTTTCCCTAAGGCCAGTATACATTCTTCTAAATTGCAGTTCAAATTCTTAATTTTGATAGTGTGTATTTAGTTAGAAGATGAACATTCAGTAACCACAAATTGATTTGTGTGATTTGGAAATATTATTTAATAAATTTATACCCTGAGTATTTATCAGGAGTGATAAATTATTTGAAAATAATAATCTAGCACATAGAAAATGACTCAAGATTATAGTATATTGTTTTGTTATATGGTAGGCTGGACAGTCTGCTTTTAGCTATCGATTTAGCTATGAATTTTGGTTCATTTTTGTCTTTCCTTGTCAAGATAGCCTTGAAATGATTCACAGCACCATTTTGGGAGATGACCCTCTAAACTGGAGACTGGTTGATCTGGCTTTGTTTGTTTTCCATTTTGAGTGAGGGCAACCCATAGGCTTGCCTCCTAAATTACCATTTGTGTGTCAGACTCACCACCTGCATTATACACTGCTTTTTAGCTATCAGCATAAGAAAAAAAGATGCATTTCTTTGCAAATAGCCAAATAGATTAAAAACAAAAAAGAATCTATTAAGTTCCTTCTACAATATGCCAAGTTGAAAATGTGATTAATCTTCTCCATCATCATCTGGTTTCCATAGCAACTTGGAAAATTTTGTATACTTAAGAGGCCTTCCCTGATGTTTGTTTGCATTTTCAGAAAAAAAAGGAAGAAAGGAAAATAGATCTAAGGATTATAGAAGTCAATTTTCTAAAATATATATTTTAATCATATAATTTGTATTTAAAATGTCATTAAAGCCAACAAGATCTACTTCTGAATGGTAAAATTTGTGGGTGAAAGTTTAAGAAGAATACAGGAAGGACATTTGTATAGTCTCATGGTACTTTCCCTATTAAGTGAAAAATCATCAGTTTTACAGTAGCAAAACACAGGTAATGTGCAGGCTAAGATCGTGCTAGCAAGACATAGTAACATCATCTAGCTCCAGGTGTAAGTGAGGAGCCTCGCTCACCTCTCACCTTGAAAGTTCTTTTGTTTGGTACGGGAATCAAACTCAGGACCTCACACTGGCCAGGCAGGCGCTGCACCGCTGAGCTACCTCTCGGGCCACAAGCAGCTGTATGTGACATTGCAGAAGCCCGCCTGGCATTTTGTCAGCTTGAAGCCACCTTTAGAAATTGGAGCGCAGGACGAGACACCTGTGCCTGCTCTTTAGCTGTGCAGCGCAGAGTTCTTGTTGAAAGTCGTGTTTCCCTGAGTGAGACACTAAGACAGGATAAAAGAGCAACGAGGTCCAGAGGACGATGCTTGCCGTACGTGTGTGGAGTGGTACTTGCGACCTTACCTTGTCCAAGGCGGAACTAATGTGTTGAGAGCTTCATTCATCTTTTCTGGAAATGATTCGCAGCAGCGTTTGGGAGATGACCGCTCTAAACCGGGGGCTGGTCAGGCTGGGTTTTCCATTTTGAGTGTGGGCGAGCCACAGGCGTTCCTCTTAAGTCACCGTTTGTGTGTGTCGCTCACCACCTGTGCTGCACTCAGTTACTGGGATTCTACTGTAAGATATAGTAATGGCAGGTCGAACAGTGATCAGGCTGAGAATAAAGGTTAAGAACGTACTAAAAGACGCATGTTCTATTGTACTGCAATCCAGTGACACCTTAGTGTGACCCAAACAACATAATGAAACTTGATATAGTTATATCATTTGATTTTTGTAGTTCTAATCAGCTGATTAGCAATTAGTCTGCACCTCCAAATGAGGACAGTAAATGGTAATTATGGAAGCATCTTGTGAAGTTTAAAATATGCAGGAAAGTTTTTGTTTATGATTTCTTTTTATTTCTATTATAGTGACTATTTGAGAAAAAATAATTTCTAAATATAAAAATTAAGGAACTATTTAGTCTTAAGGTAAAACTCGATTTATTTCATCTTAAAAAGGATTTTTTTGTCCAGTATACATTTGGTTCCCCATTTAATGAACAACTGCTCTTCACTGTATTTCAGGCCCACACCCCTCAAACAGGTCCTGTGCCCACCCTAGGGTGGCAAGTGTCGTGGGGGAGACTGAGTCCTGCCTTCTCGCTCTTCGCGGGTTGCAGCTTTTGCCCTGTGTTTTATGTTCTCTGGGTGAAGCCTCTCCAGACTGGTGGCCAGATTGGTCCACACGTACAGTGCTCTTCCGTGAAATGCCACACAGACACTGAGTTCACAAGTCCACGTGTGGCTCCGGGCAGCAGCCGGTGGAGCTGTCCATACAGAGAAGCAGAAGCCGAGATGCGGAATGAGCACCCCGCGCTGTGGCGGCGCCACAGCTACCTGTGGTCTCGTGTGCCACAGCCCTTTCACTGGCTGAGGACAACCCAGTGGGAACTGTCCCTGGATGAGTGACACACAGAATTTTTAACTTGGCTCAAGGCATTTTGTTAGGCCATTAATGATAATAAGCGCAACAATTTTCTGAAAAAAACATGAAGTGTTATACAAACATAAATCATAATAAAGATGGAACTTAAACTTTCTAAATGGAATATAGCCAGTTTTAGAATATAGTTTCAGTTGTGACAAGTGTATTGTAGTTGTAATATACAAGACACAATGGTGTAGTAGTAGTTAAGAATAAAAGACCATATTGCACCAGAAGTGTGTACGTGGCTAGAAGATAGGGGACGGATGATGGAGATGAGCACCTAGCGTGCTGTGGGTTCAATCCTCGGCACTACCAAGGAGGGCAAAAGGCATGCAGGGCTTTAAAGAAAGAACATGTTACTCAGAACTGGAGACGAGAGAGGAAGTCTTGCGGAGCAGTTAGGATCTGAGCTGAGGACTGAAGGATGATCTGAGGAGACCCGCAGTTGTGAGTAGGTACAGGAGGGGGCCGCTGAACTTCTTTGGTTTGGAGGTTTGTGCTG
This sequence comes from Octodon degus, assembly GCF_000260255.1. Taxonomy (NCBI): domain Eukaryota; kingdom Metazoa; phylum Chordata; class Mammalia; order Rodentia; family Octodontidae; genus Octodon; species Octodon degus. The sequence goes on from NW_004524750.1 coordinate 4,292,409, forward strand.
TGCTCTGTCCACATTCTGTCAAACAGCAAGACACCCATCATCCACCTCACGAACCCCGTTTTGCAGACTGCTGGTTATTTTGAAGCAATTGATATATTTAAAGAAACCAAAAATACCTTGTTTCATGAACGTTTGTAACCGAGATCACGTGCTGATAATTTCAAGCTCTTCCTTCCCCCGGTGCTATTGGCACCGCTGCTAAATGGTAAATGCGAGGAGCCCCTGTTATTTCAGTTCTCTGAAGATGGCAATTATGCCTTGTCCCCGATGAATAGCAGGCCATGTAGATAACGTGCAATTAGGATGCGTCACCAGAGAAGAAAACTGCGGTTTACTCGTCTGAGTTAAATCCCTAAAACAGCAAGATTGTCTTAATTCTTTGGGCATCTTTTATCTTTCCCACTTACACATTTTTGTCCTTTGAATGAAATACAAATTTATAAGTGATTAAAACATCTCAATTACTTTAGAAAAATGAAAGATTATGGAGTAATAAAGAAAATTACTGTGAGTCAATCAAAGAAAGATGTTATGTTTGAGCTGTGCGAAGGCCAGATGAAGCCGGTTCTTTCCGACCTCTTGTTTCAAGGTCCTTCCACGTACGCGTGAGTTGTCTAAAGGCAGGACACCTGAAATGGGTTCAGGGTGTCTACCATACACTCACATATCATGTCTTCATGCTTTGAAACTGGAATTAATCTGTACGCTCTTCTTGCCTGACTCAGAATGCCTAGGCAGTAGTTTTCAAGTGTCATATGCGTGACTGTGCTTGCTGTTTATAGTTGTTCTCATTATTCCTCTATTTGTACACATGTGCTGAATGTGCACCTAGCCTGTGCCCAGCTGCTTCTTACGTCCTTGTGTTTACTTCTTGTGTGGATGTGGACCATGCGTGTTTACAGTTACGTGCATAGAGAGGCTTGGCTGCTTAGGATGTGCATAGAGGGGCTAGGCTGCTTAGTAATGTGCTTCTTCTCTTTGTCTTTCCAAATAAATTACTTTAGCCCTGATTGACTCAAGGCATTTATTTTCCTGATTGGAAAATTTGTTCAGAAGTAATGCAAAGAGGAGGAAAAAAAAAAAAAAGAGTTGTCAGTTTTTGACACACAAGATGGAATTAAGAATAACGAAGGATCCTTGTAAACACATTTAATACACAAATGCATCCCCATGAAGTACATAAGATATAGATTAAGTTGATGTCAAATTTTTGGAAGAACTGGAATTTCCACAGGCTGTTCATGAGAACATGAAATGGTGTGAGCACTTTTGAAAATAGCTTGGCGCATCCTCAGAGCAGTTAAACATCACTGTCATACAGTCTGCCTGCCCTCTCCCCATGTTTTTGAACAGAAACAGAAGTATATTTCACTATAGTGAGTTAGCTTTGAATATTCTTAACAGCTTTAGTTGTTAGAGACAAAAACTGGAAAGAGCATACCCATCAACAGGAAGGTAGAAAAAACATGGAGTTTGATCGAGGAATTGAAAGAGCTGAGTTGGTGGCACATGCGAGAAGAAGGGTGAAACTCACTCACGCTGCGTGAGAGAAGCCCAGTGAAAGATTAATGGATCATTCCGGCTGCGTCAGAGTCTAGGAAATGCCACCTCCAGCCGCAGAAAGCTACGCACCGTTTCCTGGTGTCCAGTAAATGGGTTGCTGGGTGGGGACGGTGGGCTGAGGGACAGCAGTGAGAAATTCCAGGCCCGGGAGATAGCGTGTGGCATAGCTCCTGCCTGGCAAGGCGAGCTCACTCAATTCTTGGGACAAAAAAAGAAAAAAAAAAAAAAAAAAGGGAAAGGAGGAAGAAAAAACAAGGAAAATTCCTAGGGAAATGGATTATTTGTTGTTGTCACTCTGGTGGCATTTCCTGGGTACATAAATATATCAGTACATAGCAGACTGCATACTTGAAAGTGTGCTTCTTACTGAATGTCAACCGTGTCTTATAAAATTGCTTTTCAAAGGCTTGGCGGATACACAGTTAATTATTGAGAGATCAATGAATAAAGACTAAGTCTCTCCCTATTCCTTTTTGAAGTTGCAGGTTCAGATTTTCAACTAAATAATCCAACAAATACATAGTTTGGCTTGATTCACTTGTTCCGTATGGGGAAGCTCCACTCTGTACATGCCTTTAAAAACATGACCAAATCTATGCCTTTTCCAAGATGCTGGGATTTTCCAGGCTGTGATGTTACCAAATGCAACACACTTAAAATCTTTTGCAGAATTAGTTGAAGACAAAAAAAATCTGCCCTGATGGTGTTGATCGGTCAGCATTTTGCTGAATGATTTCTCTGTAGTCTATTTTGTCTGCTGACACGATTACCAAGAGTTAAGTTGTTGATTTGTCGAAGTATTTACTAAAGAAATTTATGAAGAAAGCTTCTTTTTCTGAAATAAAATGCAGTGGAGATATAGTTGTACTAAATGTGTTGGTTCTGTTTTGGTTTTATCCTTTTAGAAAATCAGTGCACAGTAGCAGAGCAAGCTTTTGTGAGGGCCACAGTTACCTGAACAGCAGATCTTTGGTTGTGAGAGGGTGCCTGCTTTCTATCCAAAGCAGTGTTCTTGAGCCTGTTTTGTTAGCTAGTAGGAAAATAGTAAATCTGTTGGCTGAACCTAGTGCATACAGTTAGCATAGCTAAAAGGTGATTTTAGTGTGGGTCATAAAATTTTTTTTAATCTCTAATTCATCTGTGCATGCTGAGGAAGAACACCACCCTTGGAAACATGACGGTGCTCGGCACCATCAAAGCAACTGTCTTATGTAAGAAGAACAAAGTTAATTATCACGTTTTGATGCTGTTAAAGTAAACATCATTTTTCTCTTCAGGAGCTGTATGTGTGAAAGAAGCAAAAAATACATGAAAGATTCCATGAGAAAGACAAACATCTCTTGGCTTTTTATTAAGAATTATTGTTCTTCACAAAAAATGATAGCATTAGACTATTTTTACTGCAAAACACGACTAAAATATTTCTTATAACTTTGTTCTTTTTCAGGAATATTAACATCATTTCCTATTACATCAGCCTAAAGCTTTATGTCATCTTTAAAGTGACTATCAAAGGTGTGATTTGGCTTTGAGCTCAGGAGTGTCCAGCTGAGCTGAGCGGCCAGTTCCTCTGTGTCCACAGCGGAAAGCACACTGTGTGAGCCACAGTTAGCCTCAGACACAGCCCCGCTGTCTTGCGTGGCAGTGACGAGTTTGCCTCCTCTTCCTCCTGAGAACTTTAGAGCCAAAGTTGGAGGACCTTTTTTGTTTTTTTTTTACCTCCAATGCAAGGGAAAAAATGAGTGCTAGTGTCTATCCATTCATCCTCTCGACATATGCCTTATTGTCGGATCTCTTCATCTCTGAAGTCTAGTGAAATCATTTTTAAGCTAGCAATATGGGATAAATATTTCCTGCTAGATGGCTTAGGCAGGCTGTCACAGGGGAAAGCACATTACTGAGTCTTTATTTTGCATTACGATTATGATTATGATTTACTTTTTCTTAATAGAAAATGAAAGCTACTCATTCTCATTGGAAAATGGCATTTTTGAATGAGGTCAGTATTGTTCCCAGAACTTATATATGTTTTTATTTTTCAAGCACTGGGAATCAAACTCAGGACTTTGTGCTTACCAGCAGGCACATGTTTTGCTGAGGTATATTCGTGGCCCCTTACATATGATCTCCCTCTCTCTCTCTCTCTCTCTCTCTCTCTCTCTCTCTCTCTCTCCCTCCCTCCCTCCCTCCCTCCCTTCCTTCCTTCCTTCCTTCCTTCCGAGAAGGGTCTCACTGTGTAGTTCATGCTGGCCTGGACTCACTGTGTAGCTCGGGCTGGCCACAAACATGCAGCAGCTCCCCTGCCTCAGCCTCCTGAGTGCTGAGGTTATAGGCGTAAGCCACCACGCCCAACCTGTATATGATTTAAGTAATGCATTTTCATGTTGTGCAATTGTCACTGTGGCCTGTGTTCACAATCTGGCCTATGCGCCTTTAGATGCATAGGTTCACAAAGCAGGGTGTCAGCTCTTGAGAAACATACTCGGGGTCCTTCTAGCTACCTAAAATAGAAAAATTAAAGAAAAACAAATATTATTTAGTGTTTAAATTCAGAACTATGTCTTTGGATTCGGAGAACTCGAGTATAACAAAGTAATGAATAGAACCCATGTTCCTCATACAGATTGTGAATTTACAATTATTCAAGTTCCAGGTGAAGGCTTCCCTAGAGTCCACAGGAAGAGGAGCTTGCCTTCGTCTGGCCAGTGCTTATAAATCTGAAGTAACACAAGTGAATGCAGATTATTTTAAGCAAGGTGGATTTTGAAAGGCAATGTTAAGCAGTTTTTTTTTTTTTAACTTTTCTCTCATATTTGATTTATCTAAACAGATAATGTAGAGTTGATTGCTTCTGTTAAATTCTGTTAGTCTGTGGTGTGAAGGCCGGATAGGCCTAGGGTTGGAATAGTCAGGCTTCACCAGAGGTCCTGACCAGCTGGCCCGTGTGCCCAGGACTGGGGAGGGCAGGGTACCCGAAATCGGAAAGGCGCTGTGGTCTAAGAAGCACGTGGAGATCCTGGAGGACCGTTTACCTAACAGAACCAGACATCCTCTTGCAACCCAGGAACTGAAAAGACAGATGTTAAAACAAGTACCAAAATTGAAAAGGAAAACAGAGGGGGCCCAGCCCTAGCTCAGTTCTTTAAGTGGCTGCTTCCACAATGCTGGCAGCCTCAGTTTCCTGTAGTTCGATCCCCACAACACTCCAGCCATGCAAAAGTGCCCTGAAGGCATTCAAGGAGCAAAACACCCCCCCAAAAAAAAATACCTTATGGGCTGGAGAGATGGCTCAGTGGTCTAAAGCACCTACTTGAAACAAGCTGGGCAAAGCACAGGGACTGCGGTTCAATCCCCCAGCACCACATGCCAGCCAGCCCCGCCCCCTGGTGGGCTGAGCTGGCCACATACACACACAATAAATAAATGTAATAAAAATAAAATAAATAATTTAAAAAAAAAAAAGAAAAGGAAAACAGAAAAAAGGATTTCATTTGAACAGGAAAAAAATATGGTATATGGTTGTGTTTTAGTCAACAAAAATATGGGTTCAACAGTTTAAGTCAAAAGAATGCACTGAGGCTGGCCCGGGACACAGTGGAAAGCACGTTCAGATTGCTACGTTTCCCCCTTCTGACCCCTTTCTGTGTGATTTATTATCCGTGAGTCTCATTTCTCAGAGAAAGGCTGATGGATCTTAGTGTGGTCTCGATCCTCCACCTGATGCGAGAGGCGCTTTCCAGGCTGCCCCTGCGTCTCGAGGGGTGCCGGCCATGGAACCCAGGCATCGCTGGCTCAGTCCCTAGGAGCTGTGTCCTTCCTGAGGCGGGAAGATCTAGCCCTGCAGCTTTTCTGTGGGTGCCTCCATCTCCTCCCCTGTGCATTACAAGTGTGTCAGATCTGCTATCCTACACACAATTTTTCTCCGATCAAAATTTTTATTCTTTCAGAAATGAGGGTGTTGGGCTGGTGGGATGGCTCAGTGGTCTAAAGCACCTACTTAGAACAAGCTTAGCGAAGCACAGGGACCGCGGTTCAATCCCCCAGCACCAAATGCCAGCCAGCCCCGCCCCCTGGTGGGCTGAGCTGGCCACACACACACACACACACACACACACACACACACATAAATAAATATGTTAATCAGACCAGGTAATAAACTTCCAAAAAAAGAAAGAAATGAGAGTGTTGGTGCTCACTGCCTGGCACACTGACAGTGACGGTGACCATCACCTCAGTGACACAAACGCTTCACTGCAGCGTGTGTGCCATGGCTCGCCACCGCTGCTCTGTGATCTGTGTTGGTCACCCTTCCTACCACTGAAACACAATGCCTCACATGCAGAACTTAGAGGGAGGGTTTCATTTGCATCAGGAGCTTAGGGGACTCAGTCTGAGTGTTTTGGTTTCAAGATATACACATCAAGTGAAAGGACATTGTGGATGGCTGATGTGTGCATGACAGCTGAGAAGCACAGCAGGGGATAGTGCCAGACAGGAAGCGGGGAGGGACCGCACGGATGCCGAGGTTCGGCTCTGCTGCCCACTGAGACACATGCAGAGGTGTGGTTCACTGTTCCCGTAGGCAGCTCCTACAGCAGTCCTGTTGGCGATTACCTTATACATTCACAGCTCCCCTCTTCAACTTGAAGCTTACCCACACCTTCTTACCATAATTAGTCTCGAGATAAGTACAAGATTGTGCCTCCATGTAATCTGATACAACTGTCCTACAAAGTAATCCTGCCGAAGCACAATAATCCCTTCCCTAAAGTTCCAACAGTTCAAATTGCAAAAAATTTCAAGTGTCTGAGACAAAGACAGTGGTGGCAAACCTGTGGCACGCGTGTTAGTTTTAAGATGAAAGGTAATAATGGATCAGTCATTTCTGTCTGAGCCGGGGAGATGGCTCAGTAGGATAAGCGCTTGACTGACAAATGCAAGGATCTGAGTTCAATCCCCGGTTCTGCAAAAAAAAAAGATTTCTGTCTGAACCAAAAGCACAGTGTTTGGGTTAAATTGGCGTGTGGGTGTTTTACAGTAAGGAAGTGGGTATGGGTTTGCAGTGTGTGCAGTCATCTCTCACAGGTTTGATATCACTGGAGCCAGGCAATCTGGCAGCCCCTATAATAGTAGAAAACAAGTTCCCATCCCCAAAGGAAGGGTTGGTGACTCTAAACATAGTACCAAAGCAACACTGAAACCAGGGTGCGTGTGCGGGCAATGAAAGCAGTACACGCCGTAGCTCAGCACGTGGCATCTGAAGCTCGTGGTGCCAGGGTGTGAGTCCCAGGGAGGCTGGGGAGTTTGCATCTGTAGGCTTGCTAGCCACAGGCCACATGGCGTCTTTCATGGACTGGGTGAGCTGCTGGCCCATTGCTTTCCTTAGCAGAAGATCTAGGTTTCTGGTGTCTCTAATTTTATGGTTACTCCACTTTACTTGCAATGGTGTCTGAGTGCCTAGATGGCTGAGCACTATAAAATTAATCTCTGGGAGCTAATTCCCGAGATAGCCCTTCTTGAGCAGGGACTTCCTTCTCAAAAGAAAGGTCTATATTTCCGTGCCCTTGAGCATGCCATGGATGTGGTCCTGCTGATTCCTGAGATGCCCTCGAGCCATGTGTCTTCTTATCCCTGTTCAAATTACTTCCACAGATGCTACATTTAGCCCCAGCTTTACAGGTGGCCTCATTCAGGGCCAAAGTTAAGCCTTCAAAGTACATCTCCTCTGCCTTTTGCTCCTGTTCCTCACTACTATTTGTCTGAAGAGAGTCTGTAGTACCCATACCACAGCCTGAACATTAAGCTCCCTTGAAATTGTCTCCACCAGAATATTTAGGCTGTGATCCATAAATTCAGCCTCATACAAAGATTTAGATCATGGGCAAGATGAAGATGATTATGCTGCCAGAGGGCAATGTGAATGGTTTCTAGTCTATGTCCAATAGAGTCCTCCTATTGTCCATATTCTGTCAGTGTCTGAGCTTCTCAGGTCTTACAATTTTCCACTGGGGTCTATGTGTAGTACTCCAGGCTTCCTCAGTCCCAACTTTCCCAAACTCCTGCAGACCAGACACAAAGGCTCCTGAATCACTTGTTCAAAACAGTCACACCAGTGACCCTACTTCTGGCACAAATTTTCTGTGTTAGTCAGCTGTCCTTTTGATGGAAATCACCACCGGGCTCATCTGTAGAGAGGCCGAACGTAGTTCAGTTTCTGTGCTCAGGCCAAGGTCAGCTGGTTCCAAGGCAAAATCATGACAGAAGGATGTGGTGGAGCGAAGATCTGTAATTCACTGTGATTGGAAGCAGAGCAGGGAAGAGCACCAGAAAGGAACAGAGCAGCTGGAAGCCCCAAGGCCACACCCTCTTGGCCCTGAGAGGCCCCCCTGGGAGTGTGCGCTGTCAGTGCTGCCTGCGGTTCCCAAGCCATTCAAGTTACACAGTGTACCTCATCTGTGGCCCTTCTAGATACTAAATAGTGATATAATAGCCCTGTTTTGTAGGAATTGTCTGTGGGCAGTCCCCTCACCATTTTGATATTTCAACCATATCTACTTCTTTTGGCCAGAATTTGAATAGAGGAAAATGGAATGCTGAGTACCTAATGAAGGTCTATCTTGAGTAAGAAGATCATTTCTGTAGTCTGGAAACTTACTGTGTAGGTAGACAGTAGGTATCTTGCAAAGTTCTAACCCTGAATATAGCAGGGCAGGTGTAATGTTCAAAATACTGGAGACAAAATAGAATCAACAGCTTTCACTTGCAGGTGATATATCTTTCTATCTTATGCAAGATGTGGTGAGCACTTGGTATTTAGTTTGTAGCCTTTCACTGCCCATTGGGAAGAAGTGAGATAGAATTTTTACCTGGCACCCTTAGACTCTTAGAAAATATATGTGTGTACGTTGTGATGTCAGCACTGCCACAGAATCTGTAGCTCGTGAAAGCCTCCATAATACCAGCAATAATTAGGAGAGATGGCAGTGACGGACCGAGCAAACACTTCCTTCCCCGTCTCGGCCAGTCTGAGAAGCCTTCAGGAAGCACTTGATGGGAACACCGACAGCTCCGCCCGGGAGGAGAGGTGGCTGCAGCGTGCACTTGGCAAGTGTTTGAGTTTTGAATGAGCATGTAAGTATCTGGGTGGTCTTCAGATGAGGCGTCAGAGGAAAGCATCTGCTCTTTTGAGTTCTAAATGACTTGAAGAGGTACAATTACTTAAGAGGATGCAGAAACTCCTGCTGTGTAGCATCCGGTATTTCATGAAAGCAAACTTGTGCTGTCATTCACACTCCTGCACTATAGAATTTTCTTATTTTAGCAAATGGAAGACCAAACCAGCCTCTGTGGCTGCGTGTCTAAACAGCCAGTGGATAATTACTAGGGACAGCAAGGCACAACAAGGAAAAGTAGAAGCTATTAATAAGCTACAGAGCACAGCACTTTTTATGCTTGCTAAATGAAATGGGCAGTTTCTGAAAAAGGAAAGAAACACACACCCCTGATTTATGTGTAGACTTGGGCCGTGCAAGTCAAACTGAGCCTCAGTTGAGGAAGCAAAGTGGGCAGAGAGAGAAATCCACAGTAAGATAAAAGACAAGCCTCACTGCGGCTTATCCTGTGCATCTTTCCTGAATTCTCTCAGGCCTGTGGGGCTAGGAACCTTTTCCCTAATCACAAAGAGAATGGAGAGATATGGAAACCTTCCTATGCCTACATTTGCTAGGGAAACTAAGCTGATGTTTCTAAAACTCTGTTTTTTCATTTGAAAATGCGCATAGTAAAAAGTACTAGCATAGACCAGGAGGAGCGAGGACAAACCATGCAGCTGCTGCCTCCTGGAGAGCCCAGTCCTCAGCCACTTCTGAGGACATGAGCCCCAGCCCCGGAGCTGCCCGTGGCTGACGGCTCTCCGGTCCTGCCTGCACACCGTCCCTGCGCTATGGCACTCTTTTCTCCTTCCCTGGCAGGCACTGAGGTTGTAAGCAGAGCTTCACCCTCTTAAAGTCTCCCGCAGGTTGTAGGGTTCCCAACGCATCTTACCTCCGTTTGTCTTAACTGCTTGCGCAGTGTGGTAATTGAGGAGACATTTTTGTTTCCTCCAGTTATAATACTTTAAGTAATGGGAAGCAACATAGAAGGCTACCGAGAGGACGGCCTAGACAGGCCGGCGGGCTTCAGGACTTGGGTGCTAGCACTGCAACTTGTCGCCTCAGTTACCTTGACTCGGCACCTCATTTCCTGATGTTCTTGTTTTCTCTTTCGTAAAATACAGATGATGGTAGAGTGCTTTGCAGAGAGAATGTTTGTGATAAAGGAGGGCACGCACTGATGCTGCTTGACCTCGTGTCCAGAAGAGTCACTGGCCTCTGCTGGCCTCCTGCTCCCCAGGTAGTGAAATGTAGTGAGCAGAGGACTGTCATCACGTGAGGTATTGAGTGTCTCCTGGTTACCAGGCACTGCTCTAGGCTTTGGGATAAATCACTGTACAGGACAGAGAAAAAGTCTAGTTTCATGAAGGAGTTATCAGCCTGGGGAGATAGCTCAGTAGAATAAGTGCTTGCCTGGCAAGCACAGGGTCCTGAATTCAATCCCCAATTCCATGAAAAAAAGAGAGAAAGAAAAAGGAAAGTGAAGGACTTATCATGATGATTCTGTTCTTTAATGTGAAGTAAATGTACACTTCACAAATTTCATTGCCTCCTTTAATCACATTAAGACAAGAAACAATTTGTGGTGAAATCAAACCAAAATAAAATATGAATAGTTATACTTTATTATGAAATGTAGTCAAAGTTTTGATGAATTATCAATGGGGTAATCTTGTTGAAGCATTTAAATATTGTAAAGTCAGAAGAAGAAAACAGAAAGATGCAAGTGATAGTAGAGAGAACTAATGTTAAAAAATATAAATGAATGTGTAATTCCTATATAAAATACATTGTTGAAAAGTTTGGTGTTTATAAAGGTAACTTTGTTTCTTAAATATAAAGATGGAAATCTTTTTAAAACTATAAAATCCTCAATAATTTGTGTCACAGTGATTTTTAGTTGGGTTCATTCCATTTATCAACCTTAGCCCAGAACACCATGTCATGTGCTACATATGCTCAGAAACTGTTAACTTCCTTGGACCCAAACAATTTCACTGATTTCCAGAGGGTGCTCACTGTCTTTTGAGTGTGCATTTGCGATGGGGCACGCCATAGGCCTGTCAGGTGAACATGCTTTCCGTGCACCGCAAGCTCAACCCCCTAAACAGTGGAAGCACCTCTTATCGAATCCGCGCTACACGGATTGCCCAGCGGAGTGAAAATGGCATTGGCTGGCCACAGAACAGAGCCTGCGCAGTGGGACCTTCCGTGAGGCGACAGCAGCCATGGGCTCTGCATTTGCCTTCTGAGCAGGACAGCAGGGGTTCCTCCGCTGCCCTGGCAGGGGAGCACCGAGGAGATGGGCCCGTGTGGGTGGATCCCAGTCTGCGCCCTGGCTGGCCCGCCCGAGGGGCTGCAGGCTTGCAGAAGCCAGGAGCTGGGAGCACGCACTGGAGGCTGTGTGGAGAGCCTCTGGCAGCCGGCGTTGGAGGACCGGGGCAGAGCACCGTCCGGAGTGGAGGTCGACTGTTTTATGTCTAGAAGTCATGTGTTGCAAGGGTGACGTGGTGAATAGTCGTCTCCTGCGTGCAGCTGCTGCCTGCCAAGCGCGGAGACACGTGCACGCGTCTGCACGCGGCCGAAGCAACAGCTGGTTCAGAGCGTTGGACCTGATTCCAAGCTTTCCAGCTGCGGCAGACTGGACCAGGCGCGCATTTTGAGGTGAAGACACAAAGAGGGCTTTTTTGAGGGTGCAGTAAAAGGACGCGGTGCGAGAGCTGCCGGGACTCTGGGGGGGCTGCGCACGTGTAGATTTTATGGTAGGTAGGATAAGAGTCGGGCCTTGTGTGTGTGCACTGAGCCAAGCAAACAAAAGCGACAGCCTGCAGCGGGGACAGAAAGACTGGGAGCGGCTGCAGGCCACCAGTGAGATGGTGTGCTTGCCTCTGTAGGCAGGAGCTAATCACGCGGGCTAAACGCCTGTCTTGAGAGCAAAGGAGACATTCTTGTCGGCTTGCTAACTTACCATCACCAGAGATGCGCCGCAGTTCTCTGTGGCTGCTCCGAGGCCCAAGCCCAGGAACCGTCCTGCCAGTCCTGGTTCTTTTTTTTTTTTTTTTTTTTTTTTTTTTTCAGAACTAGGGATTGAACTCTGTTTCTCAATAAAATTAATTTAAAAAAAAAACTGAGTTCAACAGCAACGAGACATTTCAAAAAAGGTTAGTAGGACAGTTATAATAATTAATACATTGTATATTGTTCTCTTTCTAGTAGCTATTCATAGTATAAGATGCAGATGCGATATCCTGTCCAAACACTATTAGTACAAATCTTCTCATTGAATTAAGAGAAAGTAGCTGTATATCTATCCTAAGTATTTTGTATATACAGATACAAAAGGGTAGGCCGGTCCTGGTTCTGGCGCTTACAGCCTCAGCAGAGCCCAGCCCCCTCCTTTCTCTCTTAATCAGGATGAAAACAGCTTGCAGCCGTGGAAGGGTCGGCACATTAACCTTGTGATTTCACAGAAGATGATAGTTTCCAGTATAAAACAAAGTTAAAAGGGTATTCTGGTTTATTTTTCCGTCTTTCTGAGGGAAGACCAGAACTCCCATGTCTGCCTTCTGGTCAGGCTGGGTGTTAGTCAGGAGGAAGCAGGGATGCTCCCCCTTTCCACAAGAAGAGAAGAGCCTTTTGGGAAGTCACACCTGCCCTGTGTCACAAGGAATGAGTACTGTTATGAGCTGCCTGTCTGGAATGAGCGTGGAGGGCACCAACCTGGGCCTGGGGACACTGAACAAACACAGCAACGAGCGCTATTCTTGTAGCGCCTGTTCTCGGAGAGAGGGCCTCAGTGGTGAAGTACTTCAGAGACCAGTGGGTGAGTTCTGTGGGGAGAAGGGGCGGCCGCGAGGGAGAGGCAGGTGAGGGTGACGCTGGCCAGAGAGTTATTTCCCTTGCCTTTCAACTTGGCTCTCCAAAGCATCGAAGATAATGTAAATCCCGAGGACAGCCCTTGGTTTAAACCAGTGACATGACGCAGTGTCAGCGTCTATCATTATGGAGATACGTGGTCTCCTCTGTGAGGGAGGTAGTGTTCCTGCGGAGGAGTTTTTCTCTTACAAACTCCTTCATGCTCTGGATTCCCTGGAGCTCAGGTGAAGTGGTAGTGGCTGCGGAGTTGTCCATCAGTAGTTAAAGGCAATTATTAGAGGAATAGAGCCAGAGGTCCTGTCACGTGGGGAATGAAGGCCAAGGGAGGCATGTGACTATGGAGGATATTCATCTATCTTTTGTATGTAAGGAGATGTTTACTTAAGATTCTATATTGATTTCGCTTTGAGACTACAAATTGCAGGTATTTCATTGGTGCTGGAACTATGTCCCATGTAGAAACTTGATAACTTTAGAACTTGGTAATTCCTATTTCTCTAAATATTACGGGCATGGTGGCACCTGCCTGTAATCCCAGCCCTGGGGAGGCTAAAAAACTACGAGTCCAAACTACATAGTGAGACCCTGTACCACATACACAAATGGAAAAAGAAATTACTTTTTTTTTATCTTCTCTTTACCTTGTGATATATTTGGGTGATTTTCATGGTCCTGACAGCAGCGGTTCTAATATAGATTCTAGTGTTCTTCTTACTGTAAGAGAGAATTCAGTTACTTAACTTACCCTCATCATGTGATACTTCTTTTACTCTTAACTCTAGAAGGTTAGTTAATTTCTCATGGGTGGATTTTGTTCCATGGAACGGCATGACTGGACTTTAAGCTTAAATGGATATCTTTGCTTTCATGTGCGTGTGTGCGTGCGTGCGTGCGTGCGTACAAGGGTGTGTGTGTGTGCATGCACATGCATGTCAGAGACAGGAGACAATAGTGTGGAGATTATTTTGAAAATCTAAGAAAATTCTAGTGAGTCAGACCAAGGTGGTAATAATGAAAATGATGAGAAGTGATTAAATTTTGAATTTATTCTGATGATAGAGTTGATAGATTTATAATGATTTTACTCAAGATTTCTGAAGTCTGTAAGTCACTGTCTTCCCATTTATTTGTATTGAGACTTGTACTGAAGAGTTGAGTTGCATTTTACCTCGTTTGTCTCCCTTTCCCCTTAAATAAACAATATTTTAAGAATTCTTTATCTTCTTTACTTATCTTTTTGAGAACTTTGCCTTGTGCATACGTATACCAAAACCAGAAGTCAGCTCATACAAAGCTGAAATGGTACATGGCACGTTAGCTGCTTGGTGTGGTAAGAAGGCAAAGGACAGTGGCTCAGTGCCACATGACTCAGGTCCTAGTTGTCATCTGTCCTTTTTCTCCACCTGTTCACCTACACCATAAGTACAGCAAAGCTATAATTGTCCACTACCCACAGAAACTTTGTTTATGCCAAGATACCAAGAAGCAGCTCTTAGCTGAATCGTACCAGGGAGGCTTTTTCATAATCATCAAATACTTTCCCAGCCACATTTTCCCGCATGTGCACAAGCTCAACGGTGTCCTTGGACTCAGCTGTCTCAAGTTTTTTTTGCCAAAGTTTTGAGAAGCTGTTAGAAAATCATATACTCTTCTTCATGGTTTGGAAGCTAGAACACATTGAGGTTACAGAGGCAATAGCCTTGCTATGTGGAAAGGTTATCTGAAGCACACATAAAAACATATGACCCAAACTCTTCAGTGTTTACCGATGCCTTGAAGAGCTTATTTATCCTGAAAGGATAAAAAGGGAAGGTAAGGGGGAGAAAAAGTATTTCCAATTTACCATTTAATCACACCCAGCTTGTTACCTCTCTTAAACTGGTCATTCCGTTGCACCTCCACAGTCCCAGTTTTCTAAGCTTTTTTTTTTTAAATCAAGATCTGACATGTTTGCCCATGATAATTGCTGTAGTCAAGGTTAGTAAGAGAAACAATCTAATCCACGACATAATTTATAGGATTATTTTATAGTAATCACCCAGAGTCAAGTACAAAGAGCGCAGGAAATCTGTCCACACACTGAAGACCGAAGACTCCAGCTGAGTGCCTGGATACTAATGCCCTTCGTAAGTCCAGTTGAAAACCTAGAGCTCATAACAGTGTCTCCCCCAAGTCCAAGGAGGCCTGGAGCCCATGACAACATCTCTTCAGGCCTGCTTCACGGATGTGCACTGGGAAGGCCGAAAGGTCAGTGATGGAAGCGGGAAAGTCTGTGCCGGCGGGATGAAGGATCTGTGCCAGCAAGCGGAAGGGCCTGACCTGGAGCCAGGAAGCGATGCTCAAAGTAAGCACCAGAGCTCCCCTCAGAAGTACCGCAGTCGTCCTCACTGACGGTGAGGTCCTGCGCTCCTCCAGGGTTAAGGTAAGCCGAGTTCCGTCAGGACAACCAACAGGACGAGCTTCTCCACAAGGCTGAGCAGTGCACCACCTTCCCCTTGGCAGCCAGGAAGCGATGCTCAGCCTGAGGACCAGAGCTCGTAGAGTGAGCTGGAGCCATTCGCAGCAACAACGAGGTCCCGAGCTCCTCCTCAGCCAGCACAGCCCAGTTCACCAGCAAAGCCAGTGTGACAAGGTCCTCCAGCAGAGCCACCAGTCCCTACTCTTTCTCCCCAGTTCTCCTTTCTGTTTTGCTGGCAGCACCCGTAGGCGGGCCCTCTGCACTCAGCTGACTCGGCTCAGTGGCAAGTTATAGACTGACTGGAAGTCATCCCTCCGCCAGTGGTGCACTAACTTGACTTTTCTTGTGTTTTTCTTCCTTGGCTTTCTTCTGTCTCCCCAGGTTCGTGTGGGTGTACATTGTGAACAATAATGCCAGTCCTTTTTGTTTAAGCATCACTTGAGCCTTTGTTTAGAGGCATTCTATTGGCGGCTAATTGGGTAGCAAGCTGAGAAAGCTGGAAGGAAAGAAAAGGAGGCAGAGAGTGTTGTTCTAGTCCTGCGTTTCGCTTACAACCACAGTGTGTGACACAGTGGAAGAGAAGAGAAGAGAAAGAGAGGCAGGTGGAGAAAGGGGCCATGCAGCCGGGCGCTGAACGAGAGCTGTAGGCAGGCAGAGTGGCACACGCCGTGAGAAGCTGGGGCAGGAGGGCTGGAAGCTGGAGCCACGCCTGGGCCGCTCAGCAGCTCACCAAGGCCTTATCTCAAAATAAAACATAAAAAATTGGACAGGAGATGCACCCTAGCGAGAAGGCCCTGAGTGCATTTCCCAATACTGCAAAAGTAAAACCAAAAAATTGGAAGCGTTCACAGTCAAACAAGGCCCAGACAGGAAGACAGCATAAAAATGTGATTATGGTTGTTGTGTTCCCCTAAAATGTAAACGATTCTAGTACATTTATAGATGTTATGGCAAAGCAAACGAGCTTCTCTGCACTACGTGTGTGTGGATTTGAAATTTAGCTTCTCTCTGCTCTTCTGCAAGTGGCTATACGGTACCAGCAATGTCGTGGAAATAATAGATTGACAGTCTGCCATTCTCAGAGTGATTTACATGTGGGAATTAATTACCTCTGAGTGGGAGTCAACATGATCCATATGAATCAAGAAAAGGGTTTTAGAAAAAAGGAAACAATATTAAAAAAGGAAAAAAACTTTGAAAAATAGAAATAATAGATACAGATGCTCAACATCATTAGCTTGGAGAAATATACATTAAAATCACGTGAGGTACCATTTCACATTTGAAGAGAAGGCTATAGTAAAAAGAAGCAGACTAGGAAAAGTGTTAGCAAATATACCAAGAATTGAAAACCTGCATTGCTGCTGGTAAGGTAGGACTACGGAAAGTAGCATGGCATTGCTTAAAAGGTAAATATAGGTTACCTGTGACTCAGCGGGTCTGGGCCTAAGTTCCCACGCAAGAGAGATGGAAGTGGGTCCACCAGACACTCTTCCATGGGTTGATGCAGAGTGGCGACACTGTTCAGAATACCAAGTAGAAGGAACAACTCAAATGCCCATCACTGGTATACAGGCAGGCCCAGTGCGCTTTTCCCGTGCGCTGTAACATGCGGGGCTCCATGCTGTGGCTTGCACGAGGCTCAAAACGGTGCTGCAAGACGTGAGTCCTCAGGGCAGTACATGGAAGGTCCCGAGGGGTGGTGCGGGCGCAAGCTGGGCAACAGAAGTAGCATCATGTTAGACCGTGGTCAAGGTTTCATTGTGTTTTTTCACTAAAACTCATTGAACTGTATATTTAACAAATTCTGTAGTTTTAAAGCATGTTTTGGAAACTCTATTGCACATTTTTTAAAAAAGCCACCAACATGGAGAGCTCAAATGGCAGCATCTTGGTGGGCAAAGGAAGCCGCATTTCCAGAGAATATGCAGATAACAGGAGGTGTCAGGGGCCGGGACTTGGGAGAGAACCCAGCGAAGCATAACAGCCTGTTGGATGTTGTTTCTGATTTTGCCAGGGAAGCCACTCAGGCCAGCCCAGCCTGCAGCGATCTGCAGAAAAACTGTCCCTTCTCCAAATGGCCCTACATGGGGCCCCGAGCAGCTGAAGAGGGCAGTAGTCTCTTTAAGTCAGGTCTATTATACAGACAATGTTAGGGACCTTCTTGTGGTTGTTTTGTTCAGGCAATTCTGCCTAAGGTGCAGTGCCTATGTCAGCGGGCACTAAGACCACAGAATTGCTCCTTGTCTGTTGTCTGGAGCCCCAGCTCAGGCAGTACTGAGCCCATCCTTGTGGGTGAGGGAGGGCGGAAGGGTGGACGCTGGAGCAGAGCAGAGGGAGGGACTGCACTCTGTCAGTAACTTTGCAGGCTTTGCTTGATTTCCTTGGGCAGTACCCCAGTGGTAGAGTCCGCTTTTCTTTTTCAGCCTGCTAAGACGTTACTCTACATGAGAGGGAATTACTATGTATATGCACAACACATAGAACACTAGTATTTTTAGAGAACTCAAAATAAAACCAAATATGCTTAGTAATATCCAGAATTGCTTGTTTTCCCCATAACTTAGTTTCCAAGAGTTCAGTGTCTTTCAGTCACAATATGGCCGTCACATCATTTCTTAGGAGCTATTGAAAGAACCTGTGATTAAAAAAGAACATTCTAAGTGTTAGATAAGGGCATTAACTATACTCCATTAATCCACTAGATACCAGAAACCCTAAAAAGGGTTTGTATTGGATAGTTTTATACCCTTAAGATTAATTCCAAAATGTCGATTAAAGTGAGTTTGCTATTGTTCATTGTTACACATTTTGTCACCGGCAGATGGCCAAGATCTTAGCACTTGAGGTTAAACAGGGCCAACGAAGACGTTGTACTTTGTGACTGGCATTTTTGGTTTAAAAGTGAGCAGTTAATTAAGAACACCCTGAAGGAGTTTTAAAAATAGAGCATGAGAGATGGCTCTTAGTTTGTGTCAGTAGTAGGCGTTAGGAGGCGTCCCAGGCCTCAGGCTGCAACGGGGTGCAGAGTGGAGCCCCAGGTCTCATGTGGAGGTGAGACAGCACAGCCTGCTCTCCTGTGTGTGAGATGTGTATGATAAGCTCACGGTGTCTTCTTCCTCTCTCAAATAAAAAGGCAACCTGACACTAAAGACACTGAAAACGCTGGGTGTGTGCAGACGACGGCATTCGTATGCTTGATGTCGCATTTACTATTTGGAAGAATCTCATTCAGTGCCCAAATGCTGAACAGTTTCTTATGAAGACTCAGATGAAGAGAGCAGACGATCGGTGAAAACCTTCCCAGAATCAGGGTGAGGTGTGCCTGAAACAGTGTCGTGCTACCACTTGGCGTCCAGACATTCCTTGTTCAGAGTGACACTGTGCTTTTTTGTGACTATAAAAACGGTGACCCAAGGTCTAGGTTCACAGTCTCACACTCCAGGTCTCCCTCTAGCAGAACCACTTTGTCACCATTGTGAAGGGAAGTTTCTCACGCAGGGCCGTACATGGTCGAGGCAGCTCTTCAGCTTCTTCGGGGCTAAGAGGACGCTGGTGTAGAATCAGAGGGCAGACACAACTGGAGAGCGAATGCACGTGCAAGCAGTGTTCATTGCACTTTCATGTGGCTCTACGTCTCACGTAACCAATGAAACTGTGGGTGACTGCAGCTGCTTCACTTTTTCTTCACTTTAGGGATGGAGAAGGGCAGTGGTGGTGTCCTCAGGTCCTTTCCTACTCGCTGAAATGATCAGCTTAGTCTCCAAAATGTGTAACGTGATAGGAAGAATGGTGAGGGTCTGCAAAACTGGCGTGTCTAGAAGCAGAAACCTACTTGTAAAAGAGTTTTCAGGCAATATTGATTGTATTTGTCTAGTGCAATAGCTAACTGTTAAACATCTTTCCCCAAATCAAGTAGTGCCGTACAAATATCCATGTAGTCCCAGCTGACATGATGCTAGCGATATTTAAATAAATTATCCAGAGTAAAAAAAGGAAAAATCTTTGATTAAGGCAGATCTTTTCCCTCAAGCACAGAGAGAATGGTGAAAATACAATAAAAACAGGGAAAATACAAGCTACCTAGCAATAAATAAATGGATTCATTTCTGGAGATAGAAACTCTAAGGTTCATCCTGTTGCCTTCCAACCCAGGGCTCTTTGTTTTCCTTGTGGCTGTGCTAGGAGCTGTGGTGTATTGAGGGGAGAGGAAGCAACTAGTACTCTGGGGGTGTTTCCAGAACAGTATCTGTTTATTTATTTATTTATTTTGGTGGAACCAGGGGTTGAACTTGGGCCCTTGTACTTGCCAAAGAAGCACTTATTCTCAGAACAATATCTTTAGTAAATGGCCAAAGAAACTTCAAAAGTCAGGACCTGGCCTGTCCAATGGTTAGTGTGTGTGTGTGTGTGTGTGTGTGTGTGT
>NW_004524750.1:4313207-4314400 GCF_000260255.1 Octodon degus
TCAGAAAAAATTGAAGGAGAAAAAACAACATTCCACTTGTTGGACTGCTGAAGGAAAGCAGTGTCGGCAATTTTACTCTTAGATAAAGTAAACTTCAGAATAAACTGATCAGAAGAGGTAGAGACCGTGACCGGGGCTGGTCTACGAGGACAATGCAGCAGGAGGAGACGGCGCTCGTAAATACGGACGTGCTGAATATTGGAGCGCATGCCTTCATAGAACAAGTGCTGCTGGACCTAAAATACCAAATAAATGATACAGTGAGAGTGGGTGAATTCAGAGTTCTGCTTTTACGAAGAAATTGACTGAACAAACAACAAAGCAGAGCTTAGCCGCACCTTCCTAAACGGGATCTCTTACCGAGTACATATTCCTCAACGCATGCTGTGTAGTCCCTATTCTTGGGTAGGGAGCCCCAGCGTCGTCAAGATAGCCACACTGCAAAGCTCGTGTAGATTCATGCAGGTCTGGTGTCCACACCTGCAGAGTCCCCACAGAGGTAGAGGATTGATGCGGAACCAGCAGACCCCCAGAGGAGCAAAGCGGGCCTGAGCAACCGGAGCAAAGATGAGGCGCCACAGTCCTGGGCTGCGAGGGGCGTCACAGAGCCACCCCGTGCTCGGGTTCATCCCAGGTCCGCATGCTGTGCCGGCACTGCCCCCAGGGCGCGCTGAGCCAGCGACAGAGTCCAGCCGTGGTGGGGCACAGCTGTAATTCCAGCGCTGCGGAGGCTGAAAACAGGAGGATCACCATGAGTCCAATCTGTGTAGTGAGACCCTGTACCAAATACACACACACACACACACACACACAGTTGGTACCAGCACCGGGGTGTGGAGTGACGTAGCAGAACAGAGGCTGCAGAGCCCAGAGCAGACACTGCCGTGCACCTGATTCTGACAGCGAGCAGGGTTTGAGGGAGGACAGCTCTAGCAAATGATGCCGCCGAACTCGCTATCTCTGTGGAAAAGACCGAAGCTAGATCCACTTCTCCCATCCTGCACTAAACCGAAATCCAAACGGATCAAATATCTAGGTATTTTAATAGAAATATTTAATCCATTGGAAGATAAAATAAGTAAAACTCTTCACGTTACCAGCATAGCGAGACTTGCTCTGAGCAGAAGGCCAATTGCACAAGAAATAACATCAATAGGGAAGAAAAATGTGATTTTGTACATTAAAACCTTCTA
>NW_004524750.1:4314811-4316039 GCF_000260255.1 Octodon degus
GCACGCACAGTGTGCCTCACCTGTTTCCTAGATGTCTTTCAGCACAGAGAAGTCAGCAGCTGAGGTTAGCATTCCAGCACCCTGGAAGGCAGGTTTCCAGAGGTGAGGGCCGAAGGTTCCCGAAGGCAAATGGCTTGCTGGACTCAGAGCAGCACGGGGGTTACGGTGGTGAGGGAATGCGGATGGGCAGAAGCCAGACTCCAGGTGAGGCTTTCTGGGCTTTGTGGATCCATCCGATCTGCTGGTTGGGCGCAGACAGCATAGGTGAAGTATGACTTCGGCAGACCACCGCCGCACTGTTTTTCCTGCTTCTGGTTGAGGTTAGGAGCAGCACTGGCCAAGGAGCCATTTCTGAGGCCTCCACAGCTCACTGTCCTGCAGCTTCTCACGCCAAACACAGGGTCATGCAGAGGACGAGCCTTTGATAAATGAGCTTTATCAGTGTAATAGCTGAAGTGAATTCCACGCGGCAGACGAAGATGTGCGCAAATACATGCTTTATATGCGATGCCTTGAACTTTGTCGGGCCAGGCAAAAATATAGCACAGAAATAGTCTACTAAGGGGTTTTCCCTGACAAAGCGTGATGGAAAATATTTTCTGCTAATGATCTCATCTGTAGCTCCTCAGCATTTCCAGCTGTTAACTATTGTTAAAAATACGGATTGTGGAAAAGAGAAGAGGGGCCCTATGGGGAGCCCTGTGTCGTGTCGCTGCTGGCCACGGAGCCTGTGCAGCACACAGTGTGGTTCGGCGTTGCCGTAAAAGGGAGCTGTTAATCAGAGCAATTCGTGCAAATATCTAAATGAACCCACATCGATCATTTAGGGAGCCTTGCTGGCTCCCGCCTACTCATAGGAAGTTCATTTGGAGAAGTTGGAAGAGACAGAATAATTTAAAGAAAATAAATGGGTACACCCCTGAAATGGTGAAGTTCTTGGTCTATTTCTTTCTCAAAATGTGTTCAGAATTCCACATGTTTACACACACACACACACACACACACACACACGTACATGTACAATATAATTGTAATAATAAAATGTACTGTGTAGTTTATATGCGCTACATTTATGGGAACAGAATTTTTAGTGGCTATAAAATATTTTGTCCTGTGGCCTAAAAGAAAGATGTGAATATTTCATGGTTCAGTTAGTGATAATACTAGTTGAAAGAAACATAAAGCCAGACAAAGAGGCAGGCAGATGCAGGTACCATTGATTCCAGTG
>NW_004524750.1:4317144-4326618 GCF_000260255.1 Octodon degus
TCAACAAAGCTGTATGTGGAAAACCCAAACGGAAACAACCCACATATCAGCAGGTTACAATATTTTCACAACTTCCTCAGTCTTTCATTATACTTCCCTACCCTGTGCCCCTTCCACAACCTCTACCTCTCCTCTCAACCCCCTCAAGAGGGTCCTTGACCCCAGCTATAAAAATATTTCCAATGGAGTCTGATCTCTTATCTATTTTTTTGCCACTGCTATTTGTTTTCTCTATTTGCCTTTTGACTGACTTACACCCTTACTTTTTCCTTCCATCTTCCCTTTGTGTCATACAGTATAATAGAATTCATCGGGGCATTGATATAAAGGTAGAATTGGTAAAATAAGTCTTAAGAATCACAATTTATGTAGAGTTGGGTCTGTTGATGTTGATGCAACTGGTAGGGATTTTCTGCTTGTGACGCAGGTACTGGGTCTGGTCCTGTTCAAGCGCATAGTTCATATAAATAGGTAAATGCCAAAAGGAAAATAAAGCAAAGATAACAGAACTATAAAGCAAATAATAAAGATATCTCCATCCTAGCAATACAATCAATCCACTCTAGTTGATCCTGAGCTCTTTCAGGCAGGCGGAGGAGACAGGTAATACAAAGGCAGAGTTACTGTTAGAGTCCGGCTTTGCAGGGAGACAATACAGGACACATAATTTACAGGATTATTCTATAATAGTCACCCAAAGAGTCATATGCAGACAGAGTGCAGGAAATCTGTCCACACTGAAGACCAAAGAATCTAGCTGAGGCCTGGATCCCATGACAATATCCTTCTGGAGTCCAGCTGAAGACCTAGAGCTCATAGCAGTGTCCCCTATGGATCCTAGCTGGGAAGGCCCAAGGGTCAGTGATGGAAGCGAGAAAGTCTGCCAGTGGGAGGAAGGATCTGTGCCAGCAGGCTGCGGGATCTTCCCTGGAGCCAGGAAGCAGTGCTCCAAGTGAGGACCAGAGCTCCGATGAAAGGCGCCACAGCTGTCCTCAGTGACGAGAGCCCAGGCCCCTCCGACTGTGAGAACAGCCCAGTCCTGTTCAGGAGTGCCGGCTCGATGTCAACCACACAGCTGCCAAGCTCTGTCCTTTTTAGTGTTACGCGTCACGTATCTGCAGGCCCCATGAAGCCAGTGGTTTTAGCAGAAGGAGCTTGCAGGCTCCGTTACGCCAGGGCAAGCAAAAGGCATGATTGTGTGAATACCACACACTTTTACAGGTAAATGTTCTCACACGGATCCCCTTACAGAGTGCCTTGTTCATTTTTGCTCTCTGGCACAGTGTGGCCCTTTCTTGGAATCTGAAGGCTCTTTAATGTAGTCTTCCATCCCATTTAATGTGATCAACTGGAACAGAATTCTTAGCTAAATAAATATAACTTTGTTTTACTTCCTTGAATAACCAGATCCATGTCATTCTTGAAAGTCTAAAACAAACCCTTTTTGCATGACAACTGTTCCTTAACACATTTTGTTCTGATAGTGCGTAAGAACAACATGCAGACCATCCCCTTGGTAATGCTCCCCCTGAGCCAAACCTCCAAGTTCTAAACTCCCCGTTTTAATATGGATACTGTTGTCTCCATTGTTGGTGAGCTGTGTTCTTCAAAAGAGCGAAGCTCCTAAGAAAACAGGCGTAATGGTCGCTATGCTGAAGCCAGCTCGCCTTCCTCTTCCAGGAGAGTCCTGCTGCTTTTACCAGGGTCTGCCCCTCTGCTGGAGCATTTCACAGTCTGGCCCGCAACGAGCCATCTCCCACTATTGGTCATTGTTTTCATCACGGTGTCTCAGTGTTTGCCAAATGCCACTAATTGTTTATTTTTTGCCTCTGAACTTTCACTAAATTTTATATCTCAGTCTTGCATGTCTATTTCTCAGATTTCCTAAATTTCAAAGCTGTCCTCCTGTAAGATGTAATGTAAATCTCAGCTTGCCAATGAAATGTATTTCTACCCTTTGACTGGAGTCTCATCTGCTTTTTCATGTACGTGGTCTTTTTATATGCCTTATATTCCTTTTATTTTTTCAGTGTCCCATAAGCTGGAGCACTGCCTAAGTATTTTTGGTTTTTTGTAATCAGCAAGATGCCTTGCGCTTAGTAGGTCCTTAACATGATCCTTTCATCTGTGATTTCCTGGGCTCCTGTGGCTAATTTTGTGAACAGCACATCTCAATAATGATTCTTTTAAATAACCCACTTTGAAATGCATCAGTTAAAAGTTGGAATTCCACTTGAATTAACTCTCTAGCTATTCACTTTTTTTTGTATATGTATACATAGATCTTTATTCACAGGAGTGCTTCTCTGAAAAATCCTGTTACATCCACATGCACAGTATTACAGTGTTATGGGTCACTCAGCATAGGAGCCAGATCAGAAGCCAAATTGGAATTTTAAAGAGCCTTTATTTACTGAGCTCAGGAATGTCAGCTCTCACGCAGGCGAAGACTGAGCGGCCCTTCGCCCAGGGAGCAAGGAGCTTTGAAAGCAAAACTACCTCCAGTTCAGTCAGAAAATGTGTCCTCTCACACAGAACAGCCCCTTCAGGGACAGCGTGACCATTTCTCAACATACGTTCTTTCTGGAGGCACTGTCCAGTCCCGTTTACCATGCATTTGTGTGTGTGTGGTTTCACACAGCGAAAGATCCCAAGGACTTAGTTAATTGTTCACTACCACAGCAACGCTTTCCAGTTGGTTAGCAGCACCTTCATTATTCTGTATGGTTAGAAACATCTCGACCTTTACTTTCATTTATTTTGTGGGCCCAGTCCAGGAACGCACAGTTTATTGATGGTTTCTCTACAGTACCCAAACCTCCTTGCAGTCTTACAAGGAAGCAGGGTCTCAGAAAGTTGAGCAGTGATTTTTGACATTTAGCTTAACATTCACCCATCACATACAGGAATGCGGTTTTCAGAAAGTGGGGCAAGGAAGCAGCATGCAGATCCGAGCCCCCATGCTGCTAAGGAGCCCCACAGGCGACACCTGCAGCGGCCCTGGTGCTCTGAAGGCGCAGCGGCAGTTCTGCTGAGCACCGTGGCTCCCAGAGCCAGCATCCCTGACCTTGGTAAGGGCAGATCCCTTCTGCTGAACGTGATCTTACTCCAAGAAAAGGGAAGTGCTTCTTTTCAGTCGCCAAGAAAACCTCAAAGCTTTCAAGCCACTTTGCCTCAAGACAAGCCTCAACTCTGCCAAGGCAGCCCATGAATGGAGACCCAACAGAATGCAGCCAAATTGCTCAGAAGCAGAAAACTTTCCTCTCCTTGCAGCATTCGCTGCCTCTAGTTGCTCGCCAACTATGAAAAGGACTTTGACCTGAAGGAAGGAGGGCTGAAGGGCTGCTTCTGTGCCTTCTGTGAATCTGTGCTAGAGGAGGAAAAAAGGCTTTGCTTCCATCAGAGAACTGCGAGGCTGCCAGCGCTGGGGACACTCAGTCTTGACCTCTGTGCCCACTCTTCCACTTTCCTTCCAGCAGCCCAAGAGCCTGCTTTTTAATTAGCCCCAAAACGAGCAACAGCAAAGGAGAAGAATGTGAAGAGACTGTTTTTCTTCAAAGTGAAATATGTGTGAAAAAAGCCCAAGCTAAAATGTATGAAAAGCTTTTATGAGCAGGCTTTTTTCAACATTTGGATTGGGTAAAACCTGAGCCAATTGTTTTTAATCTATAGCAGTAAGGAAAGGGAAACTCACCCCTCGGGGAGAAGGGTGGAGAGCTTTAGAGCCTTCCCTGCAGCCTGGACTATATGGGAGTGTCACAGTATGACCTAAGGGAGACCACCGGGGTGGCCATCGCGGGAAGGTGGGGTGTCTGCTGCAAGCTATTGTGGGACTAGCACTTGTTATGCACCATTCTTTTGTTTTCTGTTTATTTTATCCTAGGACTTCCTCCTGGAACCTTCTACTAGAGTATAACATTCTAGATTTGTTGTTCATTTTACCTTTGACATTCTTTATCAGCTTCAGTTGTTATTCAATCAGTTTTAAGAATTTGGAACATTTGCATTCCTTGAATGTTTGCATATTTTTTTGCCAGAAGTAGTTTAGTCCTATTCATTTGCATAATAGGTGTTAACAATGGACTGAATTTTTTAAAATAAAAAAGTTGAAATCAGCTGATTGGGGTTTTTCTTTGTTTGGGTAGATACATTTGTCAGGGTCAGTAGCAAAGTATTATTATGCAGATAGTATTTTCTTTGGAAAGCAAACTGGTGCTATCAACATAGGTTTTAGCCTTTTCTGCATTCTTAAGGAGTTGAGCATTCACATTTCTTTACATCCAGATTGGCCTTTAAAAAGAAAACTGACTTAAAATCAGATTCTTTTAAAGGTTAATGTACCGCCCAGGTACTGAAGAGGGGAGAATGAAGCGCGCCCCATTGTTTTCTCCTAATAAGTGAGAATAGGCTACACTGCTGACTAGTTAGTCCAGCAGTGCACAAATGGAACACAGTATTATACACATGGATTTCTCATATAAAGTGTAATTCCAGTTCAAAGAACTGCAAAATTTTGTGACATTATCATGACCAAATACAGTTACAGAGTGAAACTATTTCACATGAATGCCTAGGCCACACTGCTCTGCACCTCTGTTCTGTGCCATTCCTCCCTGAATCACCCGCCAAGCTTCTGTAATTCCCAGTGTTAAGCTCACACACTGCCACTCAAGTGAGAGCATACGCTGGGGTTGAGGCCGAGACTTAGGTGGCAGCTGCTTGCAGCTCTGCATGTAGCTTTGTTTGGATGCCAAGGAGATGCCCACTGTGAGTACAAGGCACTTTGTTGGGTTTCCTCCACCTGACGTTACTGGTTGTTACCGCCACCTGTTGGGAATTACCTTCCTTTCAGAACCAAGATTTGTCTAATTTCGGAACAACCCAGATACCATTGGTGATTGATTACACATGCTTGGTGATGCTATGAATTTGAAATTTATAATGTATTTTTGATAGAACTATTTGGACATTGCATAAAAGTTTGTATTAAAAAATAAAGCAATAATTGAAAATATGGTTAATGTTTAAGATTTTTTCCCCATAATTTTATTGAGAAACAAATAGCAATGAGACAGTTTCAAACCAAATTGGTAGGACAGTTTCAATAACTAACACATTGCATACATTCTTCCTAGTGGTTAATTGTGGTACAAGATGTGGATATGATATCCTGTTTACAAACACTATTAGAACAAATCCCTCTATTCATTAAGAGAATGTAGCTATATATCTATCCTAACCATTTTGAATACACAGATACAAAATGGACATTCATCTGTATCCCCTTTTTTTAAAAGTTCCCTTATTTGAATATTATAGGTGTGTTAACTCAGCAAAATAGTCTAAAAGAGTCCAGTAGTCCATAATAGTATTGGGTCTTCCGCTTGACTGGCAATGTCAGAAATTGTTGACCTGAGTCCCCTACAGCTCAACATAGCAGCATGGCTTTACTTCTTATACTTCGCTTTTATACTTTTCTGCTGGATGATTAAGACCAAGGTAAAGCAGGACCTATGCAAGAAGAGTTATAGCTTTTGGGTTTGATAAGGTCAGTGAAATCCCCTCAGGATTTATCCTGATATCCTGTACCTCAGATTGTAGAACCTTGGTCAGCGTCAGCCATGTGCATGAGTCACTGCCATTGCTTGGTCATTGTGCTCTCTGTGAAAGCCTAAGAGAACATTTTCTCTCCATGTGACTCTCCTTAGGCACACCCTACATCATCAGTCACTTTCCTCTTTGGCCCCATAATCTCCTTGATCAGAAAATTTGGGACACTACTGAGTTACGTGACGTTACAGTACAATTTCTCATATGTCCTGAGTCTTAATTGACCTTAGAAGGCTAGGGCCAAAATGTTGGCTTTCCTTGTGGCCCTCCTTTTACTCTGATTTTGGTCTGCAAACTTAGGTTGTTAACCCTCCAGAAGACAAGTTTATTGTTATTACCTTACAACTTAGGCTGTTAAGCTTAACCTCACTATCTGTCTGAATATCAAACGTCTTAGGCATAACATGGAACAGGTATTGTTCATCAAGTATTGATATGTTGAACTTTAAGTCCCTACAGGATATGATAAAAAAAACATTTAAAAATTAGAATATATTTTAAAAATAGGCATAAAGAATTATATAATTCTTATGTGTACACATAAGCCCCAAAATCTCACCATATACAACCTTGAAGCAAGACAGTCCCACAACATTCCTTTTCCTGTCTCCTGCAATGTTTAAGTTTAAAACTGTGCTGCAAGACACAGTATGCTGATGTACCTGCGGCCCTCTTCCTCACGGTGAACGCACCCTGTTTGTTGTTCTTGCCTGTTGTTCCAGAAAGCCCTGATTATGAGGTCTTTACCAGGAATAGTACAAATGGGCTGGATGCCATTAGCTGGTTATGAAGTCACTTTAAAACAATTTCAATTCCTATAAGAATAGATTACTTTGTAGATAAAAGTTTATGTATTGTAAGTGTCCTCAGTAACTGGGAAGAAATTTTTGAAAGTTCTTGAATCTTAATATGTCTTTAAATTTTACAGTTTATGATTATTAGTAGGTTTACAAAACAGAGGTGGCAACAACTTTTTTTGTGAATGGGACATAAAAATAATTATTTTTTATATATTGACTATATATTGACTTTATATAGTTATTTTTAAAATAACTATTTTTCATGCATCTTGTTGAGTATTGTCATTACATGTCATTAGTTCACTTGGCTTTGTGATATCCTCATTTATATGATCTATTCACAGCTGTTTTTACCCTCTCCTTTTAGTGTTTTAATCTATTGTTTCTTTCCATTATTTTGTTTTGTTGACCAGAAATATGTTGCAGAGTACTACACTCATGTGCATCTCTGTCTTCTTCTGAACTTTTGCTGTTACCTTTCAGTATCTTTCTTGCTGAACATTTTGTTAAAAGTAGCATCACAGCTTTCAAATCTCTGTATTTTAGAAATTATCAGTATCACAATTTAAAAATTATCTAATACACAATTTAAATTAAAAATATGCTAGAAAACATATTCAACATTCCCATCATAATGTAAAGGCAGATGATTTTTACAAAGAAAAACTTGCTTTGATGCGGTATTTTAGGTGCTCATGAGTAGAAAACAGAAGTGCAGCTGTGGCTTGGGGTGCAGCCTCCGTCCCGCCCTGGACTCCTGGGAGCGAGCGGAGGCTGAGAAGCGGGTGGAGGCCTGAGTGCGCCGCCGCCGCTCCAGAGGTGGCGCTGCCAGCCCGGCCCGAGAGCCTGTGGCCAGCCACATTGCTTCTGGCCAACAAGTGGGTGTTCTGCCTTGCGGATATGCCTTTTATTTTATTATATACTTTGCTCTTACTATTGTTTTTAGGAAGTGTATTTTTTCCCAGAGGTACAAACATGAGGGAAGCCCCTGTCTTTTACTAGAAATAAAACAACCCCCAGCAAACAAGTAAACCATTTACTTCAAGTCTCAGGTTAAACTAGTCATTGGAATTACTTAGGAAGTGAAAAGAAAAAAATAGCTGTAAGATATCAGCAGGTGAGAAACATGCTCTCATCCTAGGAGCCAGCAGTAGCCTCTCTAGGGGCTTGTCCAGGCCAGCCTGCTTGGGAGCCACTGATCAAGAACTCTAGCTCCCTATCCGGACTCCACCCATGTGGAGCTGTAGGCCCTGGAGCAGAGTCCCTGAAACCGATGGCTTCCTCTTCAGCTGTGCAATTCTGTCGTACACTGAGACTTCGGAGATGGTTTCCCTGTTTCACCGAGTGTACACTGTGCACACTGGAGCCCAAGACTTAAATCTATATCATAGGTAAAGCTGAAAAGGAGGTGGCAGTCATTCCTACATGCTGGAAAGAGCATTCCTTACATATGCATCCTAACACCAATTTATTAATTATGTCAGAACCTAATCAGTGATCAGCCTGGCCTCTCACCGGGACCCTCTACTGTATGCAATTTATAACCTCACTTTCCCCTTCCCTCAACCCTTCCATAAAGCGCATATCTAGAAGGGGATTTCTCATGCCAATTGAGAACGCAAATCTGTCTCTGTGGAAATGCAGATTTGAGAGAAGTTTCTTCAAAATTGGGGCTCCCAGGGACTGAGGCACGTGGCTACCCAGACCCCACAGGGGGCTAGGGATGGTGGAAGAAGATCTTGAGATTATGCAGAGTCCATTCCTGTCTAAGAGCTGATGGTTTAACAATTGCTTTGTATTCTGGGGGCTCAGAGATCTGTTTGCTACGCGCCACGTATTTGCGTCAGAGCTGGAGCTCCGCTGGCAGTTGAGGGGATAAAATGCTAGAAATGTGTCATCTATCATATGCGCTCACCGCGGTGCTAGGTTTGCACCAGCCTTAGGACACGGAGAGCGCTGCACACAAAGCAGTGGACAGACAGGGAGGAAAAGGGCTCGGGCTGTACACGCATGTTTTTACACAGCTATGATCGATGGAATGAAGGTAGCTTATGGAAGGCTTGGTGTGAAATTAATACAGTGGTGATAATAATATAAAAATGTATTTCTGATCCTCCCTTTTCAAAGACTTTGTCGCGTGGCATGACAGATGGTCTACATCCATTGTGCTGAAGAAAAGCATTTATTTTTCTCTGGTCATGAACTGCTCAATCTGTGTGGAAAACTGCACGAGATTGGGAGATTGATCCACAGGAAAGTGCTGGACCTTGATAGATACTTCCCTACTTTTACTGAAGAAGCAAGCATCCCAAATTCCTATAAATTTATAGGAATATTAGTTTACTCTTAAAATATTTTATGGTTCTGGGAAGTGTAGTTATATGGTGAGCATAGGACACCTTTTCGATGCCCCAGAATCCTTTGAAGGCATTTTCTGGGCTGCGGGAAATAAGCAATTAGAACCGACAGTCAGCACTTGAATAGCACGTATTTCCGTGTTCCCTTTGTTTTTCTCTGGCTTTTTTAACCTCTCACGGAGTAAGAGGAGAGTTAGGTCCACACGCCCCAGGTGGCAGGGTCACAAAGGGATGTTCAGAGAAAGGGGCATCGATCAGAATTTGCCAACAGGAAAGCAGGACTTGGCCCAGACTGGGGCTTTAGTAAATGTCTACTGAATGCACTGATGAATCGGTGGCTTGGTAAATCGAGACAGTTCCAGTCAGAGAATTCAGAATGGGAAAAAGGCTGGAGGTCAGGGAGTCCTGCTGCTGCTTTGCCAGGAAGGAGGGGGTGGCACACGCCGCTGAAAGTGTGCTCAGTGCCAGAGCTGACAGTGCTGAGGAGAGCCACACTCAGCCCAGGCCTGCCCCAGGAGGGAGCAAAACAGACAGCGTAGTTAGGAGTCGGTTTGGACGTCAGCCAGGTATTCCCTGGTTCAAAAGGATGCACCATTAAGAGACATATAAGTTTCTCCTCCTTCTCCTTCTCCTTCTCCTTCTCCTTCTCCTTCTCCTTCTCCTTCTCCTTCTCCTTCTCCTTCTCCTTCTCCTTCTCCTTCTCCTTC
>NW_004524750.1:4326783-4344615 GCF_000260255.1 Octodon degus
CTTCTCCTTTTTCTTCTTCTCCTCCATTTTTAGTATTTCTATTTCTCATACTTTGTGACACTTAACCAAAATGTTCCCCAAATTAGATTGTTGGACACAGAGATATTATGGGCAATAAAAGATTCTGGAAAAGCTGAGTTTTTAGCAAGTATTAGGCAGTCCTTTAAAATGTAATGGTTTCTTTAACAATGAAGATTATGGTATCAACATTAATTAATTGCCCTCTATATTTATATGCGCAGCAGCCAGATCTCGTAGAATTGTTCACTGGCGTCCCCTAAAAGGAGAATTTAAGCCGCCACCACAATTAGCACAACCTTCCGAGTGGCTGCTTACCTCCGTTAGCAGTTACACGATGGCAACGAGACTGACTCTGCCTTCTGTCAACCCAGCCGTCTGCCCGAGACTCTGGAGACCTTAGGTGACCTCCCCGTCTCCGGCTTTCATCTGCTCTGCTTCATGCTGCAGTGCCCCAGTTTCGATATGCTCAATTCTCATCTTTTTTTTTTGTTGTTGTTTTGTTTTACTTATCATTCTCAGAGTAAACAAAATGTTTCTTTGCTGCCAGGAGTTGCATTTTGTGATCTTTCTTCTTCGGATTCTCTTTAGCCAGCTCTTTCTGCAAGTATCCTTTTGGCGTTCAGACCTCAGGTTAAAGGGTGCCTTCTATGAGAGCCTTGCTGGCTACCTAAGCCAGTCCCTCTGCCCTGACCACGGGCGCTGGCTCCTGGCACTCTCGTTTCTGCCTCTTGTACGAGTTTGATTATTTGATTTTTGATGAAAAAAAAATAATGGTGACCCCGAGGGCCCTGCGCACCAGTACATGTCTAGTACTTACAGCAGTGCTTCAAAAAGGTGGGCGTCTAGCGAAGAATTGTAAAATGAACAGTGAGTGAATGAATATTAATCTCTCCATGTCTAATTCGGTGTGAGGAGCCTTGTATGAGTTGCCTGAGAATTCAATACTTTTTGTTTGGCTTGAGAGCAGAGGCATGCTGGCTGGCAAGAGAGCTCAGTAGACGAAGCGCCTGCTAAGGCAAGCACAGGGACTGGGTGTGTTCCCCACACCACAGGCCACACTGGTCCCACGCCCGGGCATACTGAGCCGGCCACCCAGTCTGCGTGCGGTGGCGCACGCCTGTAATCCCAGTGCTGGGGAAGCTGAAAACAGGAGGATCACTACGAGTCCAGGCTGTGTGGTGAGACCCTGTACCAAATACACAAAGGCACGCCATGTGCTTCCCATATTCCTTTTCATAGTGCAAAGGTCGGTCTGGGCTGAGGAGAGTGCTGCTGCTGGAAGGATCAGAGCCAGAATTGATGCCGACTTTAGTGTATGCCAATATACTGCTCCACATTATTTTAAGAAACAAGATAGCACCCGCTTTGGAAACTGAAGCAACAAATACAGGTCAGGAAACTAAAATCCCCAAGCTCTCCTATGCTTAAGGTGTTAAGGACACTAAAGTAACCTTAGGTTTTTTGTTTTTTTTTTAAGGACTTTTTATTTTTGTTTTAAGCCTAGTAGACTTGGACTTACCAGTGTATAATCCTCTACTGCTTGGCATTATTCACTTTAAAGTACTCCAAGCTTACTTAACTATAATAAAAGGAAACGTGCCAGCCCAGGTCCATTGCTTTTCATTGAGTCCGCTGCTCACATCCAGATTGTTTGGGGGTTTCCAGTTACCACAGAGACGGATGGACATATTCCCAAGAAGGATCATCAGTTCAGCGGCACGAACTCCGTTAAGATGACTCACTGATAACCACAGCTTTTCAGGCTGCCCCAGAGCTGTGCACCTCTTGGTGTATCTGGCAGGGCAGTGCGAAGACTCCAGCTCTGCAGAGAATCTTTGTTTATTTATTTATTTATTTATTTATTTATTTATTTATTTATTTATTTTGTGTGTGTGGCCAGCTCAGCCCACCAGGGGGCGGGGCTGGCTGGCCTGTGGTGCTGGGGGATTGAACCGCGGTCCCTGTGCTTTGCTTAGCTTAGCTTGTTCTAAGTAGGTGCTTTAGACCACTGAGCCATCTCACCAGCCCTCTGCAGAGAATCTTATGGTTGTGTTGCTGAAAGGTGAAACAGACTGAGAATCAGAAATCAGAGATTACCTGTAGTAATTTGAAAGCTGGACCCTCTAATCAGATATATATAAAATAAATATTGGACACATCAATCAGAACTTTACCCTCCCCATACCCGCAACATACACATCTTTTTTCTAATCAAAAGATGCAAAGTAATTGACCTAGATATTTGTCCCTTAAAAGTGTGATGATTTCAATTTTTTTTTTCTTTTTTTGGCAGAACCAGGGAATGAATCCAGGCCCTTGAGCTTGCCAGGGACGCACTTATTCCACTGAGCCATCTCCCCAGCCCTTCAAAATATTTTAATACATAATGTGTCAGATGTAAAGATACTGTGTGTGTGTGTGTGTGTGTGTGTGTGTGTGTGTGTGTGTGTGTGTTTGGTACCAGGAATTGAACACAGGACCTTATGCATGCCAGATAGGCACTTGTGCCACTGAGCTACATCCCCAGGCCTTCAGAGGTGTTGGTAACTTTAGCAGTGGACGAATCTCCTTAACAATGGGACACTTACGCTTGGCCCTGGCATCACCTGGAGGGTCTCGTCAGGGTACCAGCTCCGCCTCAGTAGGTCGGTGATGGGCCCTAAATATCTAAACATCTCAAATACTCCGAAGGATGCTGATAGCAGTGTATCCTAGACCATAGTTTGAGTATCAAGTGGCAACGATCGTATTTTTAAAAGCTATTTCACTTTAACCCATGTTTTCCAATTCCCTCGTAAGTTCTATCCCACTGTGCATTTATTTTTCAATACATAATTATTTATATCTATTTAAAAAATAATTTTTTAAAATTTGGAGTGGTTTACCCCGCAATCAAAATATTCTGATAGTGCAAATGATACATTTTTAGAGTTGAGGGCAATAACACTCTGATTCTAGAGAGAAAGACTCATAAATTGGCTACTCTTTGCAACTTGATTAAATAGATAAATTGCGCAGTGGGCAATACCCTGACAAAGTAGGTAATAAGGTCACTTCTCCTTGGTACTATGTAGTCCATACCATATCACATGAGGATTTTCTGTAAATGTGGAGTATCTGTAAACCTGCTGTGAATATAATTACGGTCCCATAATTAACCTCCCTGTTAAGTAGTCATTAACTAGCACCAAAGTAATTCATGGCTTCCCAAGGAGAATCTTTGTCAAGCTCATCTTCACCAAGCTTTGTGTTCGTTCTGATTGTGCTAATGGTCTTTGCCAAGTGGAAAGATGCTAGCGTAGCTTACGCCGCTGGGACCTGGGCACTGGGGAGGCCCGGGCCTTGTGAAACGGCTCCCTTGGTGCCACCAAGCTCCGTCCCTTGCTTCCCTTTGCGCCACGTGACCATGCACAGCTGGCTGCCTGCCCCTCCCCTCCCGGTGGGCCTACCCTGGCTGGCTGCCAGCACCCTGGTGACTTAAATAAGCGTAAATCAGTTGCAGAATAGGTTTGGGACATTATTGTAAATATCTAGAGTTTTGGAGTATATCTTGCTATGTTTTGGAAAAATATACTCAACTTTAAATTACATTTAGTTTTTGGTCATGAATTAGGGGCTCATGATCTACAGTATTTCAGAATTAAGAGCAAAAACTGGAGTCAAGAGATAAGTATTATGTTTCAGTTTTATCTCAGTTATGTGACCTTAATTTTGTCTGTGGAATGCTCACCTGTGAAATAAATGAGAACACTGGACTAAATAATATCTCATATTTAATGATCTCAAGTAACTCATCAAGAGTTTATGTTTTCGTGTAATTTCATGAGTGTTTGGCCATTCTTTCTGGATTTGCCCTCAAAATTTTACCTACAATGAAGTAAAACCCTGAATGAAAAAAAAATTAATGTATTTTTGGTATAGGATCTATAGGGTCTCACTAGGTAGATCAGACTTGTAGTGATCCTCCTGTTTACAGCCTCCGAAGTGCTGGGATTACAGGCATGTGCCACCGTGCCCAGTCTCAATCACCATCTCAGCGTGCCCCAGGGTGGGGCCAGCAGGTCATGCCGGGGATAGAACACCCACCACTCTGCTCTGCCTAAACAGGCGCTTTAGTCCGCTGAGGTATCTGGCTGACCCTTTGAATGAAATTTTTAATGAAGAGTGATTTTTGTTTAGCTATAAAACAATTTTTTAGCCTCAAAATTAATGTATGTTGAATCATATTGAAAACCTTAACAAAACTAGTAAGTAGCTTGTGTTTAAAGTGATGCTATTTTTCCTTACTGCATCTAGTTTGTTGTTTTTGGGAGGCTGAGGCAGCAGGATTGCTGTGAGCTGGAGGCCAGCCTCACCACACAGTGAGGTCACAGCCATCTGTACTACACAGGGGGCCTGTCTAAGAGGAAAAGAAAAGACCAAAGAGAACAGGTCTTTCACTCAAGTGTTCTACACATTTAGTTTTTTCATTTGTTGACTTTAGAATCTGGCTTGTGTTGAATGTAATCTTATACTCACGTATTATAGTGACCCCTTAGGGACCTTTATGGTTCGGGATGTTATACGTAAAGCAGTGGAATCGAGAGTAACAATGGGGGCCGGCTCCATGCCTCTGAAGCAGTGTGGCGCGCCCCTGCTGTGGCGCCCTGGCCTTCAGAACGCAGGGTGGGTTCTTAGGTCGTGTGTAAGTGGTGCAGTTCAATGTACATGGAGCTTTGGGCCTGTGTCATCAAATTGATGCGATTGTACACCATGTACAGGAAATCAGAGGAGCCTTGTTCCAAGAATCAATTTCTGTATGAACCTGGGGGCTCATTCTCCTTCTTTCTCTATAATTGCTTCCTCTAACACAGAAATCTCTAATCCTTGTGCTGAACGTGATCAATTTGTTCAATATGCCACCCAAGGATTGAATACTTCTTGCAATGTCCAATTAAGTGGATCATTTATCTCGAAGTCCTTTCAGAGGTGAGAAATGTGCTTTCATATTGAATAGAATGGCTGCTCTATGGATAACTCCTTAAGAAAATGCTCCTGGTATTAGGGTCCGTTCTCCCATACTTCGCTGTGTGTGTTCTTTGTAACCCTGATGTGATACAAAATGGAATTCCTCTCCTAAGGTACATGGTTCTCTCTTGAGTCTTTCTTTAACACATTTAAAAATGTTCTCTGATGCCATGTGGAAGCATTCCCTCGCTTCACTTACGAGTATGCTAGCGAGGTGAGCTGACCCCACTGAAGCACAGGCCCGTGCTGCCCCTCCGCTTGCGCGAAGGTGGCCATGCATAAGTGGCTTGCGGAGGGTCTCTGCAACTCTGCCTTCTGAAGAGCTCGCTGTGTTTTTATCTCACCATGGCTGGGAGCTCATCTCTCCCATGTATTGCATTGGTTTTTTTGGGCATTTGCAGCCTGGAAGGAGAACTCAGATCTTTTCCCATCAAACACAAATTTGATACTTACATTACCTGGCCAGTATCAAAAAATTTAGAGAATACTGATGTTTATATTGAGCTTTTCCTCTGAAAATTGTATTCCCAGGAACAGCATGTTTTCATTTAAATTAAGTGAGGATAAAAATCCGAACAGGAGCGAAGGCCAGGGACAGTCTGTCTATTTCTTCTTTCATGTCTAGGACCACACAAAACAAAGAATGTGCACTAGTAGATAAATATTCCAAGTTGTTAAGCAACTTCTACATTTTTCTCCAATTCTGAATATA
This sequence comes from Octodon degus, assembly GCF_000260255.1. NCBI lineage: Eukaryota > Metazoa > Chordata > Mammalia > Rodentia > Octodontidae > Octodon > Octodon degus. The sequence goes on from NW_004524750.1 coordinate 4,332,524, forward strand.
CTATTTCTATAATTTGTAAGAAAGTATATGCACTTGAGTGTGTAATGCAGTATGAAATAAAGCAGACACATAATGGTAAATATGATTTATTTTGTTTGAGAATCTTGCAATATACTTTAAAGAACAAACTAATGTCCGTATGATAGAAAATAGTATCAATTCTGTGGAGACTGGACAGGGATCTAAGAATATGGGAGACAAGAAGGACGGGAAGGGGGGATGAAAAGGATCAAGGTACACTACGCATGTACACCGATATCTCGTGATAAATATGCCCACTAGGTATCACAAGCATGTAATTCTTGTTTGGTTTTTCTGAGACAGTCTCACTATGTAATTCAGGCTGGCATCGAACTCTTGGGGATCTTCCTGCCTCTCAAGTGCTAGGAGTCCAGGCGCGCACCACCACACCTGGCTGCCTTACAGCACAACCAGCTCCTTGCGTCCTTCTCACTAGACCGGCGGCACGTGTCCTCCAAGGGTCGTCCTTACCCTGTTTCACAGCAGTAGACGTTAGTTTTATTTTTAACCAAATGGAAGTTGCGTTATGTTGCCTTTTAGGTCTTACATTTTGGACTCAATATTGTTCAGTTTATACAAATTTCTGCATGGAGTTTAGATCACATATTCTCATTACTATTTAAATTTTTGTATGACTCTACACTAATGTATTAATGTATCCTGCCATTAACTAATATTTCAGCGGTGCGCAGTTTGAAGTTTTAATGAGTGGCACTGTAAACTTTTGGGCATTTTATTTTGATGATCTTTATGTGCGATTTTTGTTACACATAGGCTTGTGACTAGGACTGCTTAGCCATAGGGTACAGCATGGATGTGCTTTAAAAAATGACATCAAACAGCTCCCCCAAGTAGCTCCCACTGACAAGGCATGAGCTCCAGGTGCTCCCGATCCTTTCAATTCTTTTTTTTTTTTTTTTTGTCTTTCTCATTCCATCAGTAGTTTTAGCTTGAGTTTCGCTGAAGACAGATGAAGTCAAACATTGTTCCATAGAAATACCCTTTTATGGTGAAATGTCTAGTCCAGTATTTTGGCAGACAAAAATTATTAGTTTGTCTAGTTTTTTGTTATTAATTTGCATAACTAATGTGGGTATTGTTAGCATAAGTTTATGGTTGATATATGCATTTCTGTAGCTCTAATTTGTTCTTCACTTTTGGTTTAATGCATGTTAAAGTGCACAAGGTACTTGAGAATTGAATTTTACACTGACATGGGCCCGTGCAGAAGTGTTCAACAGGAGGGCATAACTGTGTCACTGCCTCCTTGGCGTTCTCGCGCGACGCAACCCAAAGCTTGGTGTCAAGGACTGCGAGCTCGCAAGGCATTAGAAGCCACATGATCATCTTAAGTTGCAGAAAACAGGCTGACTTTTGCATTTTTACTGATTATATATGCTTTTTTTCATAAAAGAATGTAGGAAGCATTTTTCTTATGGACATTCATGCTTAGTTGCGTATTCCACGATGGGCATTTTTCCAAACTTGTGTGATTGTATTTTATGCAAATGTAAATTATATACATTTGGAATTAAACAGTATAAAAGCAGTGATATGTTTTCACCTTAAGGTAATAGAAATATTATATTAAAAGGCTTCAGCACTCGTAAATCTGAGAGCTTGTGAGCCCTCAAAGATGAAATAGTGCATCCAGTTAGCGGTGATATAGGTCTTCCAACCTCAACACTTTGTGATGTATTGACTCAAACTAGAATATATTTGCTATTTCCCTGCCTTCCTAAACTGAGTGTACTAAACATAATTATTCTATTCTTAACAAGACACAAAATCCACCATTATTTTGTTCCCTTTTCTGACTTTTGGGACATCATATAGAACTTCTCTGGCCTACAGGTACTGTGGAATGCTAGAAACTGGCTTAGTAGCCAGGAGGCTGCATTCTAGTCCTGCTTTTGTTTTTGCTCTGTTTTATTCACTTGACAGTGACATAAAAGTTAGGGGCTTCACCTTCAGTGAAAATGAACAGCTTGGGCTAGAGGAAGGTCTGTAAGACTTGTTCAGACATCACCGAAGAGTTCTTAATGGGTCTATTAAATGCTAACAATGTCATGTATAGAAGAGTGCTGCGTGGTCCATTTCAGAGACCAGCGTCTACTTAATCACCTGTACTGACAGCATGACAACAATGAGCATTCAGAGATGAGTGGAAAAATGAGGGCTTACTGTTTTCATTAATTATGCTGTTTTCCAAGGACTGAGACCCTGAGTTCTCTATGATAAGTGGGATTCCATGAAATTGAGGCAGCAGAGAGCTGGCTGTGGGTGGTCAGGTTGCACCTCAGCACCCTCGTCGGGAGTGGGCGGCAGTGCTGTCGGCAGTTGCGCCAAATGTTCACATTTTTGATGTTTGAAAAACTACTTGTATTCATGGCTGTAAAACCGTATAGGAGCATAATTTTTACGCTTTCCTTTCTCTGAGTACTGATGGAATCAAGCATCTCTTCAGTTACTCATATGTAGTCCACTAAGTTACTACGTAATTTTGTGTGCTCTTCCACTCTTCCTTCTTTATACTGACCTATTGGCATGCTTGCCACATCCTGAATTGTCTTCCTTCATTGATTAATGTGAAGTGCAAATGTTCTCTCTGGATTCTTGATGTAATGTTCTTCTTTATGGTATCGTTGATAAACAGGCTTTCTTTCTATTACTATTGATACATTTATCATGGTTGCTTTATGCCTATTATATGTTTTTCTATGCTTTGTATTATAATTTCTTGCTTGAAAATATTTTATAGACTTACTTTGCTAAATTAGGCTCTTCATCTAGGTAGAATATTTTATTAATAAAATTATGCGGGCCCTTTTCCCTTTGTCCGTATAGGCGCAGAGCCACAGCCTCACCTGGCTTTGCTCTTCCAGCTCTAATGCCTGCGCACATGTCTCGTACATAGTTAAGCAGATTTGGAGTTAGATCACCTTTATTTTCCTCTTATTAATCTCTCTTGCTTCACTCTATCATATACCTAAGTTTTCTATGAAACATTCATCTAGGTATTCAGGTTTTCTTATCTTCTTTCTCTGTCACCCTCGTTATTGGCAGCTGTTTGTTTATCCCTTGGAAATTGGAGAGTAAGCATTTCACATTCAGTTTTTAAATTCAGGGACTCTTATTGAATCTACAAATATATATGTTAGAAACATTGATTGTACCTTGTGTATAAATCTGCAATCTTTCTTAACGATCTTATCAAACCAAATAAATTTTTTTTTTTACTAATTTTATTGAGAAATAGCAATGAGATAGTTTCAAAACTGATTAGTGGGGCTGGTGAGATGGCTTAGTGGTCTAAAGCACCTACTTAGAACAAGCTTAGCAAAGCACAGGGACCGCGGTTCAATCCCCCAGCACCACATTCCAGCCAGCCCTGCCCCCTGGTGGGCTGAGCTTGCCACACACACACACACACATAAATAAATAAAGCATTAAAATTAAAAAAACAAAAAAAAAAAACCCCAAAACTGATTAGTAGGACTGCTTCAATAATTAATACATTGCATATTGTTGTCTTTGTAGTGGTTATTCATAGTATAATATGTAGACATGATATCCTGTCTACAAACACTATTAGAACAAATCTTTCTTCTCACTGAATTAATAGAAAGTAACTGTCATAAGTATTTTGTATATACAGATACAACATGGTCCTTCATTTATATCCCCCTTTTTGTTTAGTTTTGTCAGAGATGGGCATTCCATTGCCATTGAAATATTGTAGGTGTGTGAATTCAGCAAAGTAATCCAATATAGTCCAGCAGTCCATAATAGTAGTGGGCTATCCATAGGACTGTAAATGTCAGAAGTTGTTGACTTGAGCCTTTTACAGCTCAGCATATTAATATAGCTTTACTTTTCATATCTCTTTTTTATACTTTTCTCCTGGATGGCTAAGACCAAGATAAAACAAGACCTATATAATAAGAAATGTAATTTTTGTATCTACCAAGGTCAGTCAAATCCCCTCAGGATTTTCCCTGAAATCCTGTACCACAGTTTGTAGATCCTTTGTCAATGTCAGCCATGTGGATGAGTCACGGCCATTGCTTGACCAATTTGTTCTCTGTGAAAGCCTGAGAGAATGTTTTCCCACCAGGGGGCGGGGCGGGCTGGCATGTGGTGCTGGGGGATCGAACCGCGGTCCCTGTGCTTTGCCAAGCTTGTTTCAAGTAGGTGCTTTAGACCACTGAGCCATCTCTCCAGCCCTGTAGACCCTTTTCTAAAATACAGAAAAAAAAAAAAAACTTATTTAAACATACTTGCTAACATGCTGTTATTTTCTTCATTTATAACATTTTTATGTAATTTCTTCCCTTTCTGTAGTAGCTGCAATTTCAAGTATGGTATGAAATAGAAATGTGATAGTGAGAATCCTTTCTTATTTCTGATTTTAAAGGTAATTGTCCAGTTTTTACAATTCAGTATTGCCACAGAAAGTGAAGAGAAAGAAACCTCCCTTCCACCAATTCAGCTTGACGTCTGCAGTGGCATTACTTCATTTTATGCCCAGACTGTGCTGAAAAGATTGGTGTTATTAACCATTTTTCAGAAACTGATATTTTAAAAGAGGCTTAGTTGTCCCTGATGAGGGCAAGTAGCCAAGTTGTAGTCTAAACTCCAATTCCGGCCCTCATTTGCTCCTTGTGTAACAGTGAAATGCAAACATCCTGGTGCCCTGCCCTGCCCTGCTCTGCCAGGGTACTTTCTGGTGGACTGAACAGGGACACAGACCCCGGGTCGCGACACTGTGACGCAGAGGGCAGGGCAGGTGTCCCCGCTGTTCCCTGACAACTGAATGGTAATTAGCACGTGGGAGGTGCCCTGTTCCGGAGGGATATGGTATTCTGCACGCGGGGATGCCGGGCTCCCAGGGCTAGGACCCGGCTTTCTTTCTGGTGGCTCTTCTTCACAGCGTGCTGGACTTGGTCTGTCTACTGCTTTTGGTCTGGTCTTTGCTAACTGTTTCCGAGGACTCAGCCACTATTCTAAGGGGCACAACCCTGCGGAGAGTCCCTAGGCACACTCCGTCTCGCTGCCACAGCATCCTGTCCGTAGCCTCTCGCACAGTCCTCATTTCCAGAGAGTCAGGCCATCAGCACTGAGGACGTGAAATCTCGACGTGCGCTTTGATTCCAGGTCATGAGCTAAATGATGACAGTTCCCAAGTAAAAACCCATTGCCGTGAGGAAAGGGTGACCTGCCTGTTTGCAGAGGCGGCCCGGCAGTCATCACAGCCGTGCTGTGTTGCCAGTGCTGCCGTTTCACTTTCTACGGGGTCGCTTACAATTCCGTGGCCACGGTGCACCCCGTTCTGAGTCCCAGCCTCCCTGTCTCATTGTTTTGGCACGACACCAGCACTGCCTCGGACGTCCAGCGGGTTTCTGGCTCACGCTTTTCCTTTAGTTACGCTCACTTCATCAGTTCGAGAAGATTGCTCTTTCCAAATAACCCCGTTTCTGTTGGATCTGCCCAGCATCTGGAGGGTCCACATTGTCGCTCCTAAATATAGTGGAGACAGAGACAGCTAGAAAATACTGAGCCTTCATTTACATTCTATCCCCATGATGATGTGCTGGAATTCTTCTCCGTCTCATGAAAGCCAGCCCTGCCACCTGCTTGGCGAGATCAGGGATGAATTAATGATCTAGCTGCCTCCATTAGACTTCCTATCACTGCTTGCTTCACCCGCCAAGGGGAAAACACACACACTGTCTGCAGAAGATCGCCTTCTTCCTACCCCGATTCATTTTCTAATTTTTAAATCTTTCTCCTCCCCTTACCAGATAACTTGTTGTGGTCTCTCGGGGATAAAAATATTTGGCTTTTCATTGAGAAAATCTTTGAATGTAAATGTGTCACTGAAAATTAAAATAATTCCTCAGCTGGATGGAGAGAAGGTTGCAACATGCTGGACTCCATCCTTGCCAGTGGAGTGGACCCATCCAGTGTGCGTTCGTGGCACCTGATCCAGCCCTGGAGGTGCCCCAGGGCTCTTGCTCTGAGCAGAGCTCTTGTAGTGATACTTAAAAATTAATTGAATTTTCAAGAATGTCAGCTTTAGCTTCTATAGTTGATGGCCCAATAGCTGTGAGGCTTATTAAAAGCGCTGTCTCCTACAGCGTTCTCCGGGGGCTGTGGTCCTGAATGCTAATTGGGTGGGGTTCGTTCGGGGGCTGGCTAGTAATCGTTTTGTTAAACCTGCTGATCTGCATGTTAGATTTCTGCACTCATGCGTGCATATTTTTGTTTTTCTCTAGGAAAAGAAGAATATATTGCCACTTTCAAGGGGTCTGAATACTTCTGCTACGACTTGTCACAAAACCCCATTCAAAGCAGCAGCGATGAAATAACTCTGTCCTTTAAAACCCTTCAGAGGAATGGACTGATGCTGCACACCGGAAAGTCGGCGGATTACGTCAATCTCGCCCTGAAAAATGGAGCTGTCTCTCTGGTCATTAATCTGGGATCAGGGGCCTTTGAAGCACTAGTGGAGCCCGTGAACGGAAAGTTTAATGATAATGCCTGGCATGATGTGAAAGTCACCAGGAATCTGCGTCAGGTAACAGCGCCGTGGATAAGAGCGTCCCTGGCTTTGTTTCTTGCGGCAGCTGTGTGTGTAGGTCTCGAAAGCCCGACAGTGAGACCCAGGGTTCCTCAGAGTCACGTGCGAATTAAGCTTTTCCTTCTGAGAGAAATCTTCCTGCCATACTTGAGCAGGGGCATATCTAGAAAGTTCTGGGGGCCCAAGGGCGATTTTGATACCGAGGCACATCAATATCCCAGAGGGCGCAAGGGCATCCCTGCGACCTGCCCTTCCTGCGGTGTGTGTGGTTTTGTTGTGTTTTTGGTTTTTTGGTTTGATTTTAAATCTTAGTTTCCATAGTGGCCATTTGGAAGCATGCACATTGGGGTCATTAAATCACAGTTCCTTTTTTGTAGTCAAAAGTAGTGTGTCCCTGGTTTGGGGTTGGGTCAGTCCCTACTTCCTCCTCACTGTCACCCCAAAAGGGAAACGAGGGAAGTCCCTGAGGGGCCAGATGAATCCGGGAGTTTATGTATCTTTGAAAGACTCTGTGGAGGAGGATATTTTTATCTTTAGTGCAGGCACTTTAATGCCAGATGACTCTGGCGAGGCCAGTTCATCCTCTAGGTGCCCGTTTCTATTGGCTTGTGTATTTCAAAATGAGCAAAAGGCTATCTAATAGGAAGATGTAAATTTATTACCAAATTCTGGGTCTGCATATACTGTATGTTTTTAACAGAGACATATTATTACAGTATATATATACCAAAGAAAGTAGACAGATTGTCCTTATCTGTTGATCGTTATGTTTGGTTGTGATTTGAAATTTTATGCCATTACAATGTATCTTTTTGTTAAGTGTTGACAGTGATGAATATTTTTGCGGTACATGCTGATCTCAAACTAATGTCCCTAACATATCTGTTGTTTCTCTGAACAGTTGCAGAGTGACCGGACTGTCTCTGGTTTTCCTTTACTAAAACAGCCCTCTCTTTCTGAGCTGTTAACTGTCTAACCTTTTCTTTCCTGCTTCTGAAAGGCTTAAGCCATCTGAGCTAGAAAAGCAAAAGGGAGCTTGGGAGTGGAGATTGAGTCTAGTTAGGCAGACACTGGAATGGAAAGCCCGAGAGAGCCCCCAAGGGCCTTTGAGAGGCCGTGTTACCAGGGAAGGGCCGTGCATGCTTCTTCGTCCGGCCTGCGAGCCGGCTGCCCACCCCAGTGTAGCTGTGTAGACACCGGTTGCCTGTAAGTCTGTCTCTTTGGTTTTCATTTTTCATTTTTTTCTCTCAGATACTCACCAAGAGACCCGAGGCTCACTGAGAGAAGCACAGAAGGAAGGGTGGGTCTCCAGGAGCCTACTTTCTAGATTTGCCTTTGCTCAGGTTATAAGCCAGACTGTGAATTGGTAGCGCCAGGAAACAGTGGTTATACAGCCAGGGGCGTGTGTGTGGCAGGACAGATGGAGAACAAATCCACTCTGCGCATTCTGTGTGTCAGGATCTTTGCTTTGTCTCATTGCAGTAAACTGGGACCCTAAAGTCCATCAGTATGACCGAAGGAAGTTTTGGAATTGGGGAGGAGCCTTGTGTGCTGTGTGGTGGAGGCCTAGGGCGCTGCCAACTAATCCCTCCTGACTTGCGGGCTGCAGTGGGGCCGGGCGGGGAGGGAGCCGCACAGCCCTGGGCAGCCGAGGTCAGCAGACAGCTGCAGGTCTGCGCATCCCTGTCAGGCTACAGCACCTCCAGCCATTCTCAGGAAGCCCAGGGGAGCCTTGCCCGTGTCTGTTTCCGTTCAGTAGCCAGATGTGAGCAAGAATGGCAGGAAGACAGCGCTCCCTCTGTGGCAGGCCTATCTGTTAGTCTGCTTTTTTCTTGTAAAATTTTTTTGCCCTTTTTCTATGTTACTAACATGCTTAATAACTAACATGTCATTCATGGAATGTTTCATTCTACTAACCGTTACCTGAATCAAAAAATGTACTAACATGGTAGAGACCATCATATTTTTTAAGTAACGATCGTTATTCTGTTCACAGTTTTTAATTTCCTTTCTCCCCCCTTCTCCACAAAGCACTCAGGCATTGGACACGCTATGGTAAACAAACTACATTGTTCGGTAGATATCATTCTAATTGTTTCTTATTTTGGGTTTGCCGTGTGTTTTCTTTCTTTCTTTTAACTGTAGACATCATTAACAAAAGAGGAACTGCGGTTGGTACTCTTCTGCTTACTTTGACCTCCTCCTTTTCATCTGTCGTTGACTTCCTTATTTTTTACCTGTTCCTGTCAACTTCCGTTTTCCAACTCACCTGTAGGGGCATCGTTAACGTTTCGAACGTTTTGCATCCAGCTGTGGTTAACACGGGAAAAGACAAATGGTGGCTGGCCGGAGTGGCCGCAGGCCCAGCCAGTCTCTAACCATTCATGGTGCATGGCATGGACTTGATCTGGGCATGCTGAGATGCCACACCCACTCATCTTTCCGTCATCACAAAGCAGTTGTTTATTTTGTTCCTTTGTTTCTCCCTGGTTTCTTTCCTTTGGTTTCTGGACTGTACTGTCCTGTGCATGTGCACACCACGTGGGCTGCTTCTCTGGTTGTTTTGCCTTCCCTTCCTTTGGCATGGACTTAGGCACTTGCATGCTGAACAGTTGCTGCTCAATAGTGCAATAGTGATGTTGCTGGAAATAGCTTGCGCCTTTTATGTTAACAAGGTGCACGTTGTGATTAGTTAATAACAGACAACTAAACTTTACTAATACGTACACCAGCAAAACTAACCTAGGAAGCATTTTACTAACACCATTTTTGTGTCTGCTAAATAACTTTTAAGTTGCAGTAGGGTTGATGCTGACACTAGCTCAATAATCAGCTCTCTAAGTAGCTTAGATCTCTTAGGGCTAGTTGGATAGAATCCAAGAATAAACCTCAAACAGACATGAAAATGGGTTCCGTCTTAGGTCTAAAACTGAAAACCAAACAAAGAGAAAAAAGCAAAAAAGCAAAACAAAACAAAAAATAATAAAACAAAACAAAACACAAAACAGGCATATCCCAGGACTGCAGTATCTAGGTCTGAGTATAGCGTGTCCTTTCCCTGTGCTTTGTTATCTAGGTGACAATATCAGTGGATGGGATCCTCACCACGACGGGCTATACGCAAGAAGATTACACCATGCTGGGGTCTGATGACTTTTTCTATGTTGGAGGCAGTCCCAGCACTGCGGACCTCCCGGGGTCTCCTGTCAGTAACAACTTCATGGGCTGTCTCAAAGAGGTAAATGTCGCTGTCACCAAAATCTTCCCCAGCTCACCATCTCATTTCAGGTGCAGACAGAAGGCACCAGTGCTAAAGACCAGACATTCCTGGAGTCAATTGGCATGGGCTTAAATCCCTTGTTTCACTATTATTTATTTATGGTTCAAGGGCAAGGTCTAATTCATAGAGTATCAGGAAAGAATTAAGTTCCTTTTCTTCATTAGCTGGGTACCTGGATGGACACCTGTGTGCTGGCTAAAAGCAAAAGTCAAGGGGTGTGGGGTCTACAGTTAGAATAAATGTGTCAACTGCTTGCTGCTAGCTAAGTGCCTCAAGCGTCAGGTGTACAGTGTTTGCTTTTTTTAAAGGTCAGGGGAAAAAAGGAAGAAAAAAATTAGCCTGCAAGAGAAAGACTATATAAAACTAAAATGAACCTATAGAATGGCATAATTTTGTCGCTGTATTTAAAACACATTCTGAAGGGTGGAAAGTGTGTCCCTGGTGATCTGGTAAGTTTTCTTGACATGACCCAGGGAGAAGAGGCTCATGGGAGGAACTGCAGCCTTCGTTGTCAGCTGTTGTTTTCTGGTACAACTTTGTATAGGGTTGGAGTTTGCTGGGATATAGGGAGAGAAGCATCAGGCAACCTTGTAAGTGTTTCTCCTCAAAGCAGCCTTTCCTTCCCTTTGGGCATGACCTTGTTTCTGTTGCACGCCTGCAATGGGATCATGTAGTGATCCAAACTGTCAAGTTGGAAAATTTTGAACCTAATAATTATTTAGCTGTAGGTGCTCTTGCTAAGTGATAACATAACTTGTTTCATTCTAAAGAAATGTTTTAATCATGTAATCTTGATTCATTTAAGTATTTGTGAGAAACAGTCACTGGTGGATGTGCCATTGCCTACTGTGGGGCATATATACAACTGTAAAGGGGGATTTCAAAATGCTACACTTAAAGCAAATACAAGGAAAGGCAGGATCTGCCCATAATTCAGAGTGCAGGCGACCAATTGTCCCTCAGAGAATACATTCTAACAGTTGTGTAATGTGACGTAGGCCTTAAAAACAGACTAATAAAAGTCATTATCATTTTGATTAAAATGCTGTAGGACTTTCAGAGTTTTTACTTTGGGATTAGTGCTATCTTAAAGAGTCTTCCAGCGATCCTCACAACATAGGTAGTAATTTATTTTATTTTATTTTATTTTGTGGAACCAGAGATTGAACTCAGGCCCTTGCACTTGCCAGGAAAGCACTTATTCTACTGAGCCATCTCCCCGGTCCCAATAGGCAGTAATTTTATTATCTCTAGTTTTTAAAGAAACAGATTCGGAACAGGTAAATTCCTTTCAGAAGTTCCTACAGCTACTAAGTGATAAAAGCTAGCATTCAGTCCCCAAAGTATGACTTCAGCTTGTTACAGATCTTAATTACCATAATGTGAGATGTACCAACAGAAAGGTTTGATAGGGTCATGGCCACTATAGAAGATTGTACAAACCATGGAGTTCACTAGAAATGGAATAAGTTTTAGAAATGAATTATAGACTGTGAGGAAGGAGGTAATAAGTTTATGTCAGTTATATCCATTTGAGTTTAAAAAGAAAAAAGGTGAAGTGAATGGGAGTTCCAATAAAAAAGAAGATAAATAAGAGATCCCAGTGGGCTGGACTATAGCTCAGCCGCACAATGCCTGCCTAGCAAGTGCAAGGTCCTGAGTTCAATTCTCGGTACAACCCTCCCCCCCATGCACAAAAGAGCCTCAGACTGTGAATCATGTGAAATAATAATTTGGAAAGTTAGGGGCTGGAGAATGTATTACGGAAGTGACCTGGGAAAGATTCCTAAAACCCTTTCCTGCAGAAGAAAAATTAGAACCACATCCAAACCATCCTCACACGGTGAACCGGGCTGACCTTCCATCAGCCCCATGCCCTGTTTTATATCTATAAAAAGTTATACCTGCTGTGGATTAGGGAAAAGAATGGGAGTCCAAGTATCTCCAACACAAGTGGAGATTTAGCTAATTAACTTTTTATGGCATCCTGTAAAAAAAAAAAAAAAAAAAAAAAAGAGGATTTCTTGATCCCTGAGCTCAACAGAAGCACAGCTGTTGGCCAGAGCTCCATGGAAGAGGCAGATTTTTGTGAGTGCCAGGATGAAGTTAATTGCCTTAATCCGAAGTGACAGCTTCCAATTAAGCTGTGCTTCAGTTTAACATCTTCGATTTTTAAATGTTTATGAGTTAATATAAACTGGTATTTAT
>NW_004524750.1:4344890-4346822 GCF_000260255.1 Octodon degus
GGCTGTGCTTCCCACTTCCCAGTCCACAGGCTGGACTGTGTGGCTGGAACAGACACTGCCAGCGTTTCTGGATTTGCACAATGTCTTCTATTTCCTTCTGACACAGTAGACAGTGGGAGGCTGCAGTAAGGGACATAGTCACAGTCGGGGACACAGCAGAGAGGCAGAGACAGGCACCATCAGCCACAGTTCCAAGTCAGCCCCAGTCGGCGGGGTTTTGGTAGCTCGGGTTTCATCCGCGTCTGAACTGCCGTTTACAATTCCTGGCCCTTCCTGAGTCGGAAGTGCAATAGTGACGGAGGGCTTTCAGGTAAAGCACCTTGTTTCAGATGCCTCAGCTTTATGGAGTTACTGGAAATATAAAACGTCTCCACTGTTCATCCTCAAAATCCCCGTCAGCTGTATGCCTTTCCCTGGGGTCCGCCTTTGCCCTGGGTGGCACCACGGGGGCCCACGCCACCCCGCAGTCTGAGTCCCTGTGTGGGCCCATCAGGTTGTTCAACTAGCTTATAAGCTGCCTTGGAAAAACCAGTCCCGGGCCTTCAAAGTGCAGTCTTAGGAAATCTGGGAGCGCTGGAATAGGAAGAGCCTTAGCCTCACTCTCCAAGCCCAACAGGCTTATTTTAGGAAAAGCAGACCTAGAAGCACCACTTAACCAAGAAGACAAGCAGGTAGAGCAGGGCTAGAAGACGGAATCGCATTAGATGAAACACAGCATTCGATTGGCCAAATCTCACTGTAAACAGTGGCGCTTAAGATATAAAAATAGAGACGGCCTACCCATTTTAGTAATCCACATTGTCATTTTTTAAAGATTAAAATGCAGAAGGAAACTGCTCAACACAGTGAAACCTCTGTAATCCAACTTTCATTAGAAGAAAGTTAGAGCTCCAGTTTCATGGATTTTGATGTGAAATGACCCTTGGTTCAAACTCAAAGCAACAAATCCCCAAAAAGGAAGTTGGTTTTTAAAAATGTCATCAGTTAAAAAAATATAGTTAAAAACAATTTCATAAAAAAATAAATAAAAAGCAATTTGGTAAAACCTACCTGAATACCATGCACTAGTCTGTTTGAAATGAAACTTTAAATGTCCAAGAACTTCAAAATAGAGCAATAAAATAGTTTCCCTAAGCATGTTTCTATTACAAATAAATCAAAGAGGCCTTAGAGAAATGTTTGTTTTCACAGAAAATAACTTTTCAGAGATATAAAGTTAAGGAGGGAAGTTAAAAGAAATATTGTAAATAATGAATTGCCATCATACTCAGCCACATCTGTGAAATTCCTAGAGGATAATAGGTCATTAAAAATATGCTTTCAAATGGGATTTTTATGAAAGTGGCATTAAGCTTGCATTTGCAGAAACACATTTTTTAAAGATTTTTTTACACTTTTATGACACTGAATAAATGCCAAAGCACATTGCTTAAGCTTTTTTTTTTTTTTACCATTTTGAGTTGAATCGAAATTTTCTAACCAGGAGTTTTCTTAGTCACTGTCACAACGGGCCTGGGTGCTGTCCCTCCTCAGCGGGCCATCACAGTGGCTGTGTCAGCAGCGGTGTCCGGTGGAGGCCACGGACAGCGACGTCTCTCCGTGGGCCCCGTGAAGTCATGTGCCTGTGCCAGGCTTCGCAGGCGCGTCGTGAAGCAAGGCACACGGACTCGCCCAGGCGGACGACCGTCTTGCTGCTGTTGCCTCTTTCCCCTGTGGCCATCGTGAGCTGCTGTGGCAACGTGAGCAGGCCTGCTGCGTCTCGTCGGCTTCTCAGAAGCTGCTTCTTAGTCTCGTAGCGCTTCAAACGCTCTGAAACTCTCGTCTCTCTCCTGCAGCCTGAGCATTATTCAACATGGCTTTTTTTAGTGAGAAAAGGGGACTGCAGAGGCAGAAAGCGAGCGTGCTCCGATGCGACACCGCGGGCTCCCTGGC
>NW_004524750.1:4349076-4351111 GCF_000260255.1 Octodon degus
CCTTTGCCTTGGCTTTGCGTCCCACACTGACTACTGCTAGCAAAGCTGACTGCCTGAATCAGACCCTCCAGACAAATTCCCATAGAACACACTTCATGGTGCCTAGGGGTGCCCAGGATTGCAGGAGGCACTATATAAAAGGATATTAAACATTAGGGCTCTCCCTGGAGGAATGAGGGAGCCACATTTTAAATAGTAACAAAAATGATTAGTAATAACAATAGTAGTAATAATAATTCAAGTCTTTCAAATATCATATGTTTATAGCAGAGTTACCTAAGAAGCATGTGCATAGCAGCATCAGCAACCCCATAAAACAGTACTTCTGAAATATAAATTAATGATGTGGTATAAAATAATTTGATATTCAGTAGTTCAAATACATTAGTCCTGAGAGAAAATGATTTTTAGTGGGTTCTGGCATTTCATCTTCAGTTCTGTTCTATTATGAAATTGCATAAGGGGTGGATACTCCATCACTTTCCAGTATTTCTCATGTTCAAGGTGACGCTGTGACCATACTGTTGTCATAATCCTGTGCTATCCCTAGGTGACAGATGGGCAACAGAGACAGGAAGAATTAGAGAGAACAGTTACTGTATAGGGACACTGAGACTCAGACCTGAGTAATCCATCACAGAAGCCCTCTCCTTATTTGTGTGCTACTTCTTTCTCCTTATTTTCAGTATTTTTATAAAGAAAAGTCAGGGGAAGTAAGATTCTTAAAAACTCTGGAGAGAAACAAAACCATGGCCTAGATTACCAAGTGTTCCAGAAAGGGTTCTGGGGTCCGTAGGAGTGAAAGGAAGAAGCAGGAAGTGTTGTGTAAGCAGTTATGTGTGAGTTTTTGGTGGGATCTGTCCACGGCTCCCATGGGCACCCTGCTATTTGCTGAGCCTGGTCCCTACTTTGACAGCCACACACCCTGTAATAGTATAAGCAAGGTGACAACACTTGGTTCTTAGTTACTCTTCTTGTTGCTGAGACAAAAACACCCACCACTGACAGTGAAAGGAGTAAAGGTTTATGTAGCTCATGGTTGGTAGCCGTTTCAGGGTGCAGGGTGGCATGGCCGACAAGGGTTGCAGAGGAAAATCTTCTGTGGGGGGCAGAAGGTGGCAAGCAGCAAGGCCTTAGCTGCTTCTTTCTCCTTCTTCTATGCTCTATCCAGGCCACAGAATTAGGGCAATGGACTCGTCTCAGGCCTTAATCCCAGCATCACACACTCCAGACTCGGCCACCTCGGCAAAGCCCCACCTCTTACGGCTTTGCAGGGCCATCTAGACTCAAACCCTGCCACCACACTTTTCTCTGCGGTGTAGTCAACGATGTCAAAAGAGATCACAGAAAGCATGTCGGAAGTACTTTCCAGATTTCTCTGAATCGTTGGCTTCTGCTTTGCTAAGAATAAGTTCAGCTCTGTGCCTTGTAGCCTTGGGCATGGAGAATCAGCAACTGGGGCAGAAGCAGGCATGTGGCCATGGACACTGCCTGTGAGGGCCTTCAGCTGCCTTGGGCCCAGGGAGTTCCATCTGTTCAGGTCCCGGAGGGACTGGAACTCAGCTCTTCAGTCCACAAAGCATCTGGTGAGCTCTTGCCTGGAATTCATCTTTTGGATCGTAGCAATCTCCCTTCCAGGGCAACCACAGATTTTTATTTTCCATCCTTTTCAACAGATGCCCACTAGCCAAGAACTGTGTCAGCGGTTGGCATAATGAATTGTGGTGCTCACAGATACCAAGCCAGCGTAGCATGGGATGGTAGGGGGTTCAATGACATTTTAATTCTGAGGACTTGATACACTTTATAGAATATGACACTTTTCTGCCCAGCAGAAAGCGGTAATGAACAACATCTCAGATTGAACATTTCCTCTTAATTTCAGCCCCCAGTGGAGAATCTTGTTTAAGTCGTGCCATTTGCTTGCGCATTAACGCTTCCATGTGTGCATTCTGCTAGTCAGTATTAATCCTCACCTCCAGTGTGCAGGGCTCTGAGCTTCGGGGAGGTCACTTAATCCTCACCTCCAGTGTGC
>NW_004524750.1:4351415-4353217 GCF_000260255.1 Octodon degus
CTGACAGGAAAGATGAAAATGACAAAAGAACGGCAAGTGTGTAGCAAAGAAGGAATAAAGGGCTCCATGGAAATGGGGTTTTGATACTTTAGCATATTTGAGGCATTCTAGGAAAACAAATCTGAAATTCATCCAAAACAAAGCACACTTTTTGTACTTCTTCCTCTTTCTTCTTCTGTTGGGATGATACATTCATGGTTTCAGTTCTTTGGATCAGAGTGCTTATGCTGGAAGAAAATTAGTTGTGCGCGTGGTAACTGGTTTTTTTCTAGGACAATCATTACTATTGAAATACATTTTAACAAATTAATTATTTGGAAATGATAATAATACAGCTGCCATTCAGAAGGGTGTGATTTTGAATAATAGGAAAATGAAAATTTTATCTTTGTTGAGTAAATATTTTGTGCGCAGAGAAACTGGGTATGAGTGCTTCCTTTAGTTTCCTGTGTATTGTGTAGATGGGAAGTGTGTACCAAGGCCTTTGGGAAAGGCCAGGGATGTAAGACTAGTAGGGTGATGTGCTCAAGGTTGGCGTGCTCAGCATTAGTGAGGAGCAGTAGAGATGCAGACAGGAATGGGGATGCAGATGGAGGCAGAGACAGAGATGGAGACAGAGACACAGACGGAGATAGACAGAGACAGAGAGAGATGCAGAGAGAGAGAGACAGAGACAGACAGATGGGGCTTGTTTCTAAATTTGAGTCAAATAAATATAGAGAACTCATTAAATTATAGAAATTAAAGTGAGTAGTCTTAAAATCAAACAGCTTTGGGTTCACCTCTGGCTCCTTACATGTGAGGCAAGGTTTTCCCGTACTTCAGTTTTCCTTGCCTAAAAGTTGAGTAGACTCGGGAATCTGGAGCCCTGGGCGTGGTGCCTGTGCACGGAGGTGTCTCAGTAGACCTCTGTTCTAGCCCTCGTGTTTGGAGGAGCACTACCGCGCTGAGCTGCAGACAGGCCCCGCATGTGGTCGGGTGATCATGTGGCCATGTAGACCTGGGGCTCCACCTGAAGAAGGACCCCCTCTGGGCTCAGCGTCTTCCTGTCTGTGTAGGGAAATTCAGAGTAACTTCTTTGTTTTGGTCCTGGCATCCACACTCTACCACTGAGCTACATTCTCTACCTTTAGTAACTTTAGAGCAAGGGCTCCTTAATTTTATTCTGCATGGATCCCAACAAACATGAAGATTGTTTTACAGGCAGATTTATGCAATTTTGTGCACATGATCTCATTTTAGGTTTGTATTTTATTGTCCCAACAACTTGGTTCAGAGATTAAGGTTATAAATCCCAAGTTACTTCTACACTGTCAAAGTCACATAACTAAATATGGACAAGAAGTCAGAAGCTCTGTCTATTAGCCTGTGCATAACACGCATTCTTCTTTTGTTAAGTTACAACTGTCCCCTCTCTGTGTACCTGAAATTAGGAAAGATATTTGAGAACTGGTAAACCTAGGATTTTTAGAAAAATATGGGTATCATCTTAAAATCTTGAATTAGGAATAGTCATTTTTTATAGTTCAAAAACAAGTAATTATTTTGGTTAATATTATTTTCATCATTAGATTTTAATTAATGTTGTGCTTTAGAAAAAAAGTTGTATTTTTTACCTGTAAAGAGAAGGTTATAAATGAACCCTAAATGTTGGTCTGAAAGTGTGAGTTGAATTTGTTACCAATTTCTTCTCTGAGATCCCCAGCTGAAAATGTATGAAAGGATTGAAATCAGTCACTTATCAACATTACAATTGCAATTTATAAATAATGGTTATCGATAACCTGATAATTAATTGGTTT
>NW_004524750.1:4354216-4410902 GCF_000260255.1 Octodon degus
AAGCGGAGACTGGTCACCTTCACGCGGTTTCGCCCAGCGCAGACGGGCTCTGGACACCCGCAGGGACGGCGCTCCACCGACTCAAATGAGCCGCAGAAGTTGGAGAACAAAGTGCGTTTACCATCCGAGTAATAAGCTTTTTGTTCTGAAGTGTAGGATCCAGGCTCCTGACCATTAAGTAAAATGCTTGGGTGGTTTAATAACAGTTTAAACTAGGTCTTCATTTTATTTTCAAAGTACTGCTTTCATAGCAAAATTCCTTTGCTTGCCAAGATGTGGAAGCCACTGTGTGCAGGTTTACTTAGGTTAATTATCATTTCTGCATGATAATATTCTTCTGCAGAAATCCTTATATACTCTTGGGGGGCGTGGATTTATAGGATCACTCTACTTTAGCACAATTTGCTAACTTACATTTCTATGTGTTTGTTCCCATTTTAATGATTTTATAATATGATGCTTTATGCGCCAAGGAAGTAGGCGCAAGGCTCTGAGGTATTGAAAGCATTGCTTGGGAAAACGCTGCTTCCACCAGAAGCATTTTATAGGGCGCCCCCTAGAGGCCTCTGCGGGTCACGGCACCCTGCAAACAAGCGCTCTGGCCTGGGCTTTTCTTGCGGACTGCGTGAACAAAGGAGGCCTTAGCGTGGAGGCTGGCGGCGCCGTTATCCGGAGGGAGTGTGAGCGGCCTCTAGGTCCCCTTCACAGCGAGACCGTCCCGCCCCTGAAGCGGCAGGTGATTGCAGAAGGAGGCATCACAGGCTCTCGCAATTTCATTGGGACGCAAACATTTTATGACATTTTTTGTCTTTCCTAACAGTATTCCCCTAAACCCAATTTGTGTCTAGAGGCTATTTGTTCTTGGAAACATAACAATGTTGAAAATACCCACCCATCTCTCCTCCCACCCAGGAATATGTAGCATTTTAAAAACATGCAATTCTTAACTTACAGTGTTAATAAACTTCATATTTATTTCTGTAAAAGCACAAAACAAGAGAATTTGAAGTGACATGCCTGAAAAAGTAAAAATTGTTTACATTCATATTTTTTATTAAGTAATACTTAATAAGACCTTGAGTTGAAAACCTTTATTTTTCAGTTCTAAAACTTTATTATTGTCATGTTTTAAGCCTGAGAAGGAAAAACTGATAGAGGAATTATATGGGTAGCCTTGAAAAAGGAAAATATGCTGTATAGTCCAATAAGTGGACTCTGATGCAGGAAAAAAGCTTTAACTGTTCTTAGAATTTCATTATGGTAAGAACAGTTAAAATGAGATCTCTTCACATATTTTAGGTGTCTAGTGCAGGGTTTGTATCGGTTGGGCCGGTGCTGTAGGGCATCTCTCTACTATTCCTCTTGCACAACTTAAGCTTTGCAATTGTTCCTTTTTAATTTATTATTATTTATTTGTTTATTGTATTTAGGACAGGGTGTACAGCGTGTACAGGGTCTCACTGTGTACGTCGGACTTGTAGTTTTCCTCCTGCTTACGACCTCCCAAGTGCTGGGATTACAGGCGCGCGCCATCGCAGCGCGTCCCGGGGGCGGGGCCGGGATGGCAGGCCCGGGGATTGAGCTCTGGCCCTGTGGTTGCCTAAGCAGGCGCTTTAATCCGCTGAGCTATTGGCCGGCCCTAATTTTGTAATTGTTGAAGAGCTGCTGCTCCTTCCTCGCCTCACCGGGCGCTCAGTTCCGTTCTGTGCTTGTGTGCGCACATTATCCGGGATGCCTTCGAAGCACGGGCCACGCCGTAGTCGTCCTGCCCTGCCGGATTCACTCATCATCACGTCCTACATCCATGTCGAATACTGCAAAATTCGTTTCTTTTTCAGGCTGAACGGTACGGATCCAGTACGTTCTGTCAAATCTCGCCCAGGAGGGGTGTCTGCTGTCCGCATCGCGGTTGTTTTACGTACTGCCGCTGCGGGCTCGGCGTTCACTGTTTCCTTACCGCCCTGCCGTGGCTCTTGGAAGGCTGGGCGCTCAGCCACTGAGTGTGGAGGAGGCTCCGTGGCCTGCCCGCCCCCGGGGCAGCCTGCGCGTTCTCGCCGGCGCTGGGATGGGTGCTCGCTTGCCCTCATCCTTTACATCCTTCTTTCCATTTTTAATATTACCCATCCCGGCAGGTATGAGGCAGCAGCTCATTATGATTTCGATTTACATTTTCCTTTGATTAGTGACACCAAGCAATTTTTTACCCTAATGGCCGTTTGTGTGCTTGTTATTCAAGTCTTTGGCTCATTTTTTAGTTGGGTAATTAGCTTTTGATTGTTTCATTTTTCACTTTTTTTCCCTTTTTGCTACCAAGTGGTATTTGAAGGCGTGAACAACCCTTGAAAATGTGTTTGTTTATTCAACAAATGCTCACCTGTGCCCTAGGTGTCTCAGAAATCTAGCAAATGCGCTTATAGGATACTCTGCACTGTTTGGCCAAATTCTGAATATTCATAACCATAAAAATCAATTCAATTCATATAATCCTACAATTCAACAGAAAATATAT
This sequence comes from Octodon degus, assembly GCF_000260255.1. Classification (NCBI taxonomy): domain Eukaryota; kingdom Metazoa; phylum Chordata; class Mammalia; order Rodentia; family Octodontidae; genus Octodon; species Octodon degus. Next base: position 4,356,726 of record NW_004524750.1, read on the forward strand.
TAAATTAATACCACAAGATGACACTGACCAAATCCTAGGTCAGAACTTGAGGGGGGGGGAAGACATGGCACAGAAAGAAAAAACATAAAATTCGAATCCTTAGCTTACTCTATCATCTCACCTTGGACTGACCTAACAGAGCACTTTCTGCCGCTGGTAGTAGATGAATATTTGATCCACTAGGGTTTCACAAGAAGACGAAGCCCTATTGCCATGACTTTCATTGTATGTCACAGTGCCAATTGTTTGTCACCCTGGGGAGAGTGGAGAAACCCATCCTCCATCGTTTTCTGTCTTCTGTGACTCAGATGAGGAGGGTAGAGGTTGTGACTTACCTTGCCTAAGTGCTTAAACCCGGGGCATAGCAGGCTCTGCGACCCTTGAGTGGTGCAGAGCGCCCACGCGCAGGTGCGCTGGCGTCTATGAGGGATACTAATGGGACAGCACATGGACAGCACATGGGGTGGTGCTGGCTACAGAGAAGCAGGTGGCCAGGGAGTTACATCCGAAGTCGCGGATCTCTACCGTGCCTTGGTTCTGCTCCCATGCCCCCACGCTGGCCCGGGACAGCTCCGGGCTAAAGCGGTGGAGGTGCTGGGGGAGGCCTGCACCACTTGCTGAAATGCTGGGCTGCTGGCGTCGAAGAGGGTGGCCGCCTCCCGAGGCTGCCGGGCCTGGGCGCTTGGCTCCCGGCTACCTCTCCATAATTGGATTCTGTGTGCTCTACGCAGTATTCCTTAAGGGGGAAGAAAACAAAGAAAGAAAAGGCAGCCAGATAAAAATCTCTTTCGTCACAGTTTTTGTGTTCTTATGTTTTTGACAGGGAAGGTGGAGAATTATCTGCCTCATCTTTTGGGGATAATTAAGGTCACTGAAATGTTAGAAGTTCTTTGGCTAAGATGACTTTTGAAAGGGGATTTTAAGGTAGTTTTATTTAAAAAAAGAACAAAATAGGATCTGCGTGTTTGTGTGTTTGCAGCCTGCTACACAATGCAGCTTAGCCCCGGGCTCAAGCCTTACTGTAGAAAGCAGCCCTCGAGGGTGCGCAGCTCATCCCTTCGCTCACCCCGGAAATCCGCAGCGCTCGCTCGGAGAGGTTCCCCTTCCGCGCAGTGGTGAGCTTCGAGCACTATGCGCAAAACTGCGTTGCAGGAGGCCGGGTTTCTTACTTGCTTGTGGATCCCCGCTCCTTTTAATTCTAACCTGAAAAATAATTTCTGGTTTGACTGCTTTTGGGGGAAACTGTGTGGCTTCTGCTTGTGTTGGCGTGTTTGAGTGTTCCCTCTGGAGAGCGCCGAGTCATCTGAGTCTCCCTTTCCGTTATCTTTGGGGCTGTGTCTTCTTGCTCTGCTCAGGGTACCTGGAGGCCCAGGGCCTCTTGATCCATTAGGGCTTATTCTTATTATTAGATTTGGACCCATTATTCTTTTTTATTTTAAATTTATGTATTTGGTACAGGGTCTCACTACACAGCTGGGACTTGTAGTGATCCTCCTGTCTCAGCCTCCCCAGTGCTTGGATTACAGGCGTGCACTACCACGCCTGATCTTGGTGGCCAGCTTAGCAAGCCCAGGGCAAGGGCGAGGTGGGGTGGGTGCAGCATGTGGTGCCAGGGATCGAGCCCCAGTCCCTCGCTTTCTTTATTCTTGATGACTGGTAATTCTATGCAGAAGTTTCTGTGGAGCCCTCTAACCAGAAGCAGCTGGTGTCAGAAGTGAAGTCCATGCGCCTTTGCATCTGCAGCGCCTTAAAGTACTATGACAAACGCTAGCTCCAGGTTAAATAAGAAGTGGATGAATGGGATTCAAAAGTGTATTCTTGTATTTCAGTGTTGGTACAGTCTGTTCACAGCATCTCAGGCATCACATTCCTGTGTATTTCGTTAAGACTAGAAAATGTATCTGATATTCAAATAACAGAGCTTAACAAAAAAAGGGGATACAGATGAATGTCCATTTTGTATCTGTGTATTCAAAATGGTTAGGATAGATATATAGTTGCATTCTCTTAATGAATAGAGTGATTTGTTCTAATGGTGTTTGTAAATAGGATATCATGTCTGCATCTTGTACAGCAATTAACCACTAGGAAGAATGTATGCAATGTGTTAATTACTAAAACTGTCCTACCAATTTGATTTGAAACTATCTCATTGCTATTTGTTTTTCAATAAAATTATGGGAAAAAAGAATATGATATGAAAAAATAGAAAAAGAAGTGTATTTGAGTCCTCAATAATTTTAGAAGGAAACACAAGAAGAGAGGAGTCGGAGGAGAGAGGAAAGAAAGAAGGGGAAAGAAGAAATGGAGGAGGGAGGCTAGGGGGAGAGGAAAGAGCCCCCATTTGTTGGAGGAAGGGCAGGTCCTCCCTGGGAGCTGAACCCAGGAATTTTGCATGAGTTACATCTCCAGACCTTCAAGACAGGCTCTTGCAGAATTGCCAAGGCAGGACTCAGCCTCGTGATCCTCCTGCTTCAGCCTCCCTTGTTGCTGGGAGTATAGGCATACAGCACTGTGACCAGAAAAAGTGCCATTAAAACCCTCTTCCTTAGGAGGAAAAAGAATGCACAAAATTCAAACCTAAGTACAACATCAAAAAATAAACTAGTTATTCAAATAAAGGAATTTTGAACACTGATGAAATCTTTACAGATCAACAAGATTGAAGCTGAAACATGAGGAATTTCTGAGCTGCAGTTTCACTTAGCGGTAGCCTCTGAGAGGCTCTGGGTTCAGTTGTGTGTGTTGGAGGTGGAGGTAAAGAGAAAAGAATTATGGGGACACAGTTTAACTGAAATTTTAAATTTCAGAATGCTGTCTTGGCGTTTCCTAGGACGACAAGCCTTGTCTGAGGGTCGTAGAGGAGCACGTCCACCCTCCTCTCCGTTTGTCAGCCCGGGAGCTCTCTTTGAGCTGGGACTCTGAGCTCTTCACCCAGTGAGGAGGAGGAGCTATTTTCTCTGCAATGCCTTGATGAATTCCTTGAATCTTATCTAAACCTTATGCACTCCATTTCCTATAAAGCCATAACATTTTATTTTTATTTAATTAATTAATTAATTTATTTATTTTTGTGTGTATGTGGCCAGTTCAGCCCACCAGGGGGCGGGGCTGGCTGGCATGTGGTGCTGGGGATTGAACCGCTGTCCCTGTGCTTTGCCAAGCTTGTTCTAAGTAGGTGCTTTAGACCACTGAGCCATCTCACCAGCCCCAAGCCATAACATTTTAAAGAAAAAAGGAAAAAAAAAGATGGACTCAGCCTTGCTTAAAATCAAGAGGGACCTGCAGGAGCACATTTTGTTTCAGTTGACTGAGCCCGTGAGAGTCCGGGTTCTTGTCCACAGGCAGGAAAGCGTTGCCAGGCGCACCCAGCAGGAAGCTGGTAGGAAGCAGCTGTATTATTAGGATGGCAGGATGTGGATCTGGGGCCAGGCCATGCCGACAGGAGTGTGACAACACAGACCCGGCCGGGGAGACGGCTCAGCAGAATAAGCGCTTGCCTGGCAAGTGCAAGGGCCTGAGCTCAATCCCCAGTTCCACCAAAAAACAAAACAAAACAGACCAAGAGAAGCGCCAGGACAGCGGCACCTCACTACACACGGCCAGCAGCTGCGAGGCCGCAGGAGACGGGGCCTGTCATGCAGGCTTTCCGGGTTTAGTTACCAGACACCTGTCCTTTCCGTCCCTCTCACCTTTCCTCCCAAGGCTCCTGCTTCTGCCGCCTGGGGCGTGTGTCCCCAGACCTTTGCCACTTCATGTTCACTCTCGTAGAAAAAGAAAGCAGGAATGTGGCGGGTGCTGTTTTAGGTAAATGCACAGGGAGTGAGGCAGCAGCTGCCTTTCTGACCACTGTTCTGGTCTCACTGGTAAAGATCTGTAGGTCTGGCTCTTCCGATTCTTGGACCCTGACCTTTCTCCAGCATTATTGCTCATTTGTTTCCTGGTTCCACGTAATCAGCAGATGACATGGATTTCCAAGGTTGGACAGTCCTCGCTCCTAACACCCGGCTGTGCCTGCCTGACCAAGCAGTGTGATGGAAGTGGGCACGAGGCAGCAGCAAGCCTCTTCCTGGCATCTCCATGCTCTCCTCCTAGGCGGGGCACATCAGAACTTGCAAACTCAGGCTGGACTGAAGTGGCTTGTAAGTGCTTTAGGTCAACTCTATTCAAATGCTTGAAAGTTCACTTCAGGCAGGGCTTAACATACAAAAAAACTGTCATACAATTTAAAATACTTGAAGTCAATTATTTCTTTTCATATAGGATATGAAATATAACTCTCAGCCTCCTAGAGGGTGGGTGTGTTGAGTCAGTGTCCTCTGAACTCTTAAGAATGGATTCCAGGGCCGGCCTGATGGCTCAGTGGACTAAAGCACCTGCTTAGACAGAGCGCAGTGGCTGGGGTTCAATCCCTGGTGTGCTGTGCCAGCCCGCCTCCCTGAGACAGGGATTGAGACTGGGTGTGGTGGCACGTGCCTGTAATCCCAGAACTTTGGAGGCTGGAAACAAGAGAATCACTATATGTAGACCCTGTCCTAAATTCAGGAAGAAAGAAAAGAGAAGGGAAGGGGAAGGGAGGGAAGGGGAGGGAAGGGAAGGGATTCCAAAGAACAAAGGGGCTTAAGAGTAGAAAATGTTTATTGGGGAAGAGAAACAGCCTTTGAGAGGCAGGAGGGGTCCAAGTGGTGCCATCGAGGTCCTCTGACAGGAGTAATTTATTTGGTAGAGTCATTATGTGGGTCAAACTATAATCAGCCTTTAGGATTACAAGTACAGCTATATATATAATATTGATCCAATAGGGAAGTGGGGCGCATGGCAGGATCACGTGGCTGGCATTATATATCTGGGCTCTCTGTGACTCGTAGAACAGGAGCAGCTTGTGGAAGGGATGGTCCAGGTGGTCTGTCACCCAGGTGACTGATGGGTACCTGGACTGGATGGTGCCTGTTTAGTGTAAGCGCAAATTTCCATCTATGCTTCAGGGAAGTATGCATGCCTGGTCATTGTGAGTGTCTCTCCAGCGTCACCTTCTTCAGTTGTATCTTTAATCACAGTTCTTCTGTTGTTTTCCCTGGCTTCCTTGAGCCCAGATCCTCGTGGGCAGTATGTTAATGTGTCTCACCTACCTACCTCTAATTCTTTCATTTCTTTCTTATTCCTCAAGTATTTGGTTAAGCATCAACATTTTTTGACATGTGACTTTTTCACAGTTACATGGTAGAAGTTAAGGTTATGGTTTGTGAGACTTAATTTTATAATTGTTTGAAATAACTTGTCTTTTGTTTGACTTTCTACACTTGACAAAATCATCAGAATTTCTGTTGTTAGAAGTAGCATCCCGAGAAACATCTGTCTATGTTCATGTCGAAGTTCCCGTGTTCTCTGAAGGCAGATTTAAGGGGTACGCTCTCTGAAGGCAGATTTAAGGGGTACGTTCTGGAAACCTTTGTTGTTACATTGCTAGAGACTGACTTCACTCTGATGAATGTCTTGGCATCCAGAATCTTTGCTACACTGATTCTATTTACCTATAATTTATTTTGGGTGTCATATTATTCTTTAATCCTAAAATGTTAACACTAAAAGAAAATATACTCATATATCATAGGGGGTTAGGACAATAAACCCTGTCATGACACAGGTGAGGAAACCCAGTAAGTGACACCAAGATGAAGTGGCTGCCTTGAGCTGGCTTTCTGCTCTCAAAGGTGTCTGTTATTACAATATAGGGCCCATGTAGCTCCCGACCTGCTAGATGTCCAGAGTGTCTCAAAATTGGTGTCCCCTGAAAGAGAAGGATGGATTCCAAAAGACAGGGAGGTGAAAAGTAAGAAAGCTTTGGGGGGAATAGAAACAGCTCCTGGGAGTCGGGAAGGGGCCTGAATGTGTTGCCCTGGGTTATTTTTCTAAGAATTGGTATAGAGCAAAATCGGGAAGTGGATGCGGAACCACGAGGGGCACCAGGGGGTCAAACTGTTTCTGGGTAACTTGCTTTGAAAAGTGGCTCCTCAATCAAACATTACCAAGTTTCGCATTGCTGGCATCTGCCACTGGAGTTAGAGTCCTGATTCTTCTCATCTCAGACGAAGAATTGGATGAGAGGAGCCCAAAATGGTGCCAAATGGTTATTTGAAAAGTGGGAGGTGAAGGAGTCAAGGTTATGCAGTGTGCTCTGCAGACTGAACCTGGGAGAGAGAGAGGAGATAGAAGCCAAAAGTAAAGGACACCGTGAAAGTCTTGATCGCAAGCTTTTCTTGGCACCTGTATCCGTTTTTATTGTCCAAGTCCTGAGGAAACCTGCGAGAATCTCTGCATGCAGGTCTGCGAGACATTGTGGGGCCCTACCCCTCAGGCTGGTGTCAGGTCCAGGCCATCCTACTGAAAACCTGCTCAAGTTCTTCTGAAAGCACATGCAGGTTGTTGGGAAGGGTTCTATGCCTGTATTCCAGGATCTTACAGTGACCACGTTCATAGCTCTCCAGCCAGTTTTGCATGCCCTAATCTCCAATATAGAACGATAGCCCACCACTAAGACTCCAAGCATATTCACCTGCCAACTGTTGATCCAGTAGGGAAACGGTGTGTGGTGAGGGTACATGGCTAGCATCATCAGCCTTTGTTTACCTATGACTTCTAACACCCTTTCGGGAAGGGATTGCTCCAGGAGTCCTGTTCACCCACCTGGGTGCCTGATTTCATCTGGACTTCATGGCTGGCATGGTGCCAGTTACAGCATCATCTCGAATTTCCCTTAATCCCTTCAGAAAGTATGCAAGTCTGGCCTTTGCGAGTCAGTCTCCAGGCTTTGGCTTCTTCAGATGTCTTCCAGCCCCTGTTTTGCTGTGTTTTCATGACTGCCTTTAGGGCCTGCCTCCGTCTGATTGCCTGTTAATTTTTACCTAAATTAGCTGCCTATAACATCAACTCCGGTATGCTTGATGGACTCAGTGAGACCTTGAGTTGTACACAGAAATGACCATGCTGACTGAAGTGTCTTCACTAACACACAGTATTTTTTCCTGGTGTTTTTAATTCACAGATAAATTTACAACACGAGAAAGAATTTTCTCTTTGCCCATTGTCTAAATCATCAAATCTTTTGTGTCATTTTCCCCGGTCTTATTCTTAGGAGAACTTCAATCATCACAAGATTCTATAAGCATCTTTTGAATTTGTCTTGGCTTCCTTGTCTGTCATTGTCACTTAGAAGGTCAAGAGTGGTACTGGAGGAAGGCCTTGCTTTGATCATTTCACTATAGAACATTTCTTCCAAGTAAAGTTGGGGCTTTGTATGGTCTATAAAATATATTTTTCATATTTATTACTATTCCTTGGTACAAAAAGTTAATCATTATTTTACAGAAAATTTTCTCTAATGTTTTAGCTTTTAACCACAGCCAAATTCTGTGGGTTGTACTGTTTAATCACTAAAATAATGTAATTATAATTAAATTGTAGAAGTCTACAGTAATCCTATTAGATGTATTCATACCCTTTCAGGAAAAAGAAATTTCAGTTTGTTTTTTGTGTTTAACTTTTCAGCAACATCCCTTCATTGAAGAGTCACTTTAATATTTAGAGTCAGGCATATCTCTTCTAAAGTACTACTTTTGTTCTGCATTTCATATAAAGCTCTGCCTAGATGGTTTACAGTATTAATTTCTCGTATAATTAATAAGGTTGATTTCCTCCATTCGGTTTGTATCTCCCTTTGTCTGATATGTCCTTCTAGTTTCCTTCAGTTTGGTTTATATTTACTGAAATGATTGAAATCTACCCCTCCAACTAATTATTATTCACCCTTTACCATCCTGTTTGAAGTGCGCTGCCTTTCGTCTCCGCAATTAGAATTATAATGTACTTTCTAGCTTCTTGTAGAAAACATACAAACTTTTCTGATGATTTCCTTTTCATCAGTTGTACCTACTTCAGCCTCAATTAGCAGGGCAAATTTCTCAATCATACATTTCCTCTTCTAATGAAGAAATTATTGCTTGGTCTCTGGGATGTTGATTCATTCTTTTTTTGAATTATTTGTGTTTCTCATTTCTTTTTCTCTTAAAATTCCTCTTTCATGCATCACCTGGCATGTCTTTGAAAACAGATTCCCAAGTATGTTTTTAGTACATCTTGTTCTTGAAGTCAGGGTATGTATTAAGTGTATTGCTAGTAGTAGCACTAGAGATACTCAAGAACTTTGCTTTGGAGCAGCTTAGCATTGGACTGCAGATCAGATCTGAACTGGTAAACATATTGGTTCATTATTTCAGTAAGTAATGAGCTTACTGAAGTTCATTTTATTTGGAGGTATGTATCTTATTATTTTTTCGAAGTTCTTATTTTCTATAAGGTCTTCTGAGCAAGTGTGAAGTGGTGGTCCACCTCACAGCCTGCAAAACAGTGCAGTCTGGAATTCGCACTTGCTGTAGCCTTGGGAAAATGCGCCACTTTCTTGGTCCCTGTGGCTTTGTTTCTGTAAGGTGAAGGTATAAATTGTGTACTTCATAGCATATTTGTTATGGCTAAATGAGGTAATATATTTTACAGGAAATAAAATTTAGCAATTAGACATATATATATAACTTTATGTATTACCATAATGTATATGTATATATATATATATAACTTTACATATTACCATGTAATTTTTGCAATAAATGTGTGAAGAATAGTTAGTCCTCTGATTATTTTTACAGCATAACTAATTCCTCATGGGGAAGTCTCAAGAACACTGTCCAAAGAGCATCTTCTCAGTGGAATGAATAATGATTCCAACTATTTGTGTGTGATTCTAAAGCCTGTTTCCCTCCTCTAAGAATGACAACTGGCAGGTGAGGAGAGGATTAGGCAAGGCTGGCCAAGAAGAGCCTTGCTTTGGCCTCTGACACTCATTCACAAATTTGTAAAGAGGAGCACCGACACTCTGGGAACACCAGATGCTTCTAGGGAAAGGCAGGGAAGTCTCCTTTCTCCAGGCTGCTGTGCACTTATTTGTTCAGTAAATATTCACTGAGTGCTGAACAGCATTCCGCCTGCTCTCCTTAGGAAGCATGTCCAGGAAGTCTAGCACAGGCTCCATTTAAAACACACCAACGACTACTGAGGAGCAGTCTGACACGGTGCCCCGAGACCGGGGCAATTGGTACTGTCCTATCAGGCGGGACCCCTGAAGGCTACCAAGCCCCATGGGCAGATGGAACCCCATCCTGGGGACCACTGGCAGAGCTCACCATCGGTCCTGTTAGAGACGGAGCTTGCAGCCGCAGTTTTCTCCTGACTAAGCCCTTCCCTACAAAAAATTTCGATGAGATCATTGCGATCTACACAGTGCCACTATTTGGCAGAGTGAGAGGAGGAAGAGTTCTGAGGTCAGATGAGTTTATATCTCAGTCTTGAATTCAGCAGTGTTTGACAAATTGATACCCCCTTGGAATGTGAATTGTTTTGTGTGATAAGAGCAAGATAACAATTTTATTTGACACTTTGAAATAATGCATATCAACAAACACGTGGAAGAGGCTCAAAAAATTGTAGCAGTTTTTAATAATATGTGTCTTGTGAATGACATTAGTCACTCAGATGAGGAGAGGGAGGTCTGAGAAAGCAGATGGACTTGAGAAGAGGAAGTGTAGCAGCTGAACAAGAAAATGCCCTAAGAACTCAGATGGAACGAGGTTAAGCCAAGAGGGGATTGTAGAAAGAGAGGCAGCGCTTATTTCCAAAGTTGGTAATGGGTATGAGTGTTATGGTTTGTGTCTAGCTGTCCCTCCAAAGCCTCATGCATCTTTGGGAGTCATCTTCTAGAGTGTGATTAATTCAAGATCCGATGCTGGATTATGGGTGTGAGTGCTACACCTGCCCTGGGCAGACAGCCTGAAGGGAGACACGCTTGCCAGCTGCTGCAGCTGCTGCTGCTCCCTGTGCTCTTTGCTGTTTTCTGCCTGCGCTATGAACGGCTGCCCTCTGCCATGTGCCGCTCTGCCTTGGAGCCAGCAGAGTATGCACTGAACCCTCCACTCACTGTGAGCTAAATTAAGCTTTCCTTCCTTCACTTTGGGCATCAGATGTTTTGTCCTAGCAACAAGAGAAAAGTAACTAAGACAAGGAGAGAGATGGCCTACAACCGGTGATGCAGAGAAATGTCTAGCTCCAGAATGTAGCTGACACAAAAACACATGTGAAAAGCTTGACTGATGTAGCTAGAGCTAAATCTGCTTCTGAAACTTAGTGCTCTGCACAGGAAATCTCTAGAAATTTAGAAATATGTTTAGGGAGCTTTATTTGGGAGAGAAGAATTTAAGCTGTTATGAAGATAGGAGCTGTAATGGCATGTTGTTTGTTCTAATTTGTAGGGTTTGTGTATTTATTTAATAGCATTGGCATTTTGATCCTTCCTTCTCTGTGCTGCAGGAAGCTGGTGGAGAACTGTTAAGAAGCAGATAAGGGTAGGAGAGGGTAATTCAGAGAACAACTGTGACTCCAAAGTGTTACTTCCTTCTCCAAAAATAAACTATAGCCAAGAAAATTGAAAACGTTCAAACTCCTTCCTCCTTCCAAGGCTCAGAATGTGTGTTCTGCGGGTCAGGTCAAGCCCAAGAAAGAGCTCCTGCTTGGCAGGCGGGTTGTGCTCCCTGCACTGGGGTCTTGGCATCGATTCCCATACCTTCATTCTTTTATTTTGAGCAGTCGCCATTAAAATGCCCACTCAGTGATTCGCCTTCAGAAGCAGGATTTCCAGTCCAGGTGTGCAGACTGACGGTGAAGTGGCCTCTCGGTGCCCAGAGAGGGCTGTGCATGTAGAAGACATGGGTCGGAATGGGGTGTAGCTTGGAAAGCCCCCTGGTGTGTAGAAGGGTGGGCAGGAAGGGCAGTGAGACTGGGCAAAGGATGGAAAGGAGAGGGAACGAAGGGGTCACTAGCATCGCCGCTGTGGCGGTTAAGGATTAGGCCAGGTTGAATGAAACCAAGGGCCGGAGCCTAAGCCTAACTTGTTTCTTCAAGTAAGGAGGCCGCAGACCACCTAGTTGTGCCATTCTTGGAGACTTGCAGAGAAACACCCCTCTGTCCCGTTCTCCCGGCTTCGTGCTTATGGAAGGCTTCGCTTTATGGCTTAGTGACTATCGCCTAGCATGGCCCATTACCGTGCCTCATAAAGCCACCAGGAGGCCCTTATGTTGTGCCAATGGTTGGAACAAATGGCACCTTCCACGCCAGACTCGTGGGGGCCTGCAGGTGTTGAAGACTGCACGCCATTCTGATGCGTTCGATTTTTAGACAAAGAAGTTTATAGTTAGGTGAATTACATGGATTGCATTCAGGCTATATTGATATGTCCTGTTACGTCTTGATGCCACTTCTAGCCTGCAAAACTAAAGAATGGTAAGTGGGTGTCTGCGCGTGAAATGTGTCTTGTCGGCGGGTGTCTTTAGCTATCACATAGTAAGCTGTTCTGCTTCATCTTGGTAATTTTGAAAGGAATATAGATGGATTCTTTCCAGTGTATAGTAATATTTATCCAGTGACATGTTTGCAAGACATAGATATGTTGGCTATAAGAACAACTATCTGTGCCATTTATAATTGTCTAATTTCTGAAACATGGCTATAATATATTGATCACACTAAATAATTCAGAGGAATTTTGCTTACTTTCTCCTCTGTGATAAAGAAATGAAGCATCTCACCTGCAGTCTGCTCTGCTGGGCTGTTAATCACAGGCCAGCTCCACCTCAGATTGCAATATTGCACTTGGGTCTGTTGGATTTGCAAAGTGGTTTTTCTTCATCCACATTGCATTTGATGATTTTAAAATTAATAGTGTCAAATAAAATATTGAATAACTTACTAAATTTTCGTACTGCACAAATCTTGACACTTAAAAACCAAAAACAGGGGCTGGAGAATGGCTCAGTGGTCTGAGTGCCTGCTTGGCAAGCACAAGGACCCAGGTTTGATTCCTGGTACCGCGTGCCCTGCCAGCCCCGAAACCAGGCGTGTTGTGCGCTCACATAATTCCAGTGCTGAGGCAGGAGGATCACTGTGCGTCTGAGCTGCATAGTGAGACCCTGTACCAAATAAATAAAAAAAGACTTTTAAAATTTTTTAAAAATAAATGTACATAGCTCTAAGTCTGATGTTCTTTAAATACATCATACTGGTTTCTGCTGGGACTGTATGGCCTGGCCTCCCACACTCATTTCTACCCCGCCGATCAGTGCTGGCATCCCGAGGACAGCTGGACAGATGAAAATTTTAAAAAATGGGCTCAAAACATATTTTTGTATTCTCCTAGGAAATGGATCCTCTTCCTTATCCTGCTGCAGTCGTCACCTGCCTACTGTTACCTAAACATACATTTCACAAGAAACTACACACAATTAAAAAAAGATCAATGACTTTATTCAGACAGACTGCATGATGTCATCATGAAATGCCCCTGGCTTTCAGCAGGACTCCCTGGGCATGCCTGCGCCAGGCCTGGTGGTCTGCTTGCACGCCTTTCTGTGCGCTGCCCCCGGACACGCACTGCCGTCCTCCCCCTTCTACCGGCTCCTGCTGCTGGTGCTGTGGCTGCATTTTGCTCTCTCTGTGTTGGAGGCAGTTCCATCTCATGACTTTTTCTCTAAATTCCTCTCTTACATGCAGTCAAATAAAACCCCTGGTTTTGCCCATTGATCTTCTTTCCCAAACTAGGTTTCTCCTCAGAAGGAGGAAAAAAAGCATCAAAAGTTCAGCTCACTCCAGTCATTATACGGTTTATGATCGGTGGCCAGCCGGGGTCCACACACTGAACATCCGGCCCTGTCTGGCTGTTCAGGAGAGAGCCTGAGGGGACCCAGCGGCCTTGCTGCTCTTGGCTCCTTGGGACGAGAGCGAGCTGTGCTGCCTAGGCTCGCCTGGCCACACTGGCCCTGCAAGCCTGGGGCGCTTCCCTGCTCTGCTCCTAGAGCTTCTGTCCCTGCGCACAGTTCCCGCAGCGCGTGTGCTTCCTTCAGGTGTGAAGACAGCCGGCCCCGCCTCCTCCTCCTCTGGGCACACAGACCGCGGGCCGGTGTCAGTCTGCAGGCCACTTCCTCCGTCTCCGGTGTCCTTTGTCCATCTGTGCAGGTTAAATGCCACAGCCTCAGCTGACTCTCTTACACGTCTGCTCTCATGCAGACAGCTTTCTTATTTTCTTAAACTCCTTTCTTCCTCTCTGAGCTAATAAGAGCCATGCGAGGAGCCAGCTCACAGAGTTTATGGTGAGGACTCGGCTCGGTGTCGGGGCAGCTGAGCACTGGGAATGGCACCTCAGAGAGGCTGAGCCACAGAGCAGATTCCTCTCTGCTCCTCCTCCCGGTGTCCTTGGAGTGCCTCTGCCAGGGACAGGGCTGGCAAGGATTTGAGGCTTGCTTAACCAAGGTCGAAATTTGGATCAAGCACAATAGCTGTTTGAGATCCGCACAAAGGGTTTTAGAAACCTCAGACATGTAGTAATTTTGTGGGAATAGAGCTTCATAGCCAAGGAAAGGAAGCCAAGCCTGAGTCTTTGCTGAAGAGCGCCTGACTTGTGTTTAGCATGCAGACTGGGGTGCGTTTCCCTGTGGGGCATTGGCAGCGTTCGCCGAGGGATAAGAAAGATGTGTTCTTCGGAACGGAGGGCCCCCTCCCTGGCAGGCACAGAGCCCTCGCTGTCATTGAGGCCTTCAGAAGAGGCATTGAGCGCAGGAGAGAATCTGAGTAATGGAGATCAAACTGGAATGAGACTTGGTGGGCCGTCAAGGAGAAAGAAACCAGAGGCAGTTTGCAAGTTGAAGTCCAATTGCCCAGAACTTCCCAGACCTACATTTCCTGTAGCTGTTGCTGTTTGTCCTACTTTTTTCGTTTTGCAGATTATTGTCTGTCATCTGTTTAAGGTTCCAATTGGGGATCATATATATGATCCTAGATTGAGGAGTCCTTGACTCTCCTACCTAGGAAAAGCGGGGCAGACTGTCACAATAGCCCTTTCAACTCCATACATCTATTTGTTCCTTTCTCCATTGATCAAATATTGATTATGTGCTTACTGTACAGCAGAACTCAAACTCAGTGCCGAGGATAAACTGCTAAGCAGTTGTAGGGTTTGACCTCAGGGCCTGGCTCTGTCTGCCTCACGTTCCCGCTGGGTCCCTGGCTGAATGGGAAGCACACCGTGAGTCCTGCTTTTTCAGCACAGGGATCACTGGCATTTGTCGGCCCTGCCGGTTATTGGGTTAGAATTACTCACAAGGCAACAGAGGCTCCAGCTGAGGAGACCGTGCTTGGTGCAGAACTTCATGGTTCAGGACAGGGAGAGCTGGAGTATTTAAGGTATAGGAGTGTTTCAGTACTCTTGGACTGCTGTAACAGAACTACCATAGATGAGGCGGATTGCATAGCATTCTCTTCCGACCCTTTTGGGGTCTGGTGTGTCTGTAATTGAGACTCTGGAAGATGAGGCCTTTTATGAGGACGGCTTCCCAGTCCACGGCTGGCTGCCTTCCCTGAGTTCTCACGTGGCAGCAGCGCAGAAGGATCTCTCTGGAGTCCACTTTATAAAACAAAACCCCACTCCTGAGGGCTTCTTATGAGTCTGTAGGCTCCAGAGCCCTCTAAGGGCCCATCGCATCAGTGTGATGATTTCGGCACACGTACGGTTGTAGTAGAGAGGTCTAGTGAGAGCCAACGCTCGTTGTCGGAGGATTGCCACGGACTCTCCTGTGTTCTCACTGAGTACGCGTGTGGAAGTGCTGGAATTCTGGCACAGGCTGCAGAAGCTAGCGGGGTGTGTTGGGTTATTTCGTTGGTACAGTAGCACTAAAGGAAGCACTTTATCAGAATTATTACGCAAAGCCACGGCCTCGTCGAGCTAGCGACATCGGACCGTGTGTCAGAGGAGCATGCTTCGGAGGCAGCATCCAATTCTCCCCTAAATTAGTAAACACATTATCGATATGTTTCTGATTCAGAATGTGATGGCTGATGGGAAAGTGAGTTAGTGATTAAACACAATGTAAAAACTGGAAATGCCTTCTAACAGCCTACATTTACAAGGGACATTCAAGCGTATGAACTCTCTTCACTTATCTTACTTTATGTTTGCGTAGCTATTACTTTAGACATTGACTGTCACATAGCAATTGCTTCCTAAGTACATTTCTCGTTCATATGCCCAAACATACCGAATGTCCCGGAAGCCAGGGACTGTGGTTATGACCACGCAGAGGAACTAATGGCGGCCGGCTTCACGCAGTGCTAAGTGAGGCTCATGCCAGACAAACCACCATTAGAGTCCAGTCTGTTTCCACAACTGATATGATTTCTAATTAATCTCAGAAAAACAGGACTCAAAGAAAATAGGCAACTAGATAAACTCATGAAATGAGCGGTGGCACACTTAGGCTATGAAGCACCTGTCAAACGTGGGTGAAGAGAGCACATTAGATGGGGTGCTGGCAAGACCGTCTCGAGCTTGTCCCCTGCCCTGAGCGCCCCTAGCCACCACCCCTTGAAACACACAACTTCATGAGGTGAAGATCTTTTGAGTTCTTACTATCAAAGGCCATATTTCAAGTTATTCTTATTTTTGGAGCTTGATCAATAAGATCACTTCTGTTTTCTACAACATTACTTAGGTGAGATGTGAGGATCATGTAAACATAGCTTATTTACTTGCAGGAGTTGGCCTTTATGTTTTTTTTTTTTTTCCCGCAGTAATGGGGACTGGAGGGATAACTAAGTAGACTGAGCACCTGCTTTGACAAGCACAGGGACTGGGGTTCGATCCCCAGCACCTCATGCCACACCAGCCCTGCCCCAGGCATGCTGAGCCAGCCACCAAGTCTAGGTGTGGTGGCACACACCTGTAATCCCAGCACTGGGGAGGCTGAAAAGAGGAGGATCACCATGAGTCTGAGCAGCATGGTGAGACCCTGTACCAAATACAAGAGAAAAGAGAGCTCAAGTAATGGAATTCTGATGCCACAAACTGTGCTGGAGCAGGCTCTGGGGTCAGCAGAGCAGGATTAATGGCTTGGGTCTACGTCTGTTTTAGTACTCTTTCCTTTATATTGATCCAAATACTAATAAAGTCTTTGGTTGGTCTATTAATTTTGGAAACACCATCTCTATGTAGTCACAGTTAATTTTCACCACTCCTCCCCCAATCTCAGCTGTCTGCGTATCACTGTCAGAACTGTATTTATGAATGTGTTCCCTTTGTGGTCACTTGCTTAATATTATACATTCAAACTTACTTCCATTTCAAAATTAATCTCATCTTAAGTAATATTATCTATGAAATACCAATTTCGATATGCTCCTTACACTTTTCAATCCCACTGCACATTTAAACATATAAAATTAAAAACAGTGTTGGAACCACACAATTCCATCTGGAACATTCTGACTGTTTAGTTAGTTACTGTGTGAAATAGATGAAAATGGAGGTAGTTGCAATCATTTTGTCACTAGGACAGTTGAGGCCCGAGGAAGGTAGGTGGGCTTTCCTGGGGGCGCAGCCAGTAGAGCCAGGCGCAGAAAGACTGTTTTGGCCAAGGTCAGGGAGCTCTGCAGGCCAGAGCTGGCCCTGCGGTGCAGGTCTTCTGGCTCACTGGCACAGATTCTCCCAGAGCACACTTCCTTTGGGTGGTAATGCAGGATGGAAGCCGCGTCTTGGCCTCTGTAAAAAGTGTGAGCATGGTATTTATAATGACATACTTGATTTTCGGGCATAAACTAAGAACATAAGGAGTAGTTTTACAAGGACAATTACGATAGCAGTGATTGGTGTTCATGTAAATGAATACATTATATTTTATTAAATATGTTTCTGTGTCTCTGAGTTCTCAAGTTGTTTTCAACAACTGTTGGAACATTAGCTTCTGTGCCTTCCAACTCCAATTAAGAAAATAACAGAGAAATGGATGTATGAACTCTCGCTTTCACTGAAGTGGAAAATCACTTGCATTTAATGCAAAATAATTCAATAAATGCTTGTGGGGCCACCAGCTAATTTTTCTTCGCTATTGCCTTTGTGAGAAGAAAACTTTTAGGCTATTATTGAGGCTTTTTTTGTTTTTGCATCAAGTAAGGCTTAAGCCAATACACTCTTTCATTAAAAAAAAAAATCCATAGTGTGCATATAGGGTATATCAGACACAGGTTTACATTAGGAAACAATAGTGAATAACAGGAACAAATTCTGCTTTTATGGAGCTTACGCTGTACTGAAAGGAATCAGACATTAGACAAAAAAAAATTTTAATATATATTTTGTGTTTTTGTACAGGGTCTTACTAGGCAGCTTGGACTTGTAGTGATCCTCCTGTTTTCAGCCTTCCCAGCACTGGGATTACAGGCGTGCACCACCATGCCCAGTCTCTGTGGCCAGCTCAGCATGCCTACGAGTGGGGCCAATCACAGTTGCTTGATTTATTGGACTGTGTTTGTAGCTTGCTGCTCCATACTCCAGGTCTTGGATTTCATTTCCAGATATGTATGTATATATATATATATATATATATATATATATATATATGTCTTATTTCTATTTTATATATAATTTATCTCTACATAGTAGGTGGAATTTATCTCTACATAGTAGGTGGAATTTATCTCTTCATAATATGCGATTTATCTGTGGATATTATGTGATCTGAGAAAAATATGAAGTAGACCCTCCTGGGGCTGAAGAGGGTGACCGTAGCAATTTTGTGTCACAGAGAACTTAGTTGCCCATACAAACAAACCTGGAGGGGCTGTGGGCAGGGCCCTGTGTCCACACTGAAGAGGAACATTCAGTGGAGACAGCAGTGGGTAGGAGCCTTCTGTGAGTACATCTAGCGTGAAGGAAGGAGAAGTTGTCCCAGAAGGCCGAGATAGGAGGCAGTCTGAGAAGTCCTTTGCCCTCTGGCCCCAAGTCAGTGTCACAGCCCGTGTTCTGCATCAAGAAGCCTGTGGGGCTCCGCGCTCACGCGGTGTGTAGAAGCTTTGCAGCCTACCAGAAACCTAAGTTAGCGCTTCCAGAGAGGGCTCCACGCCCCTCTCAGGAGGACAGACTTCTCCACGTTGCCACCTACGGCTGCAGCAGAAGAGCAAGGTCACTGCAGTCACGCAGTTGGCCACTTGTGTGAATCATCTAAATGAGAACAGTGCTTCTCTTCACCAGTAACCAGCTAAGCCAGTGAATGTGAAAAGAAAATTGTGCACTGAGTCAGTAGAAATGTCTATGTGCTTGCTATTTTTGATAATTTTTATTATTAGATTTTCAATAGGTCCTATTTATAAAGAACACCAGCTACACTATGTCCTGGGTGAAGTACTTTTATATTCATTAAAAACAACTTTATTATACTATTGGGCAGATGTTTTTAATTGATGAGAAACGTGTTGTACACCTGCTACCTTACCACTTTTAAGAATACAAATTTGATCATGCTTTCCAAAATGCTCTGGAACAGATCTCCAGAATTTTGTCTTGCGGAACAGAAATATTGTCCCCATTAAACCCCAGAGCCACACGGCCCCCTCCCAGCCAGACATGCAGGTGCCACTGTGTTTTCTGTTTGCCTTTAGATACCTCAGTAAGTGCAGTTGTACAGCATTTGCCATTTTGTTTGTGGCTTACGTCACCTGAGGCTCCACTTTTTCAGTCATAGTGTTACACTTAAAGAAAGCAAGGTTTAGAGAATTTAATTAAGTTGCTCCAAGCTGTTCTGTTACTGAGTGTCACAGAGGACTTGCACCCAGATCGGATACTAGAAATTATGTTCTTAATTACTGTAATAGTTCTCAAATCAGCATGCTCAAACTCTTGGAGCAAGCAAGGAATTGCAGATTTATTTGTAGGAACTTCCTTTAAAAGTTTGAACACATCATTACATTTAAGAAGCACAGTGACAGTGCGTTACTGTATGTCAGACTCCAGAACGTACAAGATCTCATCGGCTACCTTTCTCTGAAGTGCTGACCTTTTTATTTCTACTTATGATTAAAGTTTTCAATTTACATTATTATTAATATACGTATAGATGCTGTGTTGCAGCACTTAAAACCACACACCCGACTATAGTGACACTTTTTATTGTGACCGCATACTTCAAGCCCAGATGGCCCATTATTGTAATTGCCCAACCTTAGGCTACAGAGAACCATTATGTAAGAGAAGGAAACGTTATTCCTGGTTCTCCCACCTGCACATTTTCGAGTCATTTGATGTCAGAATAGAAATAGCTCATCATACTTTCTCTGCCAATGGCTGTCCATTTGTTCTTCCTTTTTCAGAAAGGGAGCTAAAATGATTTGTTCAACGTAAAAGGCAAACCTTAGCTGGTTGGTAGGAAACAACAGCTACAGTGGTGACCTTTGCTAAAGCAGTAAAGGGAGGGCAGTTGGGAGGCTGAGCAGAGCCATGACACGGGAGGAGGGTATTTGATGATGACCGGCCTAGAAGTGCAAAGCAGATGACTGACCACACGACTGGTTTTTTCTCTCTAACACTGTATTTTACAGTTATTGTTGGTTTGCCTTGATCGAAAATCACTTTTTTAGTGCAGCATGTTTCTGAAATCATTAGTTTTGGAGACTGATAGGGAAGTTATCTCTGTGCCAACCTCAACATGCACCTTCTTACTCCCCTTCACAAACCTTCTGTGGCCAGAGCTTCACCTCGGAACAAGCAAATGATCCATTAGTGGCTCACGCCTGCTGAACACCCCACCACATTTCCTTACAAAGGGGAAAGGAACATTGCAGTATGTTCAATTAAATGGATTTGACGCAGTGTTTACTGGGATCCAGGTAACCAGCAACCATTTGAGGCCAACAGGAAGAGGAAAGGTGAGGGGTTTAAAGCTGTACCCAGGAGGTGAGATGTGCACCATAATATTTCAGTGTCGCGTCACTGTCCTAGTGCCGGGATCAGAGGGCAGCCCAGGCTCCTGGTAGCTCAAGGGCTGGCAGTGCTGTGTCATCTGCTCTGGATCTCGAAATATGAAGAGCTTTAAGAAGTGACGTTGAGGGAAAAGCAATTACTAAGCAGGGTGAGCGGAGTATAGTATCTTCAGTCCTTTCTCAATAAACCGTGGCTTCTCACTCCACCTTCAGCCCCTCATTGAGTACGACCCTAGGCCATGTCGTACTCACCTGTACGTATGACACATATGTAGCACACCTGTTCTGTAAACTCAGGAAACGTACGTGCTTGGCGAGAACGGGCACGTAGGGATAGACCTTGGAGGTGAGGGATCGCCTAGGCGGGAGCCTGACGGAGGCGTTCTTGGCCTCAGTGTACCCGCAAGCGCTGAAGGGAGAGCAGGGTGGCAGACGCGGAGAAGGGGAGTCACAAATGGAAGAACGACCGTGGGCCCAGGCGGGGTGGGGGGTGGGGGTCGGTGCCACAGGGTGAAGGCGTGGATTCTGTAGCCAGAGAACCACGGATAAGCCATGATTGTGAGCGGCTGGAGTGAATGCAGCGGAGGAGGAGTGAAACAGGTTCCTGGGCTCAGTCCCATGACCCCCTGAGTGGCTTGATCTCACAGGCTCAGCGGGCAACGGGACGTGGTGGGGCTGTTCTTCAGGGTGTTGCGAGGCATTTTGAAAATAGAAACAACTATTAATATTTAAAGCATTTTGACTTTTATTATCTGGCAGATCCCAAAATATAGTTAATAAAGAACTGAGAAGACCTTTAGACTTCATCAGTGTTTTCCCCTCTTTTCACTTGTATTTGTTTCATTTTTACTATCTTTGTTTTCTTCTATTAAGTAATTATTTTATTACCTATTTTGCCAGATTTTTGTTAACCATTATAAAACCAATATTTAAAATCAAACCTGCAGCTTAAGGAATCCTTTAGCCCTTTTCTGCAGTGAAGAGAACTCTTTGAAGATCAAACAAACCTTTCTGGGTATTCACAAAATCAAATTGTTGTAAGCAGGCGACTTGTACATTATCAAATACTTTCACATCAGTTTCTGTCTATTTTTTATTAGAAAATTCATATCCTCTTGGTGATGATCAATTTAAGTGAAATCTCACTATTTTCTTGGAGGTACGATTCCCACTCAGGCCTTGGTTTTGTTTCTGTCGCTCCGTACATTATAGTACATCGCATGCTGTCTTGAGCCTGTCCTAAAAATAAACATGTTCTTGTATAAATTAGTTACTCTGAAATATAACCTAGTTTGAACCTGTCATTCTTGGCTAAGTGTATTAATGTTTTTTTCTGATCTTGAGAGACCTCTGTAAAGCTGTTATCCCTTTTCCTTGTATCATAACATTTCACTTGAAATCTCCCTAAAATCTCAACTGCAATTTTCCACTATTTTTCCTTATTGGCTCCAGTGGTCCCTAGAGAATTTCACACAAACTTTTAAGAAACCAGCACATACTTGCCCCTTGATATCAGTAACTAAATTCAGTTCCTTCATTTTTCTCAGTGGGCTATGAGTTTACCTATTCTTTCACCTATGCATCTGGTGAGAAATTGAGTCAGAGTCAGTTGTAGTTTATTTGGCATTTAATTGTTGAAGAGAAAAGCTGTTCATAAAAGTGTGAGTAGGAATACGGGCATTATTATTTGAATCATTCTTAGGCTGTTGGTGTGCATAGGCAGTACTGAAAACCTCTACATCAAAATGAAAAATATATTTTAGTATTGAAATTAATAGCTTGAAAAAAGAAAATGTAGGAAAAGAATATTTCCACAGACAAACAGTTTTCCTTGTAATCATAATTCACTAAACATCTATTATGTGAATGCCTAGCGTGTGGCAGTGTTTGAGATTTAGGTGCTAGAACAGATAAAACAGGCACTCGGCCTGCTATTTTGAGGTTTCCACGTAGTCAGACATGCTTATATTTCTTTTTTATTTTTATCAGTTGTATATGAGAAGGTTGAACCCCGAATCCGAAATTATAATTCTCATTTGTTACAGCGTAGAATCTTTTCCTTGCAAAGGTCATCTTTCTGTGCCATGTGCCTCCCCTGGCACGCTGCTCTGTCATAAAGACAAACTGGAGCCATCAGTAGGAGATGGGTGCGCCTCGAGGTCTAGTGCGAAGTGAGCGACCTGGACACGCGCGTAGCCACTGATGCGTGAAGAGGAAAACAGGAGACAGGTGACCGGAAGTCGGGCGACAGGGCTGTCCCACGCGGGAGTGAGAGAAGGGAAGGAGAGGGGTAGGAAGGCATGAACTCAGCCCAGAGCACTGTGTTCTTAGGGGCAGGCCCAAGACAGCACGTGAGGTACCGCCAGCGAGGCAGATATGGAGACGTGACCGAGGCCGGAATGCAGAGGACAGCTGAAAAGAAAGGGGCAGCGTCCCTGTAGTGGATCCCCAGCAGGAGGATACGGTCCTTGTGTCGCAGGGCTACGCGCGCAATGCGAGCGAATGTCGTGTACTGCAAACACGTCTTAATAAAAATAAAATTTAAAAAGTTATTTTACAATAAGGACTTACTGTATTTTCAAGATTACATATAGCACTCTCAAGGTATGTAGTCTTGTGTGATCTGAGAGTCTTTTTCAGACTCTATCAAATTACAGCGAATCCTTTTTATAATTTGCGTTAGTATGAATTCAGACACTGAAGTAGTTGAGCAGTTGCTGCAGCTGCTGGGCCGAGGCCCGCACACGAGCCCCCTGCCCAGGGTGGGGAGCCCGTGTCCAGCTGGGCGGCTCCCTCCAGGGAGCGGGGAGCTGTTTGTGCCCGCCCCCTGGTGCCGAGGGCCCCTCCGGGCCCCTTGGGCTGTGCACCCCATGTTTCCTCCAGCCTCCTTCACCTGGACCCCGTCTGGTCAGCCCTTAGCTCTCTGCTCCAGGATCTTTTGGAGAAACTGATGAAGTGGGTTTGTTGTAAGCCGTCCTGCTTGGTGAGACTTCCAGAAAAAAATAAGGGTGATATAATTCCTGTCAATCAAGTAATAAGCAGAAATAACTATGCCTATTTCAGCTGTGGGTGAATTGATGCCCTTAATGATCTTAATTAACTTAAGATCATTTTTAAATGCCCGTTGTCTAAAGAGAGTCAAGAGGGAGTCCTGACAAGCATGTGTGTGTAGGAGGAAGTGGCTTTCCCAGGGAGAACGGATACCCTAAGTACATGTAGGTGAAACAAACAAACAAACTTCGTTTTGCATTCTTTGGATTATTTTTATTTATGAATTTATACTTTTCAGGTCTGTTTAGAAACTACTTTCTTTTAAACTATACGAGTTTGTATGGAAATAAGAATTTTAGGTATAAATGATAATAGCTTTGAATATTATATGCAATAGCTAATCTAAAATCTGAAAGAGATCTAAAGAAAACTAAGACCTATTCTCAGACTTCATGAGAAGAGGACAGTGTAGCGGGAAATATAAAGCAAGTGTCTAGCTTGAAGAAGAAAACATGCGTCACGCTATTAATCACGTGTCTTAAGCAGCCAGTGTCCGAAAATGCAGCCTTCTCATGACGGCTCTAGTGACCATTGCTTTTCCTATGTAAGCGGCAGGCAACAGTGTGCCTGAACTTTGAGTTTTTTTCCACTGGTGAGATTATGTTTGCTTGCTCAGTCATATAGTCCTTATAGTTTCCAATTTATATGAAAAAGTTGAGAGAGAAAGTAGTGTGAATTTTGTGTATTGTGTTGTTTTGTACAATAAGCTCTCAGATCGCTTCTCCCGCCCCATCCCCAAATTAGACCACAGGTCTTTGTGACATTTTGATCTCTTTAGGAGTCTAAGCTCGAATCCCCTTTGTACCCTTATAAGCCCAGCAGGAAAAAGAACAAATACAATGAATCGCCTCCAGGATGGATGCACTAGTTATTAATAACTCAGTTACTTAATATAAGTGACTTACATCTTCTCTTACCCACCTAGATTTGTCATGTAAATAATAAACCTTTAGCATATTTTACTAGTTTTATTTACTGCTAATTATAATGAAATTTTATAGTGTCTGTGATGATAGATACAAGAACATACAACTATAGTAAAAATATATAGAACTGAATACACAAGTGCTAACTGGGCATGGTGGCACACACCTGTAATCCCAGCACTTGGAAGGCTGAAGCAGGAGGATCTCTGTGAGTTCAAGGCTAGCCCGGGCTACATAGGGAGTTCAAGGCCAGACTGAACTACACAGTGAGGTCCTGTCTCAAACAAAACGAAACAAAACAACACATCTTCAAACTACATGTATATAAATCAATAAATACAACAGAATGGAACAATTAAAATAGCTGGTTGATATCCTGGTTGTGATATTGCACCTGATTTTTAAAGAAGAGAATAGAAAAAGTAGTGAAAGAAAAAAAAATAAGGAACCATGCAGAATTTCACTGAACAAAATGATCAGAATTCAACAATGGTTGTTACGCTGCACATTTGTTGTCTTCAAATTAGTTGCTCAGATTACCATATATAAGCATGCAAAACTGATAAAAAATTACAAAACATTTTAAAAGGAGAGAAAAATTAAGCATTAACTTCTCCTTTCAATAGATCAGCAGAAATGAGCCCTACTATGCACCAAGCTACCCTGTGTATATACACATCTATTTCCTTTTCTCTTCCCTTTTCTCTCCTTTCCTGCATCCCTGTTGTTCCTTCTCTGTGAACAGTTTTTTTCCTTCCCAAAATCATTATACAGAGTCAATGCAACCCTGATGAAAATGCCCTTAGCGTGCCTCCCAGACCTAGAGAAAACACCCCTGACAGTCACCTGGAACCAGAGGAGACCTAGAGGAGTAAGAGCAGCTCTGGGCACCAAAGGCCAGGAGGAATCGCAATCCCAGACTTGAAATTATACTCCGAAGCTGCTGTGATAAAATAGCAGTGTGCTTGCACCTGAGTTTTGGGAGCTGTTAAATAATGAGTATGCTGGATCTCTCTGCATTTCTGATAATCTGCAAAGAGATCTACAATTAACTCAAAACAAAAGTTTTTTAAAGATGTGGGATTGCTATGCAAATGCAGCTTGTGAACAAGCGTGCTAGGCAGTCCTGCCCGCCTCTGTGTGCCCGCCCTTCCCGCCGCAGATCTTCCGGAAGTGGTTCTGGCCCAGCTCTGCGCACTGCTCTCCTACTATGAAAATAAGAGAAAAGGTGATTTATGAGAAAGAAATTTGCTTAGTTTTGACTAAGGGCTCTGAGACTAGAAAGTACACGGCTGTGTGGGCCACTGGGATCATTGTGAGAGTCTGCAGGACCGCTGGGCCCCTTGCAATATTCTGTACCAGCCTGCATGGTAAGTCTCATGAAATTTGAGCATCTGAGGTGATTTTATAAAATTAGGAACACGTAATTCTTTCATTGCTCAATTTAGAAGTCAGTTTCCTACCTCATAACCTACACTGAAATATCACCTTCATTACTGAGAAAAGATTTCACACTAGGTACATATCCACAGACGTAATTATAATGTTGCACACTGGAGATAAACCTGTTATTTAATACAAATATGTCAGTCTTTCTCCTCTCAAAAACTTTGGGTCACCAGTAGAAAGGTCACTATACTATGACAAATATTTGTATTACAGAGTATCCCATGCGATTGCTTATTATATGTATATACTGGTCTACATGTCACCTGTCTGCCAGTCTGTCTCTGTTGGTCTGTCTTTCTGTCTGTCTGTATATCCATCCCTACCAGTGATGGCCTATTACTATGACTATCCAGTGGCTGAATTTTATTTAAATTCCAGGTTATCAATTATGCCAATGAATAAAATTACCCAAATATTCTCACTTATTGATGTTTACATCACATTACTCTTGGTCACATAGTGAAAAACTGATGAATACTGTTCTTCAGCTAAACATTCAGTTTGAAGAAGGAACAACTGGAATTCCATTCGTCATGTAATCGTAGGAACTAAAATTTGCTTGCCACCGGGCATTAGTGGTAATGAAAAATCAATCATAAAGGTTTATTTAGAAGTTTCCCTTGTACTAATTATCTCCTTACAGATGAAACTTCAGGTAGTGCGTACGCGGCCCGTAGTTATCTATTATAGCAAAAGGGACTTACTTGACATTCACAGAGTCACAGCTTTTTATTTTGAGAAGATCAGATGTCCAGATCTCCTGTGCTGGTAACAAGGGGATAAATGAACATATTATACCTGCGCCTGCTGCTTCCCTGCACCCTGCTCAGAACTGCCCCTCAGCTGGATTCACTTATTCATTGATTTCTCTCAGAAGCATCTTACGAGAGTGTGCTTGAGGCAAAAGGGGCTGTTGCTAGGAAATGTCGCAATGGTGTAGCGTGGGTACAACCAGCATATAGTTGGCTGTCACTTGCTGGAGTGTAGAGACAGGCGCAAGTCTGCAGGGCCCGTGAGCCAGGGTGCATGAGCCAGGGAAGGAAGGATGGCTGCAGTGCCTGCTCACTGCGGAGGTGCGGTGAGCAGCAAGCTTCAGCGCATGGCCGTCTGTCCGCAGTGGAGGCGGCTGCAGCACAGGGGCCCGGAGAAAGCAGAGGGAGACAGTGAGAAGGGTCAGCAGGGGAGTCCTTTGGGGAGAAGAGGGATTGACAGTGCTGTGAAGAGAGAGCTGAAGCCCTGACCAAGGCGGTGCAAAGACAGACCGCAGGAGGCGTCTTCCCACTGTTTCTTAGAGTGTGAATCATCTTCTGTTCACATAACACTCATGAAAAGAAGCGAGTGTGTGTGTGTGAGACCCGTAGTGAAGGCGAGGGTGCTGAACTTACAAGTAAAAGGTTTATTTCAGTAACTTAAATTCTGAGCTGTGTTGGAGATCTATGACATACAACATAATGCAATGAGAAGGAAAGAACGATTGCTTGCTCAAATAAGACAGCCAGGAATGCTGTGATAGTCTGCAGTGCAAGTTTAAAAAGTAAAGTTACATTACTTCCACTTTTGTTTTGGAACCCAGAATTTATAAAACTCAAAAGTTGCCACAGAATCTGTGACTGAGAATGCAATAGAGCAGATTTAATTTTCCTTGATTTCAGTTACTCACAGTCAACCACAGTCCAAATACATTGCAAAGAAAATTCCAGAAATAAATAATTCATAGGATCAAATCGTGCAGTACTTTGAGCACATGGTGACGTCTTGGGCCACCTGCTGTACCCCAGGAGGGCGAGGACCATCTTGTTGTCTGGTGTGTTCATCTGCATTTGCCGCCTGCCTGGTGGTCGGTTGATAACCCTCTCAGTTATTAGGCCAGCTCTCTTAGGACTGCAGTGCTGTATTCACGTAATTCTAAGTTTACTTTAGAATGACCCCAAAACACAAGAGCAGCGATGCTGATGATTAAGGCATGTGAGAGAAAGCCATAGTCTCTCTCTTTTTTTAATGTATACATTATATTAAATGTCTACAGGGTCTCAGTACACAGATCACACTCATAGTGACCCTCCTGTTTTCAGCCTCCAAAGCGCTGGGGTTACAGGCTGTGCTACCATGCCCAGTCTCAGTGTGCCCTGGTGGGGGGCCGGCACAGCACGCTGGGGATCGAACCCCGGTCCCTGCATCTGCCTAAGCAGGCACTGTAATCCACTGACTATACAGCCAGCTCCACATAGTCTTTCTTGTAAATATAGTACCGCATCATCACAGAAAGCTGAGGGGTGAGTACAGTGCAATATGATATTTTGAGAGAGAAAAAGCTATATGTGTATAACTTTTATGATGACAGATCACTATAATTACTCCACTTTACCGTTGCTTATTTTTGTTACTCTCCTACAGAGCTTAATGTGTAAATTAAACTACAGTGGCATGCATAGGATGAGATGCAGCGCATACAGTGCCTTTTACGACTTGTGGTTGCAGGCATCCGTCAGGAATGCAAAGATTGCGCTGAAGACTTGTGTATAGTCAGCCCTATCGCATGGATTTCTCTGGGTCTGTACATACTTAGAAAATAAAGCTTTTCTGAAATACATACATGCAAAATTATAATCTATGTTTTAGTGTAATCACACTCAGGGCACCTGTTTCTAATAAACAACTCCTTTTCTCTGTGTCTTAGAGATGAACTTCATCTCCCTGAGTTGGCTTTGCCCACGTCTCTGGCTGAGAGCCAGGCCTCTCTGTCAGCCATTGCTAGCCCGACGCAATGGAGTGTAATTTCTGGCGATGTGAAGTCACGTCTTGCCTTTGTGGAATGTGCCTAACCAGAATATTCAGGGTAATCTCAAGTCAAGACAAGAGAAGAAAGCCGAATTACCATTTGTCAATTTTGTACATCCATAGTTTTCTTTCTTTCTTTCTTTCTTTCTTTCTTTCTTTCTTTCTTTCTTTCTTCTTTTCTTTTTCTTTCTTTCATTTTTTTTGGCCTTTTTGAGACTGGCTCTCACTATGTAGTTCAGGCTGGACTTCCGCTCGCATTGTAGCCCAAGCCAGTCTCCAGCTTGCACTGATCCTCCTGCCTCACCTCCCAAATGCCGAGATTACAGAAGTGTGCCACCACTCCTGGCCTTGATTTTATGCGTTGCTAGGTTCCTAGAGGCCACTCCATTCTCTCATTCGTAAAACTGGGCAATGAAGAGACCCGAGAATTCTGTTGTGCTGGTAGCTGGAACCACATGGAGCCGCCGCTGGGAGCAGGCGGGGCTGGCCGAGGAAGCAGACGCCCCCTCACAGTTCCTCTGCCTCTTGCGCGCCTCTGCCCGCTTCCCGTTATGCCCCCGGCCCACTCCTTACCCATGTGGTACTGGAGCGAGCACCAGGGCTCATGCTGGGAGCTGGGGTTCAGGGCTGCTTCACCAGTTATGCACACAGACGCATTCATTCTGTGTCATACTTAGACAAGGCTCGGTTGCTGGGCATTCCTCTTAAAAATGATCTGGGAGGATCACTGTTTCTCAAAATCTGACCATACGAGGGCCAGGGATTGTAGCTCAGTGTCATAGTATCTGCCTGGCAAGTATAAGGTCCTGAGTCTGGTTCCTGATACCCACCCCTCAAAAAAAATTAAAACCACACCATCACCAAATTGTACCTTACAAACCATCAATGATGCGTATGATGACGTAGACATCATTGCAATTGGAACATTAGAGATTCAATCTTTAAATCATGCCTCTGGCAGCCATTTCAGGTGCCCATGGTGGGGCATCATACAAGCTGGAGTGTTGAGGGGATGTCCTGCTCTAACACGTGTGGCAAGGGCACCATGGGCACATGGTAGAGGATGCATTGGAGACTCTTGGGAGGCACCAGGTGCACCCAACAGGCCTAAGCTCTACCAGGCAGCAGCAGCCAACCACACGGCCCCTGACTCATACAAGCACAGTGCTCAAGGTGAGAGGCATGCACGGCTCCCAGGCAAGGCACGGAGGCTGACAGCCTGTGGGCTGCCATTCACGTCAAGCGAAAGCTTAGAGAGTGACGGTCTTATCTGCAGAAACACTGTGGTAAGGCGGAGTGACTCTTCTGGCGCCATTCTCTGTTGGAAACCATGCTTTATTTTTACAGTGATTTTGGTTGCAGTTAATATTTGGGTTTTTCTCCTGGGTAGATGTTAGGAGACCTTAGAGAATGGAGTGAGATGATGCTATAGTTTGATACTTCCTTTATGTATGCATCTAACCTCTTCTGTTTGAAGTTAATTTGATTTTGCCTGCATGGAAAAGGAGCCTTGGGAGATGATTTTCTATTAGAGATATGCTGAACTATTCAGTTTGCAAACTTGCGAACTGGAGGAAATTGAAAAGTCCTTGAAGACTGAAGCTTTTGGGGCATATCCAGATTTCACTTCAGATCGTTTTTCTTGACAAAAACCAGTATCTTCTGTAGTTTAAGGAGCATCTTTTAACAATTATTGGAAAATTTAAGTGACTATAAGGAGTCCACCAATTTGTTCTATTACTACTGGTTAAGGAAACACGTTGAACTATAATCTTATCCAGCCAACTTTAGGTGCACAGTGTTTCTTGTGTGTGTGTGTGTGCGCACGCATGTGTGTGGTACTGGAAGTTTTCCTAAGACTTTCTCATTGAACTTCCCAGCCCTTCATAGTTTTTATTTTGACAGCAGCTGGCTATGCCACTGAATTGCCCAGCCTGTGCTTGAATTTGCAGTCTTCCCGCCTCAGCCTTCAAGAGTGCTGGGCTCTAATGTCATTTTTAGTGTCCCTTTATTCAAATGCTAGAAAAGAAGTATGAGTGGACTATCACTGAAAGGAAACGCAAATTTCCTGTCAGGTCAGTTAAGGTCTTAACCTTTGCTTTGCGCGTATTCTAAGAAATACTGTTGAAGGATTCTCACGAAGCACAAATAACAAAAGATACCTCAGTAAGATGTGTTCTCTTTACTGATATGAGGCCATATCTGTAAATACAGTTCATCTCAATAGTTTACAACAGAAGTAATCAAATTGATGGTGGACTCCCGTCGGCAAGTCCCTCCGAGTCAGTCCTTCCTTGGAGGTGCGGTGTCCCGAGAACAGCCTTTCTTCCTGGGCCATTCCTATCGGGCTCTGCACAAGCCAGGGAGGTGCCGTTTGTGGTGGATTCACTGCAGCGCTCTGCAGTCACCTCACCTCAGGACACGCTGGTGGAGCTGGTAAGGGAGGCCAGTTCCTGCGCCTGGTCTGTGGCTTAACGAAGTCATTCTTTGTCTGTATATAGCTGCGGAGCACAGTTGAGAAATGCACCCATAATTTCAAAAGTGGCTTTCACAGCGATGTGCCCCACTACATTTTTCTCTGCAGTTTATAAACTTCCCTTGTCTATAGGGAAGTGTGGTAAGTGGTGGCTGAGAACTCTGAGTGAGAGTTGTAGCTTCGCTGGGTTTGTAACTCGCAGCTACTAGCTCTGTGGCCGTGCTGGGATTGGATTACACCACTCAGACTTTCTGACTCTCAGGTTATTTTGTTTGTGAAGTTGGGCTAACAATTGCATTTAGCTCAGGGGCCTACCCAGAAAAACAAACAAACAACAGAAACAGCCAAAACTGACTGCAGTTTTTTTGTACAATGCCTGGTAAACATAGATTACCCAGCAGGCAGCAGCTGTTGTTCTTACACAAGCGGAAGCCCAGATGGTTAAGGATGCTGAAATTCTCCATACGTGTTCCACTTTGCTAGCTTCAGGGCCTCGTCAGAGCTGCTTCATTATTACTTTTTACTACTTCTAATATGACTAAAAAATATAGACATGTTCAATTCTAAGTTGTAAGGTGACTTCCCTGTAAGCATCTAATATTCCCGTTATGCCTTCTGAGGTGTTTATATTTCTTTTTTTAAACCAGTTTAAAAGTCACCCACCATCCTAGTCACCTGAGAAAGAGAAAGGCCCTGTCCTTGTCCTGCTGAGCCCCAGGCCATGATGTAGCTCACTTTAGGTCGCTGGATTGCTCTTCTGTCAGTCTGGCTGCCTTCGTTATAACCCGCTGTGTGCTCCCAACATCCTCCTTCCGGCCGCGATCGCCTCAAAGCCGGGATGCCGTGTCTGTGATCACTACCGGTACTTAGCTGGCCCGCTGCTGGTGCGAAGTTCGAGGCTGACGTTGCCTCGCAAGCCTTCCTCAGATCTGACATAATCTGAGATACGAATGTAATAATACATTTTACACTCATTATGAAATACATTTGTACGTTATCCAGTTCGATGTTAATACAAAGCTAGAAATACCTACGATACTTACTCAAAAGAGAAAAATAAGACAATTTTCATCCTGCTATAAAAAACTGAGAAAATTGAAAAGGTAGTTTTTCAAATGCACATAATTAAAAAGAGAGCCACAACCAGAGTTGAAATTTCTCAATCTCTTGGTCCTCATTCCACACGCAGGTGGTTCTGTGCCCTGACAGAATGACTAACAGGAGATGGCTGTGGATGGGGAGAAGGAAAGTGCTGCTTCTCTGTTCTGTCTCTCTCTTGCTGTCTTCATGGACTTCATCTCTTCAGCGGGGTTAGGCTTAAATCCTTGTCAGGGCTCATGTGCTGTGATTTAGTCTGAGACACCGTAATGAAGTGCTCACTACTAACATAGCTTTGGGATAATTTTCTAGGGGGCTTGTGGGTTAGCTCACTTGTCTAAAGCCCCTGCTTGGGGAAGCCTAGCCAGGCACAGGGGACTGCAGTTCCACCCCCAGCTCCACATGCCACACCAGGCCCGGCCTTACGGCAGCCTGAGCCAGTCAAAAAAAAAAAGAGAAAATTTTCTAAACTTTCTGAGATTTGATTACTATGTTTGCAAATGGAGGCACCAGAATCCTGCATTGTCTGATCATTGTAATGGCCAGCGATAACAGCCACACTGCGTGCTGGCTGCTGTACACCAAGAGTAATAGATGTTAGTAATGGTTAGTGTTATCATTAATTTTACAATTAATAAATTCACCTCCTCCGAAATGGGCTGAATATGTCTATGTTTATGCCAGGACACACTAAGCAGTACATATATATATATATATATATATATATATATTTTTTTAACATTTATTTATTTGTGTGTGTGTGTGTGTGTGTGTGTGTGTGGCCAGCTCCGCCCATCAGGGGGCAGGGCTGGCTGGCATGTGGTGCTGGGGGATTAGAACCGCGGTCCCTGTGCTTTGCTTAGCTTAGCTTGTTCTAAGTAGGTGCTTTAGACCACTGAGCCATCTCACCAGCCCTTTTTTTTTTTAAAACATATTTTATTTATTTATTCATTTATTTATTTATTTATTTTGGCGGAACCGGGGATTGAACTTAGAAGTACATATATTTTGCAGAAACAGGAAGAACATGGTCAGACACCCACAAGGGAAAGCTCATATTTTAATAAAAGCAGCATAATTACAGCTTTTATGACAGAACATTGGAAAGCGTTCCATTGGCCTGGTTTGGCTAAACATGATATTATTTGTGACTTGTTTCGTGTTGACACACACTTTAAACAGAGAATGACCTGGTGGCTGCTTGGGCTGTCAGGATGGGGGGACGCGCCCTTCAGGACGTGGGCTACAGGCCTCTTGTAGTTCTGGGGCTTCGTGCCATCTCTTTCCGTCTGGAGGTCCCAAGACCTCTGCCACAGTGGGCGT
This sequence comes from Octodon degus, assembly GCF_000260255.1. Taxonomy (NCBI): domain Eukaryota; kingdom Metazoa; phylum Chordata; class Mammalia; order Rodentia; family Octodontidae; genus Octodon; species Octodon degus. The sequence goes on from NW_004524750.1 coordinate 4,389,723, forward strand.
CTGCGAGGCTTCTTCCTGCTTTATCTCCCCTCCATGCAAATCTTGGTGCATGCGCAGGCCACCTTAAGCACAGCCAGCACTTGGCTGAGAGGCTTCGCTTCCCAGGGTACCGTAGCACCAACTCCCCTGTTCGCTGAATTCTCTGGTCCTGGCTTTGCCTTGTAAGGTGCCTTCCCTGGTGGAAAAGCTGCCCCTCCACCCACTTGCTTTTCTTTCCCCTTTCTAGACTCTTCACCGCTAGAGTGGCTTGTTCTTGATGCTATCGGGGACTTTCCTCAGGCCCCGTGAGTCGGGTGCTGCTTGCCCCATGCTTCCAAGCACGTCCCACTCTACGGTGAAATGCAGAGCACACAGATCCTTTCAAATACTTACTTTTCCTCTCAAATATTGTGGTTTTTATAAAAAATACAAATTCTCCTCTTTTTACCTTATCTTTCAATTTAAAAAATAATTCCAGATGCAAAACTGAACAGCTGTCTACACTGCTGAAGTGTCTTCAGCCACAGACGCGTCCAGGAATGAGAAAAAGATGCTGCTTTGGATGAAAGTTCATCAGCATCATTAAGATTAGGGAGGATAAAGACGTGCGGGTGAAGCCACTAACAAGTGTTATCCTCTTGTATCTAAGAACAGAGAAGCCATTTGGATCCAGAGGACTTACTACAATTCTTCAGATTCCTGACTTAGGGTTTCACTTTTCTTGTGCAAACGCTGCCTTCCGAATGGCCGCATATATTTTACCTTTCCAAGTAATTGACATCTATTCCTTCAAAAATCACAATGGCCAATATTTTATACTGTCCAACCTAACTGGTATTTTCTGTAGCGACTTCCTGATGTTGACTGATTCTTTAAAATCAGAACCCTGGGTTTCCAGCTAAAATTATAACTCAAAACTTGAAAGCTTTTGCTCTAGTAGACATTCTGGTGCGATTACAGACTTAGCCCTGATTATCAAAGAGTCTTTAGCACGCGATCCCCACAGTGGTGGGAGGCAGATGGATGCTGCAATCAGTCACTGTCCAGAGCGCCTTTTCCAGGAGAAGCTTTGCATCTGCTTAGGGCACTCATGACAGAGCTGCTGGCAAATCAGCGACAGAGCAAAGCGAGGCCTGCATGCAGGGCTGACCTTGGGGGTGGGTCCGTGACAACCTAGATGGGAAACCCCCCCTCATCCATCCAAAGCAAACATCATCCTGAGTGACACATGCACATAAAGAGGCAGGAGGAGTTTGTTGGAGTTACCGCGTGCATCAGGAACTGGACAGTGGGTTCCGGAAGCCAGTTGACAGGGCGCAGTCCGCAGCACTGACCTGCTCGTCAGCGCTGTGGAAGCAGCCAGCATGTTCGGCATAAAGGCCTTTATGTCTTCTTTCTGTATTATTCGGCTCTTGCTTCTTCCCCTCCGTGTTTTACTGCCAGCCTGTCGCTTAACCCCTTCCTCTTCTCTGGAAACAAGTTTTTCCCAGTCCCTAGCATGGTCCCTCTCTCTTGGTCCTGATGTATTCCTCAGTGGACACTATCTTGGTGTTGTGCGCCAACAGGAAGTGTTCTGCTGTGGGGCCATTAGACACTTTTTAAAATTTTATTTTCTCCTTAATTTAGTAGTAAATAATAAGAGAATCAGAAATCCACGAGTGCCTCACGGCATGAGTTGGTAACTAGGTACACGAAATGATCAGTTTACCACACAAGATGCGAAGGCTTTATGCTGAGTCCTTTGTTCTTTTGTTCACGACCCACCACAAGACTCTAGTTTATTATACAATTAAAATGCTACTTATCAGGAGCTAAAATGTATGTATTATATTCCATTCTTGTCCCACGGGTTGGCCAGTGTGGGGTACGACCCTGCAGTACAGGCACCAGTCTCCCTGCAGCGGGCGCCGGAGGCTGCAGCCTGCTGACTCTCCGGGGCCTGCGGGTTACTGAATGGACTTGGATGTAGCCACCAAGATTTTGTAAAATGAACACCTGAGTAGTGTCTCGTTTTACGCTTGCTTTGGAGACACTGGGCAGATGTTAGAGGTGAGCTGCAGTTCTGTACCTGTGTGATGGACTGAGAAGTTCAGTGCCTGGAATGTCAGTAATTGCAGTGGACACTGAATGTAGTATGTGCATACGTGCGTGTGTACATGTGTGTGCATGCACACATGTGTGTGCGTGTGTGCATGTGTGGGCCTTGAATTTTGACTTGTTCTCATAAAACTTCATGCTGGGGTCTTTATTCTTGGGGACAATTTGTGAATGTTAACTGCCTAGTGGAACTGACCGAGATAAAAGTAAGGTTCCAAAACTTGATCTTTGAGGGACGCGGTTTGCTTCTCTTAAGTGGCTGGGAGCAAGATACTGCCTTGCGTTTGGAGTGTGATTCTGCGACTTAGTGGGTTTGAAGTTCAGTCTTCTCATCTGTGAAGTGGGGCCGCCAGTTTTACCGTGTCCCGGCCGCGCAGCCCCACAGAGGTGTGCTTTAAGGAACATTGAGCTGAGAGGTCTGGGGCAGGGACTCGTTCTGGCCCCTGGGTCGCCATGAGGACTTAGCGAGCGAAGAGCTTGCAGTGTGGTCTGCTAAGCTGTGTGTTCGCTGTGACTATCCCTTGTTAGTGAATAGTGCACCCTGACAGCTACAGGTACACTCTGATTCTAGTTTTATTGCTATTAATGGCTTCCCCCCCAAAGTACTCCTAGCTACCGGCACTTGTGTTGATAAACACATCTCCATCAGATAATCCAGATTTTATTCTTTGATCCTAGAAAAAAGTTAAATCACAGTGCTACTGCATCAGGTCATTGTAAGCCTTGAGAAAAAAGGAAAATGATAATACTAATCCTATTCTTACTTAAATATTAATATTTTGTTCATCATGGACCTTTTACTGTTTTTAAATATCTAATTGAAATATTCTTTTTTCCTGTATTTTAGTGAAGGGCCTAAAGGGTGTTTGGGGTCTCACTAGTAGATTTGAGTAGTAGTGATTCTCCTGCTTACAGCCTCCCAAGTGCTGGGATTGTAGACACGTGCCATCATGCCCAGTCTCAAGTGCCGTCTCAGTGTGCCCGGCGGTGGGGCCGGCACAGCAGGCCACAGGATCGAGCCCTCAGCCCCTGCACCAGCTTGTATTTCTCATTTTGACCCACTGAGTTTATTCAGCATCCCCCTTCATATTTTGTACCCTAAATAAATACCTCACCCACTTCATCCCTATCTTGGTCCAGCAGTGTTGGATTTCGTCCATTATAGTGGAAAAGCAAAATGTCTCCAGCCTCTCTGTAGAAGACCCATCTGCAGTGTGTCCCTAACTACAGGAAGCTGTAGCAGCCATGTCTGACCACAGAGTAGTCGTGACGGGCTCTTAGAATACCATCCTACTGGAGCTACATCTCATTGTTTATTTTCTGGTAATAAGTTCACTTGAAAATCTTAGTTTCAGGAATTTTCAAAATTCAGAAAATGTTCTGTAGTCCCTTAAAAAGATGATTTGTTGATTTTGTTATGGGAATAATGCACAAAATAAGAGTGACATCAAAAGGGCTATGGTTGGCTGCAGGATGACCACAGGAACAGCAGAAAACCCAACATCTAGGTGAAAGAGAGTGGGACGGAACCTAAGACCTTTTTTTTCCTCTCCCAGTAGTGTCAGGAAAAATACATCTACTCAACTGTGCCACTTTAGGGGAGAAAGACCTAGTGATAAGGTGTGCCTTTACCTCACATAGTAAAGACATGGTGGCAGGGTGGGGACGTGTTCCCATGGCTGCCACTGATGAGGTACACTGCGAGTCATCCTGTAGCGTACAGCGTGGTGGGGAGCACGTGCTGAAAGGATCTTTATGAATTTGCAATCAGGTTAAATACAGACTTTTATCCAACTTGAGCACCTATCTGCTGTGTAGTTTAGATTTTAAATTCTCTGAGCTTTAGTATGAGAATGAAAATTCACTTCACAAGGCTGTGAAGTAAAAGTTCATATCACACAGCTTAACACGAGTGGGCCTGTGGAAGGTGCTGGGCCAGTGCTCAGGGCTGTTAATCCTCACATTAACAGGATGTGAGGCAACATGGCCTGGGGAGGCAGAGGCGAGCTGCGTCTGGTGAGCGTCCCCCAGACTGCTTGCTGAGGACGTGCTCAGAGCCAGAGCAGACGGAGCCCGCTGGCCGGGCCTTCCCTGATGACACCTGCCTGTGTACTTGGTAACCTTACAGGAGTCCAGGCTGGCGCTGGGTCAACATCTCCGGGCTGACGGGCACAGCCATGTCCACTTCTGAATAGGACAGGACGATGGCATGAAGAGGGAGCTGGGGGCTGCCAGCCGGGGTGCGGAGAGTGCCCGGAAGCCAGGAGCGGAGGAACCTGCCCTGAAGGAGGAGGAAGAGGCAGCAGCACTGACTTAAGACATCGCTCTTTGGGAGAGGAAGGGCTTGGCCCTGAGCTGGCCCAGGGCAGGGAGGCCAGGCTTCTGCAAGCCGTGAGGGTGACGCTCACGTCTCACGCAAAAATGGGATGGGAGGTCGCTGCCCTGCGTATCGCGTTGCTCGCAGACACTGACACTCTCATTGTGATTTTTCCACACTAGTGGTTAGTTTTTAAAGCCTCCTCCAATTTCTTCCTTTAATATCACTGAATGAATGAAACCAAAATCTTCAAAAGAATTTAGGACATTTTAGAGCCCAGATAATATGTTGAGAAATTTTTCTGCTCCCAAGACCTCAGAGAAAATGACTTTGTAGCCAGTGTCCATGCTGTGTCTAAGTACCTGGCCCAGTTGCTGCTGCCTAATGTAGGTCTGCACATCCTTCATCTATGGTACTCACCATCTAAAAATACTCACTTATCAATTGGTTCTTTATTGAAATGAAATACAATGATGTCTTTAAATGGATATCCAAAAGTTGAATACATGCAAGAAGTGACATGAGGATATTACAGTCTTTGAGGCTGCTGATCGAGATTTTTCCAGCAACCAAGAAAATGCAGCATGCTGTCCTCTAGGCGAGGGCTTCCCCGACTGCTTCTCTTAACCCTGTAAGCTTTACCCTTTCCATTGTTCCGCTACCTGGTCTACCTCAAAGGCGCATTCATTTAGTCTTGAAAGGAGAATCAGTTTTCCATGGATTTTGTGAGTTTGGCCTTTGTATTTCTACTTTAGTGAATTTTCCTTGGCAAAAGCTCTGCTCCTGCCTGGGAGCTGATTGAGCTTCCGCAGAGCCAATATGTTCCTCCGTTCTCCCATTTAGAGGCTGCCAGGAATTGCCTAACATGTGCCTTGAGAAATTCAGCTGCACATAAAACCCCATTCATTAAATAAACAGTTAACTAAGCAACCCCTGGCAAAAGGCACAACTCATCTGACGTCTAAAGCACTTGGGACCTTCCAAAGGAAGTAATTAAAGAATGCAGTAAGAAGAAATACCTCAGTTCTTAGCAGTTATAATTGAAAAATAACAGTTCCCAAACTGCAATCTGTGTACTTTTTAGGGTTTTTGAAGTTAAAAATGAAGACCAGTTATATATGCTCAGATTTTCAACAGACTCAGAACAGGCCCACTACTGGAAACTAACGAAAACCTCTATTTGTATCAGTCTGTTTTTCTCTCAACTTATGCTGTCATTTGGATGCCTATGACAATTTTATGTGACCAACATAGCAAGTGCTATTTACTTAACTGATGAAGTCTTTCAAAATATAGAGCTCATAACACAAAATACAGCTTTACACTTTGGAAGTACGTCTGTCAGCATGGACATGTGGGAACATCAGCTCCTCCTTGGGATTTTTTTTCTTTGCATAAGTGTAGTCACTTGTTTATGTAAATAATTGCATCTACAATTACGCACTTAAAATCTTAACATTCAAGAGCTCAGGCATTTGAAATCATAACTGGTACTCTTTCCTCAGTGCCCAGCATCAAGAGCTAGCCATAGGTAGGCATAACACCGGATAAGAGTGCAGCCTCAGCACCTCCTTGGATAGCGGAGGGGATGCCTCCGAGGGCATGCAGAAGTCGCCCGAGGCGTGCAAGGAGTCACGCAGCAGTGCGGTGACTCCGACGCGCGGGTGTTTGGACGTACCTATGAACGCAAACATAACGGTGGCGTTGCCTCCCCACCTCCTCACACCGCGGGCAGCCCGGCCTGCGGAGCCCTCCGTCCCAGGTACGCAGCCCCGTGGCCGCCCGCGGCTGCCCTGCGAGGGGCGGCTTCTGCATTCCTTTCTGGCTCAGAGATCAAGATGCGGATGAGCAGAGCAGGCAGCAGCCCAGAGAGGGCAGGAGCCGCACCCAGGGCAGTCCAGCGACGGGTAACGCTCCGCAGGCCTCGGGCGAGGAGGGTTAACAGAATCCTGGCCTCGTTATTGGTGTCCCACTTTGTAAAAACAAGCCAAAGAAAGAAACCAGCAAACTAAAGCCCCGCTCCAGCCCTGGGGGTGCACGCTTGGAGCCGTCTTGTCCACCCGCACGGAGTCTGAACTGCGCTGGCTCTGGCCTCGCCTCCTGCAGAGCGGCAGGACTGAGGACAGCCTGTGGCTCCCCAGCGCCCGCCTCCAGGGTGGCATGCCTGCTCCTGGTGTCCTGCGGCAGGAAGGCGACCCAGGGCTGTGTGGGTGGGCAGGGCGCGCACACTTACAGTTACCTGCAGGCTTTCCCCTTCCGTACCTCTGTCTGTGGTTGTATATTTGTTCTCAGTTAATGAAGTATTTTTCAAGCACGAAAAAGATTCTCTGATAAATTAGAATAAAAATTATGTTTCTTTGTGAGTGATAACTTTCCCAAAAAATATAACTAGAATACAGTTCCAAGAAAGACATGATTCCCTTTTTTCCATTCAGAAGTCACTTTAAATGAATTTATATCACTAGCTATGTGTGAGAAGGCTATTATCAGAATGCCTTCACAAGTTTTATTGCATTTTTGTCATATCCATTTAGAAAACAAATACCTCTGTATAAAGCAGCCTGCAGATATTAATGGAAATGGCTTAACATATTATGGCATATTATGAAGCTATGAAATGGCACTGAGCCATTAGCAAAAAGCATCTAGAGACCTGGGTAGACTCTTCATGACAGAATCCTGTAAGTGTAAGTATTTAATATGAGGCAAACCTGACAAATTAATGGAGGGAAGACTTTCTCAAAATTTGTCCAAATTAAAATAAGTGGCCACTGTGGGCCATCAGTTCGAATGCTCAGCCTTAGCAGAAGACAGAGCATATTCAAACAGATTAAGCAGCCATACATGCACACATGTAATCAAGAAATAAACATTTGACATGAAAATATTGCATCTATGCTCTGCCTTGGGGAAAGCTCTCTCGGCTTAAAAGCGATGGACATAAAAAACACTTCTTTCAGAAGTCAGCATCGTGTGGAACTCCCAAAACTACAGTCGCTGTCATCCCCATCCACAGGGAAGAGAGGCTTTCTAGGGTTGGTAGCTGAAACTTGTGTGCATCCGTGCGCGTGTATATATACATGTACACCCTAAATACAGCTACATAAAATAAATTATCTATTTTATATTTAATAATGACAAACTCCTTTTTTATAATTTTAGTGAGAAAGAAGCAGTGAGAGTTTCAAAACAGGTTAGTAGTACAGTTAAAATAATTAATGCATTGCATATTGTTGTCTTCATAGTAGTTATCCATAGTACAAGATGACATGATATCTTGTCTAAACACTATTAGTTCAAAACTTTCTTTTCATTGGACTAAGAGAAAGTAGCTGTATATCTCTGGTATTTTGTATATACATATATATATATATTTTTTTCCACTTCAAATGTCCTTCATTTATATCCCCCTTTTTGTTTAGTTTTGTCAAAGATGGGTATTCCATTGCCATTTAAATATGGTAGGTGTGTGAATTCAGCAAAATATTCCAATATAGTCCAGTAGTCCATAATAGTAATGGGTTATCCACAGGTCTGGCAATGTCAGAAGTTGTTGACTTGAACCTTTTACAGCTCAGTATATTAATATGGCTTTACTTTTTGTACTTTGTTTTTAAACTTTTCTGCTGGATGTTTAAGACCAAAATAAAGCAAGACCTATCTAACAAGAACTGTAACTTTGGTATCTGACAATGTCAGTCAGATCCCCTCAGGATTTACCCTGAACCCTGTATCACAGTTTGTAGATCCTTTGTCAGTGTCAGCCGTGTGGATGAGTCTCGGCCATTGCTTAACCAGTTTGCTCTCTGTGAAAGCCTGAGGGAATGTTTTCTCTCCATGTGACTCTCCTTAGGCACCCTCTACATCATCAGTCACTTTCCTCTGTGGCCCGACAAGCTTCTTGATCAGAAAATTTGGGACACTACTGAGTTACAGGATGTAATAATGACTAACTCCTAACACAAAATGTAAAATTAGGTGGCATTCAGTTCATGAGGTGGGGTATGCAAAAATAATATTTATTGACTAGTCTAGACATGACAAGTGATATCACTAATTTGTTATTCTAAGTTCAAAGATGCTATTATTATTCTTGGTTCATTGGAAGATATACTCTCTCAAAATCATAATAGTGGTGACCTGTTCCTCGCTGAGATTGGCAGAAGATTAAAGAGGATTTGGACAGAGCAGCATGCACTGCCCTTTGTATCAGCACCCACTAGCTTGCGATAGCTTTAAATCCCCACTTACAGAGTACCAAATTCTGCAAGATCATCTTCATCCCTTTCAAAATAACACTAAACATTTCAATTTATTGTTTCTGGGCAACTTTTTCATTATCTTCCTAAGCACCATGTGCAGAGGAGAACACCTGCAAGTTATTTATCTTTCCCTGCAGCATTTTCATTGTCCTAACTGAGCAACAGCTTATTGTGAAGCTTTAAGCTTAAAGATGCCCTTCCATGAAGCTGAGCTCTTTCCCAGTACCTCGCTGCTGCTGACCGGGCTGCCCTTCATGTGCACCTGCTCCTGAGCCCTTAGGCCCCAGCTGGTGATGGACGGGGTTCACTGGGTTTCAACTTTGTTCACCAGAAAACCAAAAAAAGGAAAAGACTGTCTTGAGATCTGGAATACTTTTCTGAACAGAGACTGATGCCAAGCTGTCTAACTCCTTTAATTTTCTGAAAAAAGAGTATTGATCACATTTTCTGTTTGCATAAAAAATCCATCGGGGTTCAATGCCCGGTGTGCTGTGCCGGGCCTGACCCTGGGGCACTCTGAGATAGTGATTGAGATTGGGCATGGTGGCACACACTTGTAATCCCAGCGCTTGGGAGGCTGAAAACAGGAGCATCACTACAAGTCCGATCTGTGTGGTGAGACTCTGTTGACCATGTACTAAATACATTAAAAAGAAAAAAATCTACCCAACCTCACATTACAGGAATTTGTCCTTCATTTTCTAGTATTTCCAAAAGACATACTAGAACCACAAATAAGAGATATGTAGATGTCACTATATTCTAGAACTGAAGTTTTGATTTGTTTGCTTAGTTTTGTTGCTGCCTCTAAAATCTTCCTTAAATTGAACTGTTAATCCAGGGGCAATTCACTTCTAATCTCAGTGGCTTTTATTAGGTGACTCTAATTCTTATCTAAATGCCTTCAGGCAGTTTATTGCATGACAGTAAAAATAGAGATGGAGGGTGTTTTTCCCCTTATTGTATAAATAGAATACATTTGGATTTTATTTGTTTGTTTGTTTGTTTATGGTACTGGGGATTGAACTCAGAACCCTATGCTTGCCAGGCAATAAATAGGATATATTTGGTAGGGCTTAATTAGAATTAGAAAAAGTTTTTCTCAACATTGTATAAAATTTTTTTTTTCTCTGCAAGTTTTAAGTGATTTTTGGTTTTACCTTTAGTGTCATGTAGCTTTAGTGAGAAATGATGCTTTTGTTTGGTCAAGCAATGGCCATAACTCATCCACATGACTGACACTGATAAAGGATCTACAAAGTGCAGTACGGGGTTTCAGGGTAAGTCCTGAGGAGACTTGACTGATCATGTCAGACACAAAAGTTACATGTTTTGTTATATAGGTCTTGCTTTATCTTGGTCTTAACCATCCAGCAGAAAGATGTAGAAATGAGGTATGAAAAGTGAAGCCACGTTAATATGCTGAGCTGTGGAGGGCTCACGTCATCAGATTTAGACATTGCCAGTCCTGTGGATAACTATTGTGGAGCACTGGACTATATTGGAATATTTTGCTGAATTCATGTACCTACAATATTTGGAGGGCAATGGAATACCCATCTCTGACAAAACTGAACAAAAAAAGGTGATATAAATGAGGGCAATTTTGTATCTATATATACAAAATAATTAGCATAGATATGTAGCTACTTTCTCTTAATTCAGTAGGAAGAAAGATCTGTACTAATAGTGACTGGACAGGATATCATATCTGCATCTAGTGCTATGAATGACTACTACAAAGACAACAATATGCAGTGTATTAATTGTTGTAAGTCTCCTACAACCTATTTTGAAGCTATCACATTACAAATTTTTCTCAATAAAATTAAAAAAAGAGAAATGATGCTTTTGTCATCTGTTTTTACATTTCTAGTTTTATGTTGGATTGGAAAGTGTGACATATTTAGTTGAAAATTTCATCTGCCCATGGTCTCTGGATGCAGTTAGCTTAAAAGAAAAAGGGCAGCCTTCCCTTCTTAAAAACATCCCCTTGTCCTTTCAACCTTTTATGTGTCACGCCTTGAGGTTGAATTGCCTCTGTCCTCGGTGCTGCTGCTCAGAATGCATTAGGACACTGTTTGGGTCATCCCTTTCCTACTGCCCCTCCCTGTCACCGCCCCTACCCTGGCTCCACAGACACTTGCTGTCCTGATGAGGACATCTGAGCTGTGACAGTCCCAGGAAAGCCGGAGCACTGCCAGCTCCTCAGTCAGTGAAGGCCAGCAGGCACTGTTTCGGGTTCTGTCTGACTAGAAGCGCACTGGGAAAATCACAAGTGCTATTCTGTATTTGTATTTCATTATGTATATGTTATTTACTTACCTACCTATGGAACATTTCACCAATGTAATAATATATGTGTATCTTTTATGGATAGCAATGACATTGGCTTTGAGATATGACCTAGAATCAAATTTATATCTGGTAATGCACAAGCACATTGGGTGTTCCTGACCGCACATGGGTTCTGTGCTGTCAGTATATATCAATAACAAACATTTAAGGGAAACCAAACTCCTCTACTCTTAGGGACCATGTTCTCCTGGACTGGACATGAGCACAAGGCCTGACCAGTCTTGGGCTGGCCTGCCTTTCTTTCTTTCTTTCTTTCTTTCTTTCTTTCTTTCTTTCTTTCTTTCTTTCTTTCATCTTATATTTATTTATGAATTTGGTGCATGGTCTTGCTATGCATCTTGGACTGGTAGTGATCCTCCTGTCTTAGTCTCTCCAGTGTTGGGATTATAGGTGCCCACCATCATGCCTGGTCTTGGCGGCCGGTTCAGCATGCCCAGGGCAAGGCCGGCGCAGCAGGCAGTACTGGGTATCAGACCCAGGTCCTTGTGCTTGCCAGGCAGGCACTTAAACCACTGAGCTATGTCCCCAGCTCCAGTCTTGTACTTTCTTAAACACTTTGACTTAGTATAGGCTGCACAAAGGCTTGTCTAAATGGAGTATGAAAGCTATATAATAATTTTAAAATAAAAACTTAATCATTTGAAGGTTGAAATTTATAATATCTTTTATTTCTTGTTGTGCTTAGGTCACCCAAAACAAATGCAGTGTATTTGCTCCTTGGGTCAACTGTGCCCTTTTTGCATGCCGGCTATCTTCTGGTTGTATTTGGAGGCAAAGGCACTGCTGCAAGGAGGTGATGCCTGGAAAGATCACAAATAGAAGAAAAAGAAAATCGAGCCATTTGAAAGGAACATTATCACTTGATCTTAATGAAATACCAAGAGCATTTAACATAAAAAAATGAAAACTATTGCAAGTCTCTAAATAGTTATTCTGTCCTGTAAACCCTTTTTTTAATGATGTCTAGTTAAATCCTAGATGACATATTTGTGGAATGACTCCATTATCATCCTAGAACTGGAGCAACTGCCCCTCTTAGATGGTGTGAGGAGGCATTTAGCTGATAGGCATGTGATAACTTCCTCTGCTTAGTTGTAGTGCTTGGCTCATTGAAAGGTACTTTACTCAGGGCAAATGGAAAGAGCACCAGTATTTGTCTTATGCTGGGTGTAATTCCAAGCACGCCGTCCTGTTGCTTTGCGGCAAGTGGTTGCTTGTGAATCTGCCTAGCTGCTGTATCGAAAACAGAGAGATATTTCCTCCTGAAACAAAGTTTGAAGTTAACATCGTTAGATATTCAAAGAGTACTAATCTTGGCGAAAGACATTTAATAGTCCTGGATCTGTGTATTTTTATTTTATTTTTCCTTGTGAAGTTAGTACTTATTTTTTTCTCTGTATTTTAAGAAGGATAAAAACAAAAAGAATAGAACAAAGACAAATCAAAGCAATATAAAACAATAAACATGGTACAGAATTATAAAACAAGAATAGAAAATTAACAATGGTTGTTACATTGCATATTGTTGTCCTTAAATTTGTTGTTCAGATTATCAGAGATAGGCATTCAAGCTTGATCAAACAAACATTAACTCTTCCTTTCAATAAACCTTATTTTTTTCCTTGTCCTTTTTATTTTTAATTTTTAAATTTATTTTAAAGAGAGTACAAAATAATAGATAAGACATTAGAGATGATACACATTAAAAAAATAGGATGAAAATTATTCAACCATGGCTGCTGTATTGCATATTGCATATTTGTCAGTTTAGTAGAATACTGTTACCTATTTTCTAGGATGCTTATGAGAAATATACACATTAATGATAAAACCTCTTTTGACAGGGCCTTACAGTAAATAACTGTAAATCCATGTGTGTGTGTGTGTGTGTGTGTGTGTGTGTGTGTGTGTGTGTGTGTGTGTGTGTGACCAGGGATCAAATTCAGGACCTTGTGCTTGCCAGGCAGGCCTTTATGCCACTGAGCTCTATTCCCAGCCATGTAGCTGATAAATCTTAACTGATTGGGGCTGGTGAGATGGCTCAGTGGTCTGAAGCACCTACTTGGAACAGGCTTAGCAAAGCACAGGGACCACAGTTCAATCCCCCAGCACCACATGCCAGCTGGCCAGGCCCCCTGGTGGGCTGAGCTGGCCACACACACAAATAAATAAAATAAAATTTAAAAAAAAAAATCTTAACTGATTGTTAAGAGCAGTAATCTTAAGGGTGCGGTGGTTGGGGCAGTGATGGCTATTTTGTGGTTACATGAGGGACCGGGACTTCCAGAATGGGCAGCACACTGTGTGCCTGTATCTTCAGGCCTCGGCACTTTAGAGAGGCAGTCTGGAGCGGCCATGAGGCTGCAGTGCAGATGTCAGGCTGAGAAAGGCATTTCCAGCCTGCGAAGTCCCTGTGGCCCACCCTGCTCAGCTGCATGCCTCATCCACTCTTATTCTTGAAACAATTGCAACTGCATCGTGCGATCCCATTAATTCCATGATAATTTAGTAGTGTTCAGTGTTATATATTTAATGTTATTCAATGATGATAGTGTTATGTTTCATAAGTATATTGCCATAAGTTACCATTATTTACTTGAGTACTTACTCTGTTCCAGACTTCTCATTCTTAACAGTTTAACTGAAATACAATTTGCTATTTCCAGTAATCCTGATATGGCAGATACCATTATCTCATTTTACAGAAAATAATACCAGGCTCCCGCAAGGGCTGGCCTTGCCCAAGGCTGTAGGCAGGCAAGCCAGTGATGTGGAATCCTTTCTGCAATCTGATTTGAGAAGCAGATGCTTAGCCTTAACCTTGTCATTCTGAAGTAGGCAATAGGAAACACTGAGATGAGCCGTGCCTGTGCCTTCCAGGCTTGGCCTACCAGGCACATATCTGCTTGACTCTACAGCCCTTGTTTGTCCCAGCATTTCACAGATTGTCACTGTGAGGCCATGGGACTCTTGATCGGTGCAGATTAGTTCAAGAATCTCATTAACATGTCTACATTGATGCACATCTTTATTTTTGACAAGTCATTATTGGAGTTGTCAGTGTTTTCCCACCAGAACATTTATTTCCATACTCCTAGTCCCTGTGGGAATGGCCTCATCCATCAGCCACCACCGGTACCTACCTGGGAGACGTAACCTCGGGCTTGTCCATGAACCTTAAGATGCAGCGAACTTTTTCTCTTCTACCGGATTAGCCTTTCAGTATATCTCAAAATAGAGAACAGTAATCTGGCATCAAAACCAAAGCCAGAAGAAGTCATCACAAGAGAAATGATAGAAGTTGTGCTTTGCCTTAGCCCCAAATTACACGGTCTAACAGAAACAGCAAGTTGAGGAATTCAGAGATGAGGCATGACTCCTTTCTAGATGTCACGCTTAAAACTTGGGAAGCTGAGACCTACAGAGCTCAGACAGCTTGGCCCTGGGAGGAGCACGCAGGTTAAACCAAGTTTATATCGCACAGTCAAATTTATAGTGTCTACCTTGTTTGCTTCCCCTGTATTGCCCCGTTTTCAGGGTTATTACTAAGGTAACTATCACATCCCAGTATCTACTTCAAGTGGATTGTCTAGGAATATAGAAAGATGAACAAGCTACTCTTTTTCGTTTCAGCTTTGTTTTGTTTAAAATGTTACTTTTTAGTCCATGTTTACAGTGCATAGTGATCATATTATTGTGGGGAGCTGGGGTGTGCTCACAGCATCATGATTCTGTTTGTGTCTGCCACTGCCCGCCCCGGGCCTTCCGTCTCTTGCACGCCTTCCCACTGGCCAAAAGGTATGTTTAATCAATGCTTTTCATCACCTTTGGGCCCCCTCCCTTACCTGCTCTCCATCTCTTGATCCCTTTCTATTTGAAAAGGACCTCCTTACTTCCTGCTACCAGTGTTACTCTTGATTCTTGCACATGGCAGTCAGGGGATGCTTTTTTTTTTTTCTAAACTCTTAACAAACATTGAAAGAAAAGGAGAAGATCTTTGTGACAATGTGTTGAAATTACATGGCAGTTGAAATCAAACATGCAACAAAGCATAATCAACAAAAAGATGGAAAGCATGCTTTATGTCTCTATCTTTTTGAGACTAATGACAGAAATCCATGAAATGGGGAGGTAAAACTCAACACTTTGTATTGCTTTTTTAAAAAAAAAAGCAATATCCCCCATAATCTTAGTTCTATAAATACAATCTGTGTACAATAATATCACCAATGACATATATAGATAGATAGAATATATATATTCTAGTGAAACTTAAATTATATTTTTCTACATTACTATGAACAGTTGTAAAGAGTCACATGATTGAATGTGACAGTGCTTCAGAGTAAAGCAAGAATAGCTTATAATTGAACTCTAAGAAGAGCAGAGATGCTTATAGCTACTCGTGGTTCTCACTGAACTAGATTCAGGTCATTTTAAGAATAAGTCTAACTTTAGAAAAGTAGAGTAATTATGAAGTCTGAGTCAAATGTAATAGTAGTTTAAATTGGAGAGCTGTGAATCTGTCTATCCAAAATTATTTTCTATTTTGTAGAGCAGACTTTTGAGGAATATAAAATGATGAGAAACAACTTACACTGTTCCCCTTAAGACAGTTTTTCTTGGAAGACAATTCCACCTATGGAGAGTTTTAACTCTCAGATTGTTTTACTTTGAAAACAATTTACACCAAGATGAATCGGAACGTAGGTCAGCCTGTCATTTATGAACTGGGTATGAACAAACATTTGCACATTTTCCTGGCAAAATAGAGCAGAAATAGTATTAGGCTGTGAGATTGCCCCACAAGACAATGATATGCTGTATTTTCACTGTGTCTAAATTACTGTTCTTGAAAAGAAATACATATCATCAGATACCTAGATTTAAAAGTGTGAATGAAGAATTTTATTCACCTTTTAGTAAATATCTTCTGAGTGTGTACCTGTGTGAGGCACTGATCTTGGTGCTGGAAGATAGAGATCAACTCTCCTGCTTCTATAGAAGAGACTCTGGTGGACATTCTTGTGTGCAAGAGAGGGAGGGGATTAAGGAATTACATGGCCAACCCAAATAGTAGTAAGGCAGGAATTATACCAGCTTTCTGAATCTCCATGTCTCCAGGACCTCCGATGCATTTGTAAGGTTTTTAAAATCTCTCACTGATATCTTTGCTCACAATTGTACTAACCCCACATCCTTCCACTTTGTGATTGCTTCTGTCAGATTCATGGAACTGTACACACGTGTATCCATATGCCCACCTTATCATGTCAGAAAACCCCAGGTATGAAGGCAGTCCAGTTTCATGGGGGACATGGACCAATGGAAAGATCACCTTTCGGGTTAGAAAATATTAATTCCCAACCTATATAGATGTCCACACTACTTTCAAGTATTAAAATGTAAGCTGTCAGAAAGTAAAATTAGAAGAATTGACAATGACAGCATGAAATTCATGTCTGAGAGCTTCTAAAACTTGGAAAATCACCAGTGAGAAGCATTTTCTCCAGTTATAAAATCTCCCAAGAAAGACAATCGAAAGTCTACTTTCCTAAGACTTAACAGATCTTTCTGTTTTCAAGACAGTATTCTTAAGAATTAATTTGTAATTCCCTTTTTGTTGTGGCTTAAGTTCATTTTTCTCTTCTTTTGTTGTCAGTAGGTGCACATTAAGTCATTGTCATATTTACTCAAAGAATAAGGGATAACTTGCTCCATAGAATAATCCTGCTTTAAGGTGAAGGGAAGCGGGATTGGCAGGCTCAGCGTGGACGGACATGACTTCTTTATGTGCTGAGAATGAAGTATAAAAATCGATTGTATGTGTGGGCTTAATTTCTAAACATTGACGTGTAATGGATGGCAGGAGAATTTAAATCTCTGTTAGATTTTGATAAAGAGCTAACGACGTGTGTTACCATGTCTGTTTATATGCTCGGCCTGTCCCAGGCCGCAGAATGCAGCAGCTGGCGCTGGATCTGTTCGCTGCGCGGAGGCTTTCTCACGTGCACCACTCGCCTGTTTAATCGTTCCCGTCGTCTCCTGAAGCACTGTTTACTCTTGAGGAAAACAAACAAGCTTTAGGGGATCATACTTTATGAAACTGGAAGCCTGGAATTTAAGCTCAAGGAGTCTAGCACCAGCGCTTGCCCCCTCAATCACGGAAAAATAGGCGCCTGCTGACGAATGACGTCCAGGAGCCACCAGCCCGAGCCACCCGCCCGCGTAGCTCTTGCTTCGGTTGCGGGCTTGCGCGCTGGCGGACTCGGGTGACATCGACGGCCCGCCAGTCAGATTCAGGCAGTCCTATTTTTCTTGTTGTGTGAATATATTTTGTGTGTGAATAAGTGCGTTTTGAATCTGGACATACTGACTCGGGTGAAATCTTTGGGTCCTACTCGAAAGAAATAATTAACTCACCCTTAAGTCAGTATGGGTAAAGTTGTAAAAAATGCAACTGTCTACTGTATGCATTTTGTAGAGAAAAGACGTAACTGTCCTTTTGTACTACACTGAAATAATTGTGGACTTATTGCACGTGCATAGAGTGAGGCGTGATATCGAGAGGCCTGCGGGTGACTAAGCAGCGTGTGGAGGGAGCTCGCGAGCTGCGGGACTTTCGGCGCAGCCCGCTCTGTCGCGCCACGCGAGGTGGGGGAGGCCCTGGGAGCGCGGGCGCGCAGAGCCACCTGCTCGTTTGCAAAATGTAGTAGTAAAATGAAGCACCAGGAGCAGGAATGAATTCGCAGCCAACACGGTGTTCCTCATGTGGTGATTCACATGACTAGATTCAATTAGTCATCAATGTGGACCAGGGCAAGAGGGAGCTCCTGCCTGGGATTACGTTTTATACGGATTCACTGAGAGACTGCAGGCTGCTTCTCCATGAGCTTGTCCTGCATTTTCTAAAGGAAGTGAGTGCAGAGAATCCAGAGACTAGGAAGAGAGCTTACGCTTAGGGGACCGGGGGTGGGAACACCGCTTTCGAGTTCTTCCGTGATGGAAAAACTGAACGACCTCAGAATTTATATTTAATCCTCATAGTATAACATCCAACTAATGGACCAATAGCTTTTACGGATTCGAGTATTCAGATACTAATTTAGACATGCTCATAAAATATCTATATAGGTTTATTTAAATAGTTGAATTCAAAACAGGCTCTGTGTGTATGCACACCTACATGAGTGTTGTTTGAATCAGATTGTTTTGGTATGGTTACGGTTCAATGAATTGCTATTTAATTTTGTTTACAAAAGCTTTATACAACAGAATTGAATAATGTTTTGTGCTTTGTGTCATCAGCTTGCAAGTTACACAACTGATATCAAGTTGCACGTCCTACAATGCAGAATCTATTTTCTTACTTCTATTCTCTGCCCACAGGTTGTCTATAAAAATAATGATGTGAGACTGGAATTATCACGCCTCGCCAAGCAAGGTGATCCCAAGATGAAGATCCACGGAGTGGTGGCGTTTAAATGTGAAAATGTGGCAACTTTAGACCCAATCACCTTTGAAACCCCAGAGTCTTTCATCTCCTTGCCAAAATGGAACGCAAAGAAAACAGGCTCCATATCATTTGACTTCCGTACAACCGAGCCGAACGGCCTGATCTTATTTAGCCACGGCAAGCCAAGACATCAAAAGGATGCCAAGCACCCACAGATGATAAAGGTGGACTTCTTCGCTATCGAGATGCTGGATGGTCACCTCTACCTCCTCCTGGACATGGGGTCAGGTACCATCAAAATAAAAGCCCTGCAGAAGAAGGTGAATGATGGGGAATGGTACCACGTGGACTTCCAGAGAGATGGACGGTCAGGTAATTAATCACTTTTCTGTGTTGTTTACCTGCTGTACTGTCTTTTTAAAATATCTATCTCAAGGACTTTTTATTTTCTAAGAAGTAAATAAATAATATTGAAGCCGAAAAACTACAAATGATACAGAGTTTCACTAAAGAAAATAATATGAGTTTTACAGTATTTGTTGTATTACACAGTGTTGTCTTCAAATTAGTTGATCATATTACCAGATATATGTATGCAAAACTGGAAAAAGTGGAAAAAATATAAGAAACTATGAAGAAGGGGCCAGGGATATAGCTCAGTAGCACACGCGACTGCCTAGCAAGTGTAAGGTCCTGAGTTTGATTCCTGGTAGAAAGATAGATAGATAGATAGATAGATAGATAGACAGATAAATAAAAAGAAAGAAAAAGAATTGGAAAAAGAAGACAAAAAAATTAAGGATCACCTGCTCTTGCCACAGAGCAGAAGAGGCACACGGCAGGGGTCCAGCCACCTTGCTTACATACATAGATCTATCTTTCTCCCACTCCCTCTCCCGTCCTTCTCCTCAACTCAGTAATTCCTCCCTTCATCTTGCATTCCTACAAGTTAAAACCAAGACAGAGTAAAGATTTCCTGCATTTCACTTTTAGGGTAAAGAAAATCCTGCTATTTCTGTCCCATATCATGTAAAAGTCTGAAAGCTAATTAATCATCATAAGTGAGCATCAAAGCCCACATGTTCAGCTGGATTCCAGAACAGCTCCTTGAGCAAACATCCACTGGCTGATCAGCTGCCAAATCTTGCGAGAGATTTGATCTTGAAATCGCAAGTGAGAATCTTCATGGTTGCTACATCCTCAGCCATCTCTTTCGTTGCTTGCTAGTACTTCAAGTGGCAGCTGTAAAACATGAGCCCTAGTAGAGGGATCCGCATGTGCAGTTCTTAGGTCCACGTGGTGTACTTTAACCCCAGGAGGATCTGTGGTATTGAAGCCTCTTTAATCAATGAAGTAACAGCTGAAGCTCTGTTGCCTTCCCAAGGCAAGGTCCTAACGGCAGGCACTTCCCCTCTAGGGGGAGGACGAGACGGTGCAGGGAAGATTTCCCTGAAGAAGTTACATTTACACTGAAACCTGCGACTTGCTAAGGGGGATGAGAGTAGGAGGGCTGAAGGAAAAATATCATACAGATAGTACAGGGAAAGGAAATGACATTTGTGAGGATCTGGAAATAACAGGGCAAGATAGGGAGAGGCAGAGGGAAGTAGAGAAGACAAAGGGAAAGCTCTGTTAAAGATATACAGTCTAAGCGCCTGCCTGGCAAGCACGAGGACCCAAGTTCGATCCCTGGTGCCACATGCCATGCTGGTCCCAGGACCCTGGGTGCACCACAATAGCCACCAAAACCAGGTATGGTGGTGCACACCTGCAATCCCCGCGCTGGGAAGGCTGACACAGGAGGATCCCTGTGAGTCCTAGCTGTGTAGTGAGACCCTGTACCAAATAAATAAATAAATAAATAAATAAATAAATAGATTTTAAAAAAATTTAAAAAGGTATACAGCTATGGATCATTATTTAGTATCTTTACTCGACTTTCCTCCATCATTCATAAACCAAATTATCTTCTAAAATGGAAGATACCTGGGTTCAGCCCTCTGCTAAGCCACACTCCTCCTGTCTTTTTCCCACTCGCTTATTTGCTTAAATGGAATACCCTATGTGAGATTCTCTACTAAAAACAATGTAAAGTTGGCTGAGGCACATTATTATGAGCTTGTTTTTCTTCATATGTAGCACAGTAATTAATAAAGGCCCATGTCAGACCCAATGAAGGAGACTCGGCAATGACAGGCCTGAAGGTTCGATGTTTTCATAAAACTTTCCAGGTGACGCTGACAGTTCATCCAGCGTGGGGCTGCAGACCACGAGGCACCGCGTTCTGATCACTGAGTGCTCCAGGGATGCGCCCAGGTCTTGGGCTGTGCTGCCCCACCACCCTCTGGGGCTCTCGTGACCCCGTTTACGTCCTGTCTCTTCTGCGGTGGAAGTGTTTTCTGTTTTCCAGTTATTTGTGTTTTCATCCTCTGTTTATTAATCAAGAAGCTATTTTTTGAAATAGCTTTCTCATGAAATAAGGCAAAGAATTGGAAAATCGGAAGATGAGAAGGTTGCTGGAGGTGAAGGTAGAGGCAGAGGAAGGCGAGAAGCCGCTGCTCGTGAAGCTCAGATGTCTTAGAAATTCTGTTGCTCCTTCATTTCTTCCTGCAGATTTGGTCTCCCTGAATTTTCTCATCCTAAAGCTTCTAAGGACTTCTTCTGACTTAAGCGAAGAAGCAATCACTAATCAGGACTCCCAGATATAATAC